>NC_090930.1:150739453-151056973 GCF_040938575.1 Ambystoma mexicanum | reverse complement strand
TCAAAGAGCAGAGCAAAGGACCGCCTTGCCAAAGGCCAGATCCTGTCCTCGGATGGAATCGAGGGAATAGTGAGGTACAAATGTATGTACTGAAGACCAGGTGGCTACATCACAGATGTTGCGAATAGGAACACCCCTCTGCAGGGCAGTAGATGCAGCCATACCCCTGGTAGAAAGGGCCCGCAAGACAGCCGGCGGGTCCTTACCCGCCAAGCGGTAACACTCCGAGATGGCCAAAATAATCCAGCGAGACAAAGTCTGTTTCGTCACAGCCTGTCCCAAACGTTTTCCAGTGTAACCAATAAAGAGTTGATCGTCCACTCTGACCCGGACATGCGTGAAACATAAAAGCTTAAAGCTCTCCGAGGATCAAGGCTATGGAGCCTCTCCTCTTCCTTACCAGGATGCGGAGGAGGATAGAATGCCGGAAGAACAACCTTCTGGGCCAAATGAAATTCCGAAACCACCTTCGGAAGAAAAGAAGGACGAACTCTAAGGACAACCCTGTCCTTGTGAAATACATTGAAGGGTGGCTTAACTGAAAGTGCCTGTAACTCACTCATTCTGCGAGCGGAAGTAACCGCAACTAAAAACAGAGTTTTCAGAGTTAACAGCCTCAAAGGGCAAGAATGCAAAGGCTCAAACGGAGCACCCATAAGAAACTTAAGAACAAGGTTTAAATCCCAACCGGGCACCAGGAAAGGTGACGGAGGGAACACATTAGTGAGCCCTTTCAGAAACTGTGAAATTAAAGGGATTTTAAAGTAGTAACACTCTTCAGACGAGCGCTTAAAAATGGACAGCGCCGCCAGGTAACCTTTAATGGTACCGACTTGCAAGCCCCTGTGGGCCAAAGAAAGTAAAAAGGACAGAACCATGGGGATGTCACATGCAAAAGGATCCACATTCTGAACTCTGCACCAGTCGCAGAACGTACGCCAACGGTACAGAGACTTTGTTGCTGGCCGTCGGGCCGAGAGCAACACCTCCATCAAGTCTTCAGGGAGGTCCCAATCCTTATACCTCAACCTTTCAGAAGCCAAGCGTGAAGGTTGAGGGATCTGACCTCTGGATGGAGAACCTGACCCCCCTCCCGTGACAGCAGATCGTCTCGGTAGGGAAGACGACGTGGAGGGCAGATGGACAAGTTGAGAAGGTCCGGGTACCACGTCCTCCGAGCCCACGCCGGAGCAATGAGGATCATCTGGGAACCGAACTTCTGTAACCTCCGCAGCACTTGCGGGATGACGGGGACTGGAGGAAACGTGTACAGCAGCGGGAATGACCACTCCACCACAAACGCGTCTCCTAAGGCTCCTTTTGGAGGAAATTCCCACGAGCAGAACCTCTCGCACTTCCGGTTGACAGTGGAGGTTAATAGATCCACTTGAGGGGTCCCCCACAGGGCGAATATCTCCAGGAGAATCTCCTGAGCCAACTCCCACTCGTGAGAGATCGTGCTCTGCCTGCTCAGAGCATCCGCCGTCACGTTTTCGTCTCCGGCCAGATGAACTGCCGAGATCGAAACTTCCTGCTAGATGGCCCAGAACTCGAGCTGCATCGCCTCCCTGCACAGAGGAAGTGACCCTGCCCCCCCCCTTTTTGTTGAGGTAGTGCATGCCCACTGTGTTGTCCGTCAGGATCAGGACATTCTTTCCTCGCACAGTCGGCAGAAAAGCCTTCAGGGCTAGCCTGACGGCCCTCAGCTCCAACAGATTGATATGGAGTCTGGACTCCGACGGAGACCAACGACCGCTGACTGTCAGCTCGTTGGCATGAGCTCCCCATCCCGTGAGGGATGCATCCGTCACAATCGTCACCTCTGGCCAGGGAAGCCAAAATGGAGCCCCCTTCATCAAGTTGCCTTCGACGGTCCACCACAGAAGGTCCTGGGCGACCGAGGGCGGCACCTGAACCGGGTCCGACATCCTGCCGGAGGACTGCAACCACTGCATCTTGAGTGCCCACAGCAAAGATCTCATCCGCAGGCGAGCCTCTGGCACCAGAAGAATGCAGGATGCCATTAGGCCGAGCAACCTCAAGAACTCGAACGCTGGGAGCGTCTGGGCATGCTGAAACTTGTGCACCATCTGCTGAATGTGAAGAGCCCTCACCTGGGGAGGAAAACAGTGCCCCAGTGAAGTGTCCAGCACTGCTCCGATGTACTGGAGCCGCTGTGTTGGCGTCAAATGGGACTTCTTTAAATTGAGGGAGAAGCCCAGCCTGTGAAGGGAGTGGCAGGTGATGGACAGATGATCCAGGACTTGCTCGGGAGAGCTCCCCCTGATCAACCAATCGTCCAGGTAGGGGTAGACGTGAATCCCCCCTTGCCTGAGATGCGCTGCAACCACCACCATGAGCTTGGTGAAAACCCTCGGGGCGGAGGTCAATCCGAACGGCAGGACCCGAAACTGAAAGTGCGAGTCGCCAACCGCGAACCTCAGGTACTTCTTGTGCTTGGGATGGATCGGCACATGGAAGAAGGCATCCTTGAGGTCGAGAGACACCAACCAGTCCTGAAGATGAAGGGCCTGGAGGACTTGAGAGAGAGTAACCATCTTGAACCTGTCCTTCCTGAGTAGTTTGTTCAAACCGCGCAAGTCCATGATGGGTCTCAATCCCCCGTCTTTCTTCGAAATCAAAAAATAAGGGGAATACCATCCCTTGTTCCTCTCCGCTACAGGCACCAGTTCTATGGCGCCCTTCTCCAGCAGGGCTTGAATTTCCTGTGCAAGGAGCGGATCCGGACTCTTCAAAGAGAGGTTTCCTGGTGGATTGTCGTGAGGCCTCTGCCGAAAGGGAAGATAGTAGCCGTGGGTTATGATCTCCAGAACCCACACATCTGAAGTAATGGCACGCCACTCTACAAGATGCTGCGCCAGCCTTCCCCCAACCGGCGAACCATGGGACATGGCCTCATGACTGAGTGGTAGCGGCTGCAGCGTTACCTGAGGGCAAAGAGGCAACTGCCCGAGCCGCCTTGGCACCACAGGTACCCTGTCGTCCACCTCTGGTACCCCTGCGTTGGCCTCTTTGACGGCCAGCCCCTCTGGCTTTACTGAAGGAGTAATAGCGAAAGGAACCACCCCTCCATTGCTGTCCCCTAGGACGAAAAGGCGGAGGTTGGCGAACTGCAGCGCCCAATGACTTTGCTGCAGCCTCTCAAGGCTCTCGTCAGCCTTGCTGCCAAAAAGGTGTTCACCGTCAAAGGGCATGTTGAGGAGCAGGGACTGCACATCAGGAGCAAACCCCGACTTCCGCAACCACGCAAACTGCGTATCACGGTGCTCGCCGCCATGGACCTGCTGACACATTCAGCCATGTCCAAACCCGACTGAACGGACTCACACATGGCATCCTTACCATCCTGGACCATAGCAAGGAAACCATCCCGTTCGTCCCCTTCGGGAATATGTTCAGCCGCTAACGCAACACAGTTCCACAGAGTGTGTGTGAAACGAGACAAGGCACAAATGGAGTTGGCCGCCTGAAGCGCCATACCACCAGAAGAAAAGAAAACACTTTCTTCGCCCAGCCATCAAAACGTTTGTCGTCCCTATCAGGAGGGATGGTAGGGTATGACGCCTGCTTCGTCGGGGCCGTGGCCGCCTGCACCACCAAACTCTCCAGAGTGGGGTGCCTGGTCAAGTAGCAGGGGTCGCTACTGGCTGGACGGTATTTTCGCGACAAGGACCTGCCCACTGCCGGGAGACTCTCCGGAGCAGTCCAAGCCGCCGCCACCCTTCTCTGTAGAGCCATATGAAACGGTAGTACCGGGTCAGTTGGGGGACCAACATCAAGGATGTCCGTGAGATCATCCTGCACAAACTCCCCTGGGGGAGCAGACCATCCGAAGTACTCGGAAACCCTAGCCATAAGGCGCCGATACGAGGAATCGGCATGAGAGCCAGGCTCAGGCCTACAAAACTCCACCTCCGGAAAGGTGTCCAGTCCACTGGCATCATGCAGTGACTGCCTCAAATCGTCAAATTGGCTATGGCCCGAGACCATCTCATCTGGAACCTGACTAGGAACCAGGCCATCAGAATCCTCATCCACCTCCGAAATATATTCCAGGTGGTGAAAAGAAGGCACCCGAGAGTGCTTGCTCTTAACCAGAGCCTTTCTAGGGGGTTCCCCCGTGCCACGGGGTTCCTCCGACACCCCGGCCTCGAAAGGCGTTGAGGGCGTCGAGTGAATCGGCGCCGGCGCCGAGAGAACAGGCATCGGCGCGGGCGTCGAGTGAATCGGCGCCGGGAGAACAGGCATCGGCGCCGAGAGGATCAGCGTCGAGTAAATCGGCGTTGATGTCAGATGCAGCGCCGCCAGCATCGACGGCGTCGACACAGTCCTCGAAGCCGGAGCTCCGAGCGTGTCCTTCGACGACCTGAGCGTCGACTACTTCCTCTGAGCCAGAGCCTCGAGAAAGCCTGTCGACGCCCTTGACGCCTCAGGCGTCGATGTCTTCCTCGAAGACATCACAGGTGCACACGGTCTCAAACACGTCGAGGACCGGGACCTGGAACGGGTACGTCGAGAACGAGTCCCCTTGTCCGAACGGGACCTCTCCCGTGACTCGTGCCGACCACTCTTGCGAGCAGTGTCTCTCGACCTCTCACGGTCGACCCCACTCGGGGGCGCGGACGGCTTAGTACCCTGCGACTCGAAAATCGCCAGCATTTTCTTCCCAAAGGAAGCCCATTCCTCCGGCATTGCACGGCTGGTGGGGTAAGCGACGTGCCGGGCAGAGTCCTCAGAAGAGGACCTGGAAGACGACCGCTGTCGGCGCTTCCGAGAATGCCTCGAAGAGGCCAAGGAGTTGCGAGACCGACTCCTAGAAGGCGACCCACGAGACTTCCGACGACGACGCGGAGAGTCACCTCTCGAATCATCCGTCGAAAGCCCCGCAGACTTCGACTTCCGGGGCTTGGACACCCGACCTACCGACAACTTCTTCTTACATTCCCGTAAGGCTTTGGACGTGAGCGACTGGCAGTCGATAGTCATCCGTGTCGTGGGCCTCCCCGAGGCACCAGAGGGAGGCGTCGTGCGAGTCCGTCACCGACATCTTGGACCCACACTCCCCGCAGTTCTTGAAGCACGGACGCAGGGTCGAAGACGAAGTAGAAGAAATCTTCTTACGAAGGATTGTTTCACAAAAAACAAACAGGTTCGAAGAACCGAGAAGAACAGAACTCCAAAGAGTCGAGGCGTATCCGAGATTCACGAAGCAACACGTTCGCGGAAAAAACGGAACTGAGGCTACGGGCGTCGTGCGTCCTACTTATCACATCGGATGACGTCGGAGGAGGTCCTCGACGACGGCGCATCGACGTCATCGACGCAGAAAAAAGTTTCCGAAGCAGCACAGCTGTGGTGATTACATGTCATAGATATGGAATATGTCGGAGGACCCAATCCCCTCGAATGGGGAGTTACTCAATTTCTCATGTTGCCCATTTATTGACATGCATTGCTCATACTCTCATCATTTGCCAGCTATTGCCATCATATGCCCCAGTACTGAGAGCCTTTGCCAAGATCAGAACGTAGTCAGAATTCGTCGAGAGCAGGGATGCAGCACTTCTCTTCCGCTGTCAGTCGCAGGAGAGGAGCAGGGCATCCTGGATTTTAGCCTGCAAGCTCATCTACAATGGGTATAGGGAGTCAGGTGGGACAGGTGTAAAGCAGGAACTTAAGGATAGCCAGGGGTCTAATGGGGATCACCCGAGTTTTCTCTGGCAGGCAGGGACAGTAAAGTCTCTTAATCCCCAACTTCATTGGACCAACCTTAGTCTTGGGTTGGCTAGCAGTTACCAGCCCTGAAGACAAGAGTGATCGATCTACTACACATGAAGGGAGGTAGAAGACCATTGCTTGATGGTGTCTGGAAAATATGCAGTACTCATTATAGGTTTCTTATCATATGAGAGGACCAGTAAACTCATGCAATGCAAGGCTTCAATCTACAGATCTTACCAGGCTTCCTCCAAGGCTTATCTTCAAACGAATCCAGATCCACCTCGATCACAGGCAATCCGTTTATGTGTCCAGGGGCATCAAGGTCTATTCCTTTTGACGGCAACTTGGCTGAAAAATGCAAAATCAACAACTTATGGAATTGCAGATCAAAACTCATCCTAGTAAAGATAACAAAATTAACTTTACAACTACATTTCCTCATTAGGCTTTAAAAGAATTGAAACCTTGAAAAAACACCAATTAGACTACAAACACTACTTAACTCTTCCAATGCTAGTGTGTTTGTGCACCTCTGTGGTGACCATTTTTGCAAACATCTAAACAGACACTGTACAAGCATGCCATCTCACTTGCCTTGCATACCTCCCATGAGACTGTAAAGAATACCTACACACATTTTACACACATAAACCAGACACCATTTTATGATGGCTATGCAAGTAATTAGTTTGAAATTTCTGGATTGCAGAAGGTTTACTAATCTGCTGGATGATCTTCACTGTGTAGGGCTCACAATGAAGATTTGATGGGTAGGAGGTGTTAGGGAGAATTCTCATTTCTGTGCTAATTCTCTTCAACCTTAGAGACACCCAGCTCTTTTGCTTGACGTTAGGACTTTTCAATTTTAACCCTAGAGTGAGTGAGCCCTATTTCTCACTCTCTGATGTGTTTTGACCCGATTTGGATTATGGGTTTCCTTTGCTTTTGGAGTCTGACAAACTCCATATGCATCTACTTCTTGTATGGTGACACAGAGCACCTTCAGTGCAGTGTCAGAGAAATCCTTTAGATTTCTCCTAAGGATTAAATACCTTTTCTTGTGTGAACTACTGTTCCCAAGAATAGTAAAGTGAAATTGACTTTACTTACCTTTTCTCTTTGCAGGACCAGCACAAACCCTCTTATGTGGAGTGCTGGGGGGTTATCTAGTAGCCCTTTATCCTGCCTACTCATCTAAACATTGTAGTTTACCGTCACGACTTTAAATGGCTGGTGGCAGTGGTTTGATTTTCCTACCGGTTAGAGAGAATTCTCATAAATGTGCTAATTCCCTTCTACCTCAGAACACCCAGCTCTTATTGCTGGACTTTAGGACTTTTAATTTCTAACCTGGAGGGAGTGAGACTTTTTTCCCACTCACTCATGTATTTTTCTGTGATTTGGACTCTTGTGTTTTTGACTTTGGAGTCTGACAAACTCCATAGGTGTAATTTTTCATTGTGTCACACAGCACCTTCAGTGCAGTGGCACAGGGAGGTCTCTTATTCCCAAAGGTTTAAATACATTTTCTTGATGAAACTACTGTTTCCAAGAGCAGTGAAGTGAAATTGACTTTACTTGCATTTTGTAACTTTCTAGACCGAGCATGCATCTTACAATAGGGTGCTGGAGGGGTTACTTAATATCCCCTTTGTCTAGTTTCTCATGTAACATTTCTATGTTACCCTTCCTACAATTAAGGGCTGGTGGCAGTGGTTTAGTTTTTCCTACCATTGCATGTTTTTACTGCGGGCTGCAATTGCAGCTGCAGTAAAGTACCCATCGGTGCCCATTTTGTCAAAATGGCCCTGGTCGTCTTTTTTCGACATTTCTTGTTGGAAAGGTCCTTCCTGGGATTTACTCTGCGTGTCAAACCAGGTTTGGTCCCTTTGTTCGTTTTGTCTTTGCCAGGATTCACTGGTGAAGCCCACATCTGGCTCCAGCGTGTCTGGCAGGGATAGGAAGCGAGGGAGTTGGCCGAAACTCCCTTTGCTTAATCCCCTTGGTTACAGGAATGCACCCAAAAGTTGATTGGCTGGCTCGCTGTCCTTGGAGGACAGCCACCCTGCTGTGTGATTGACAGCTAGGCTGCAAATGAGTGGGAAAAACCTGCATAAAAGGCCAGGCCTTTGGCTTGGAAGGCATAGTCGAAGGAATCCGAAGAAGAACTTGGAAGAGACGCCTGCTGCAACTCCTGGACCGTTGGTTTGCCCGGTGAAGCCCTGCTGCAGTGCTGAAGCTCCGAATTTGCCTTGACTATAGAAGCCCTGCAACGGATGACTTCTCCCATGGGGTTAGTGGGACCATTCAACCCCAAAGTGAACTCGTCTGGACATCCTCTGAGAACTGGCTGTACTTCCATTGCTGCTGCAAGAACCAATTGCCAGGGAGAGCAACACCAGAATCGAGTGTCTCGTTTTTAAGTCGGACCCGAGCTACAGGAAGATCCTCCTGACTCCCATGAAGAAGGACTGACCGAGCCTGAGCCACCTCCGAGTGCTGGACCCCAGATGCGAGGAAAGAACATTAAGGTATCCGAGAACCGCGGTGGTGCTATTTGCGAGAGCCACAAGGAGCTGAAACCGCCGATCTGAAGTTTGCCCATTGCTGCCGCCGACCTTCAATTCATAGTGCAGGAGTCCCCAGACATTCTCTCTCTTGTCCCCATGACTGAGGCCAGGAACACAGGATCTGCAGACCTACACAGGAACAGAATTCAGCGGGAACCAATTTCTTCAAACCAAAGGTACTGTAAAACTAAGGAGACTTACCTCTTGTTGTGTAGCCTTGCTAGTTCTGAGTTGAGACTTGTCTTGGTTGCTTTTGCAGAGTTGCTTGCAGCTTTGCCCCTCACAAGCCTGCCAGCTTGTGGCCCTACAGTGATTCCATTTTCTACAAAGACTTCTAAAACATTGTGGAAGACTTTCACTTACCTGCGAGAAGTGCTTCAGCTCACCTAGACTTTCGCACAACTAACATTGGCTGTGCTGGCTCCCTGAAAGACTCTTATCCTCTGACTTTGTGCTTTAGCTATCCCACAACAAAAGCCACACATTAGATAACTTGTGGGGCTGGGAAAGGGTTAATTTACTTTGTATTGGAGGTTTCAAAAGTACTTAACTGCTTAAGAATATTTATTAACCATAGTTTTATTCCATCATCTCTCTTTTGACACTCCACTAAGTATTGCTCTAAATGTGCCAGTGATACATCAATGTCCACAGTGTCCTAGTTATTTAAGTGACCTCTGGGTGTAGGAATTGTCTGTGTTCCATCCCAAATGGGTATCTACCGATGTAAAGAGATAAAGTGTATTTTTGAAGTGTATTTCTGTATTCCATATATTTGCTCCCTTCTAAAGAAGGCTTATTCAACTGAATGTTAAATACATTATTAATTGTTTAATCAAGAAACCTTGTGTCTAAGTCTTTATTTGAATAACTGTCACTGTGAAACTCTGTTACAGCCCTACAGCTCACATTGACCCCTCTTGAGATAAGCATGGCTGCTCAGTCACTCTACCAACTTGTGTAGTACATGTTTATACCAAAGGTTGGGTTAATTATTGCCAACAGGACAAGGCTGGTGCAGTCTCCCACAGGATACTGCATACAATCTTGCCTAACACTACCATTGCGCTTTTCTACCGCAGGCTGTTAGGGAGAATTCTCAGAAATGTGCCAATTCCCTCCAGCTTAGAGACCTCCAGAAACTTTGCTCGATTTTGAGGGCTTTTCTTTTTTGCCTGGAGAGAGTGAGACCCCCTTTTTCCCAAACTCTCGTGTATTTTAATATGATTTTGAACTCTGTTTCTTTTGGTTATGGAGTCTGACAAACTCCATAGTCATCATCTTTTACATTGTGTCACACAGCACCTTCAGTGCAGCGGCACAGGGAAGTCTTTCATATTTCCCAAAGGTTTAAATACCTTCTCTTGGATAAAATACCATTTCCAAGAGCAGTAAAGTGAAAATTGTAACTTTCTAGACCCAGCCCACACTATCTCACAATAGGGTGCTGGAGGGGTTACTTAGTATCCCCTTTGTCTAGCTTCTCATGTAGCAATTTTATGTTACCCTTTCCTCGATCAATGGCTGGTGCCAGTGGTTTACTTTGAACTACTGTGGTGTGCATTTACCGCAGGCTGCGGTCGCTGCTGCAGTAAAGCACCCAAGTGTTCCATTTTTGTCAAAATGGCCCCCCCCGTCTGCTTTTTTCACAATTTCTTCTTGGAAAGGTCCTTCTTGAGATTTACTTTGCGTGCCAAACCAGGTTTGGTCCCTTTACTTTGCCGGGATTCACGAGCAAAGCCCGCCTCTGGCTCCAGGGTGTCTGGTGGGGGCAGGAAGCGAGGGAGGTGCCCGAAACTCCCTGTGCTTAGTCTCCTAGGAGACCCAAATGCACTCTGTGTTGATTAGCCGGGTGACTGTCTGGCAAGGACAGCCACCGTGCTGGGTGACCGACAGCTAGGCTGAAATGAATAGGAGAAACCTGCATAAAAGGCGAGGCTGTTTGGCTTGGAAGACAGTCGACCACTGGACGAAGGAACCGAAGAAGAACTTGAAGAGGACGCCTGCTGCAACTCCTGGACCGTTGGTTTGCCAGGTGAAGCCCTACTGCTGTGCTGAAACTCCAAATTCGTATTGACAGAGAAGCCGCTGCAAGGACGACTTCTCCCTTTGAGTTGGTGGGACCAATCAACTCCAAAGTAAGCCACCTGGACATCCTCTCGGACCTGGTTGAATTTCCACAGAGTTGCTGCTGGAAACTGCAATGCCAGGGAGAGGAACACCAGATTGTGTGCGTTGCTTTTAAGTTGGCCAAGAGCTCCAGGCAGACTCACAGGAGGCAGGACTGACCGTGCCTGAGCCACCTCAACTGAGTGCTGGACCCTAGAAACAAGGAAAGTCATCTCGGCAGCCATAAACCGCTGTGTTGCTATTTGCGGTAGTCGCGAGGAGCTGAAACACCGAAGTGCCACTTGTTTGAAGATTGCCGTTGGGAGCGATGACCGTCCCATTGCAGTGCAGTAGTCCCCAGAAGTCCTCCCTCTTGTCTCCACGACTGAAGCCCAGGAACAGTGAGATCTGCAGAGCTGCACAGGAATAGAAGTCATCTGCTGCACTTTTCTTCAATCTAAAGGTAAGGTCTTAGAGAACGTACCTCCTGTTGTGTAACTACACTTGTTCTCTGTTGGTGAGACTTGTGGTGGTTGCTCTGTGGAGTTGCCGATAGCTTCTTTACCTCACAAGCCTAAACAGCTTGTGATCCTACTTTGGATTCTTCTTTTCTACAAAACTTTGAAACACATTGTGCAAAACTTTTTACTTAACTCTGAGAAGTGTTTCAGCTTCACCTAGACTTTTGCTCAATTGACTTGGGCTTAGCCTGTCTCCCTAAATGACTCTTCTTCCCCCTGTGAATGTGTTTGATCTTCCTTCCAGGAAAAGGGATCTGCGTGATCCGACCACGGCTGTTTCCCCGCAACGGAAATGTTTGCATGGGAAATGCACGCACCACAAAAGGTTTGTACATTTTCCATGCGAACATACATTTCAAAACCCTACATACCTACACCCCCTACAACACACCCCACCCCCCCCCCCCCAACATAACCAAACCCTAGTTACCTTCTAAGACGCCTTGTGTCCCTGCGGCACCAGTTCCCTTTCACTTCTGTGATCAGGAAGCAGCGCTGCAGGGTCCTTTCCTTTTTTTTTTTTCGGTCAGTTGCAGGGGTTTACCCCGCAACCCCTTGCAGCCCCCGCACTCTTTTTTACCTACCTTAAGTGCATACCACCAACGGTTCGAACATTTGGTGGTATGCATTTTCAGACTTTTGGTGCATTCAGACTTTTAAATTCGGTAAGATCGCACAATACCAGGGAAGGGTTAACTAACTTTACATTGTTTTTTTAACTAAAAGCACTTACCTGCTTTGAGAATATTTGTGAGCTCTCTTGTTGTGTCATAACCACCTCTCTTTGGGAAACTCTACAATGTGTGTTTTGAAGTGTATTTGAGTGTTACTGTTATAGTGCCCCTTCTGAAGAAGGCTTATTCTAACTGACTGATAAATTAATAATTGTTTATTCAAGAAACCTTGTGTGTAAGAGTTTATTTGAATACTTGTCACTGTGAATCAATGTGTAACTCACCTTACAGCTCACATTGACCCCTCTTGAGATAAGCCTGGCTGCTCAACACGTTACCAACCTGTGTACTACAAACTTATACCAAATGTTGGGTTCCTATTGCCAGGAGGTCAGGGTTGTTATAGTGCACCCAAAGGGTACTGCATATAATCTTGCCCAACACAGGCTGAATCCCGAGCTGCAGTATAGCACCCATGGGTGCCATTGTGTCAAAATGGCCCGGTCGTCTTTTTTCACCATTTTCTGTTTGTGAGGTCTTTCTTGGGTTTTACTCTGCGTGCCAAGCCAGGTTTGAGCCCTTTGTTCGTTTTGCCTTTAGCGGGCTTCAGTACTGAAACCCGCCTCTGGCTCCAGTGTGTCTAGAAGGTCAGGAAGTGAGGAAGGTTCTCGAAACTCCCCTGTCCTTTGTCTTTAGGAATGCCTGAATGCAATATTTGAAAGACAGCTAGGTTGTGCATGAGAGGGAGGAACCTGCTCAAAACGCAAGGGTTTTGGGACTGAAGACAGAGTTGACCACTCGGAAAAACAAACCGACTCAGAAACCGTGAACGAAGCTTGCTGCATCCACCTGGACCTTTGAATTGCATGGTGAAGCCCTGCTGCTGTGCTGAAACTCCTTTTTCTGATCAACAAGAGAAGCTCCAGAAAGGACGACTTCTTCCCTTAGGTTAGTGGGACCAACTAACCCAGAGACGAACTCCACTGGACCATATTCCCCGACTGGCTGTATTCCTTTGCTGCTGCAGGAACGGAGTGCCAGGGGTCCACAAATCCGTAGTCGAGTGCAACATCTGTGATACGGCCAGAAGCTCCAGGAGTCTCCCCAGGAGCCCCCCAGAAGCAGGACGACCAGAGCTCGAGTCCCCTCACCAGAGTGCAGGACTCAAAGAGTGAAGGGAGCTCAAACTGTATCCAAGATCCGCTGTGGTGCTGTTTACAGAGCGCTGAAACCGGGACGTGGCGCTGGTCTGAAAAGAGCCCGTAACTGCCGCCGGCATCTGAATTTCTGCCGCAGGAGTCTGCCAGACGTCCTCCCTCTTGTCCCCACGACTGAGGCCCGGGAACCCAGGATCTGCATCACTGCAACCAGACAGAAGCCAGCTGGACCACTCTTCTTCTAAGCAAAGATACTGTTCTGACTTGGGGTACTTACCTCAGTGTCTTTAGCTTTGTTCTTCTCAGTTGAGATTTGCAGTAGCTACCTTGCTAGAGTTGATTTCAGCTCTACCCTTCAAAAGTGTAACAGCTTGTGACCCTACAGTGATTTTTCTTCAACAAACTTGCTAACTTTGTGCAAGACTTTGTTATCTAAGAAGTGCCTCCGCTCCACAGACTGTGCTCCAATTGCCTTTGGCTGTCCTGGCTCCCAGCAGACACTTGTAGACCATTTGACTTTGATACTTACTGTCCCTCATAGGTGATAACTTGGTTTATAACTATTATTGCTGGGAAAGGTTTTTATCTAGACTTCATTGGAAGATGTAAGTGCTCATATGCTCTGAAAACCTGTTTAACCTTGTTTCCTTCCCTTAATCTTTCCTTTCCGCAAAACCTCAGAATCTACAAAGTGTACTAGTGATATATAAATGACAACTGTCCTAGTTAGTAAAGTCAACTCATGGTGTAGGAAGTGTGTAAGAAGCATCTCTTAAAGAGTATCTACTAGCTTTGTGTTGATTCTGGAAAATTATATTTGATTGTTACGTGTATTGCCCTTTTTAAAAGAATGCTCATTTAAAGACTTCTGTTAAATAAATAATTATTTATAACAAAAACCTTGAGTGTAAGTGTTACTTGGCTACTTGTATTGGTGGATTTCATTGGTACAGCTCTACAGATCACATTGAGCCCTCTTGAGATAAGCCTGGCTGCTCAGTCACACTACCAACTTGTGTAGTACAGGCCTATAACAAAAGGTGGGTTACCCAATACCAAGAAGACAAGTGTTGTCTAGTCTCCCACAGGGTTACTACATCAATTCTTGCCTAACAGGATGGAAAAGTGGTTCCTGAGTATTAGACATCACTCGCTAAGCAGCTGGCTCTGGGGAATGAAGACCTACCACTGCCCCAAATTTTACATTGCAAACAAGAGCTTTTTGTCCATTACATATTTGTGTATTGTTATTTGTGTGCCCATGCAAAACGTGACTACTTTAGAGCACAACGAGGCATGGTCTAAGCGGAAACTGGAATGAAGGAAGCAGAGGATCAATCAGCAGGGTTAAAGAGCACACCCTTGCGGCAGTTACAAAATCAAAGTGGTTAGAGTCTTCGCAACGAAGGCAAATCCGTAGGCAGTTCCTGATCTTTGGGGCACAAATTGAGAGTCTGCGGCCACCACAATTTTACTTTTTGAACGTGCAGGGAAGATTGCGCAGAGGGAAGCAGTATTTCTTGATATGGTCCATATATATCCCCATTATAGTTCACAATTCTTCATAATATGCCCTAGCGCCATGGTGCCCGGACGGTACTTTCCCATGTCCTCTCCCCTGCAGTTCCCCCCTCTCCCGTCCCCCTTGCACTTTGTTGTAGCAATTGCACAATCCGAATGACACGAGGCCTAGTAAAATCGCTTGTCCTGTCTTCCCTCAGTCTCCCCAGTCATTGTCTTGTGGTGCCTAGAAACACTTGTGTACAGGCGCGTTATAAATACCATATCATTGGTATATTTGTATGGCACCAGTTGACCAGTCAAAGGTATACCCTGGTAGTTGTTGGAATCAGCCTAACATGATTCTTCAAACAGGAACTTAACAGAACCTAGCAATTTCCACCCCTGCTAACCACTATGCATCGAACCTCCCTTGTCGGGTGAAAATCCCACAGATTAATTACTTATCTTTGACATGGGACCAGCCTGCACACCACAAATTCAAATGCTGCCTGCAGGGCAGACTCAGCCTCTAAACCTTCAGAGAATGCAAAATGGAGTACCATTCAATTGTGCAATAAACACGTGTTATTAAATCACTTGGACGAGGGAGGAATTGTTCATAAAAAGCTATTAGAAAAAACACATGACTATTATTCGTCTCTCCAATCAAAATATTTCTTCCACAGCCTGTCAACAGTATGTTATTTTCCCCAGGGTTCCAGACATTTTACTTCCCAAAGACACCTGTTAGGTAAGATTTTCATATCAATGATAAATCTTCCTGACCTGTGTCAACCCCAGAACCTTTTGCTTTTACTAGGTAACTATTTTAACTTGTCCCTGGGAGAAGGGGATTATTTTTCCCCCCTCTCACCTAGTCTTTTACTCTTTTTATGGGTGACCTTTTATTGTCTCTCAATAGTGTATAGATTAAGTTATAGTTTCCTACAACTTTTGGGCTTTGGCTGGGTTGCCCCTATGGGCATCTCAGTTCATTTCACTTTGATGTACTTGGGTGAACTACAGTTCCCAAGTTGTATAGAGGAATTTTCAAATCCCTTTACCTTTTATATACTGAGCAATCACACCCCACCTTAGGTAGAATGCTGGGGGATACAATGTATCCCCTTTCTTACTTACCTGGTAACATTGTTACAACTGAATGGCTTGGCAGTGGTTTTACCGTTATAACTTTTAGTCTTTATTACTCAAAGGCTATTAATTCAGCCTCGGTAATGCACAGAAAGGCTGTCATTTTACCACAAGGTGGGATCCTTCTTTTTTTTTCGCCATTTGTGTGCTTGCTATTTCAGAGGTCTTTCCCTGCCGTTCTAGGTGGGCACGACCTCAGTGGCTGTTTTGTCTTTGGCGGGAATCCTATGGATTGACCGCTTGCGCCTCAGAGTGTCTGGAAAGGCTCGAAGCGAGGGAGGAGTCCAAATCTATGCAGCGTTTTTTCTTCCACCTTGCCTGAAAGGGAACTCCCAGAGGGGTGGGTTGGCTGTCCCGATTGGACAGCCAGACCGCCCCTTGCTGTAAAATGCGGGAAGAGAATGCAGAGGTTTTGCTGTAGTACTGATAAATACTCTGAACCTGGAACCGACACCGAATAGGAAGATGAAGAAACAAAGGCCGTAGCCATTTCCAGAGACTGGGGAGTCTGCTGAGCCATCCCACGCCATGCTGCGACCTTGCAGGGCTGCAATACCCTAATACCCTGGGACCTCAAGCCATTGGGCGGTGCACAGTCTTACGAATTCCGAATCTAACTGAAACATTGTGGGCATCTTGCTGAACCTCCAGAGACATGTCTTCTGTGCTCCTAAAAAAAGCCCCAAATCCACAGAGCCACATCCAGCTGTGAGGAAACTCTTGCCCAGAGCCTTCTTCCGTGATCCCTGCTGCAAAAGTCCTTCCACTGTCCGGTCTTCCGTCTTCTAGACAAAAGAATCCATCAACCGGGTTTTTGGCTACATATCCTGAAGTCTTGATATAATAGGATATGATATGGCATTTGTAACACGCCTATACACAAGTCTTCCTGCTGTAACACCACTTCTGTGCTGAGGTACTGTGCTGAGGTACTGTGCTGGCTGGCCTCATTTACTTACCTTTAGTCTATTGCGATTCCTCTGTATCCTTGGGGTGCTACTGTGATTGGGATGTCTCTTGTTCAGTTCGCCCAGAATCTTCTAGAGTGTCTTCTCTAAGTCGCTGGACCCTCAACTAACTTTTAAAGTGAACTACTTGTTTGGCCAGTCTTCCTCAGGAACTCTGACTTTGTCTGCAACTCAGTCCTATCTCACCCTGCTTACTGCTGGCTTCTAGACCACTAGGCTCCATCTTCTGCCTCTGAGAGAACTCATACTAGAATTGGGAAGGGCTAGATAATTTAAAGTGTCTAAAAGTAGAACAAATGTTGAAAAGTGAACTTACTTGTAAAATTGGTAACTTTAAACTCTGATAGTGAATCGTTTTTAAAAGTTATTACTTACCTTCTGCCATTCTGAAAAGTAAATATAGGATTTACTTAAATTGAATAAGCGGTGTGCCTTCTTAAATAAGTATTATCAGTGTCTTACTTTCCTTAGAAACTGTCTCGCCATTCGAACAGAAAGTAGATAGAAGGTTAAGTTACTCACCTGTGAATTGGTTGTGCCTCTTCCCCAAAGGTAATGCTATTGGTTTCACTTTACTATTCCTGTGAGGATATAAATGCATGAGTGTCCCCCAGTGGGTCTTGCTCAGACTAGCGCGTTGCCTGCCTAGAATAAGGCTGCCTTAGGTTATACTTACTTTTAAGTTGCTGATCGCCCCTTTAAAAAGTATATAGGTTTTACTTACCTTGTGTTAGCTGTGTGCCATCCTAAAACAAGTTAAAGAGTTATTGCATATCTCAATCTGTGTTGCACTGATCTGAAAAGCAATTGTAATAGCATATTACAACATTAGGTTTTACCTGTCTAGAATAGCTGTGGGCCATTCCTGAAGTGTTCTTTTGGTGTAGCTGACCCTGGTATGCATTGTGCAATCCTCAACTAGTATAATGATCTTAGACTGTGTTCCACTGAGCTGAAAAGTAAGTGTATATTACAACATAAGGTCCAACTCGCCTAGAATTACTGGGTTATCCTTAATCAGAGTTATAGGTTTTTACTGTACCTAGAATAAGTGTTCGACTATTCAGAAAAGTATATTGTCCAGTTGGTTTACTAAGTGATTTCTTGCTGAGCGTCACGGAACACCTGCTAGGGTGTACTACCCTTGAAGTACTGTAAAGTAATCTGAAAGTAATTTATAGTTTTACTCCCCAGGAATAGGTGTGCCCTATACTAGAAGTGTATAAAAAGGTCTGACTTACCTACAACTATTGTGAGCTTTCTAAATAAGGTCTATGCTTTGGTCTGTGTACCTTAAAGCATTGTTTTGTGTTTTTATAATGTATTTACGATTGGATCCTACTATCTGGGCCTACTTTTATAAAATAAACCCCTTAATTTTTACAATACATAGTGTGTCAGTATGTCTTTGGACCATTGGTATTACAATTTCATTTGTACTGATTCTGCAGCCCTCTCTCCCTCCTAAGATAAGCCTGGCTGCTTTGTCTACGCTACCCTGAACTCAGGTTGTACAGCCTTATACTAGGAGTGGAGTCTTGTACTGCCTCAGTTAAATGGTTTTACTAAGCCCTTAGTTGGACTTTAGAAAAACTGTCCTAATGCTCCATTACTCCCAGCCATGGCTCTACTAGTCACATCTCTTACACGCTACTGTAAATGGCCTCTTATCAGTGCTTAAGGGTGAAGTAGCTGAACTCTGACATTTAAAAGGTGTAAGATGCCTGTGTAGAAATTATAATAAAGAAGGGAATATATTAAAGGCATGACTGATTTGACCATCCTCTAAATCGAGCGCTTCTCCAGACAAGCAGGTGGTATCCGGGTGGTATCCAGTTCAAATGTTCACAGGCAACCTAATGAGACTCCTATAGGTCAACAAACCCAATTGATCCAGGTCCAAAAGTGAAAAAAGAACAATAAGAGTAACGTAAGGCATGGGAATAGAGTTCACGTCACAGAAAGGATTAGCATTAGGCAATAGAACATAGGGAAAGTAAAGGGTGAGAAAAAGGGTTACAAACAGTGAGGAATGTGGGTGAGGGACTAAAAGGGGCAGGGGGAAAACATAGAACATTCATTAAAAGGGCAGTCTTTGCAAACAGTCGACTTTTAAACAATGTAAAGAATTCAAAGGAAAACGTGGAGTGTAGGTCGCCTTTCTCATTTATAGCAACTCACTAAAGTCTATCTTTGAAAATAGAACTCAAGCACATTTGCACTCAACTCTTAAATCAGAAGTTGAATGCTGCATAGTTTGCAGTGAATGCATCTCAAATATCTAAATGCAAACACAATGAAATCAAAAAAAGCAAAGCCATACCTGAAATGGACCCTCCATAGTTTCTGCCAGTTTTGAAGCTTGTCGCCCTGCAAGAAAAGGTGCATGCCCATAAAGCTAAGAATAATGTAGTTGGGAGCCAATGTTAACATTAATTGGTAAATTAAAAAATATCACCACCATTGTGGAAACTGAAAACACAGATTTTTCAAATAATTTAGGTTTTTCTAGATTGTGATACTCCCTTTGTCAAAAGGATTTAATAATTTAAGTAACAGAAGGGGCTTTAGTGAGTCAGCAAAAAGATGGCTGCACTGGCTTGTGCTCCCACGGAGCAATCATAGATCTGGTTGAATCCTGCAGTAATTCCATTATGAACCACCTTTATTCTGTGAACATAAAGGATTGGAGTGCTGCGGGCGCTCAGAAGAGAGCTATCTGAAGCTGAGACAGCAACAGGTTCAGTATAGTGTCTGCGTAAAGAGCTGTGCCTGCCTCTCGTAGAGGCTTGCCAGCAGTGGGCTTGGGGATCTGTTCAAATATAATAATATCTGCATTTGCTTAGCCCTTAGCGAATACATTTTTGCGATCATAACCGCGTTTTTTTGCAATGTTCAAAAAGAGCTGCATTTGTCAATTTCACCAAATGAATCAAAATAGTAATGTATTCATGGCATTTTCGTTTAGTCTTATAAAATCATGTTATTGTGGGACTTGTGCAGAGGGTATGTTTTAGTTTCTTGGCCTTCGCTGAGAAAACTTGGGTTAAATAAGGTAAAAAGCAGGTCCTCCTATGTAGCAGAGGATGAAAACCCGTTTCAATATAGCCTCATTTTGTTGGTTAATACTGTGTAAAGGCTGACAGCACTGAGCAAAGGTTAATTAATTAAGGTTCATCAGCCCATAAAAGGTCTCTTTGAAAGCTTGCTTAGATAGGATTACCATTGCTGGAACCGCGGGCAGACGTTGTTATGTTTAATGATATCAAACACAAGTCACTGACCGTCAACTGGTGGACAAAGTATACGACTGAGCCATAAGCAAAGTAAAGACTGCCGATATAGCAAGAACATCTGCCGAATACACAGTTTGTCCAACCCACTTGAGATTAGATAAGGATTGGTTAAATTATTGTGTATTTAGTTTAAACATATTTGTGCTATCTTTTGCTAATGTATAACAAATGACTTATGCTGGTGCCGGCTCAATTTTGTATAAAAGGTGGCACCATGGACCCTTCAGGTACTTCACTTCTCCACTCTCCAGGCAATACTGGTCATGGTTGAACCAGGAGTCCGCACAAGTGCATTGTATGTGTATTTTAACATTTCCCTTGCAATCGTGAAACTCTGTCTCAGATGCTCTATTTAGTTTGAATTATAGCGCTTAGAAGTCTCAAAATGGCGACAACGTGAAGCCCCACAGAGGACGAGAGCACCTCGATCACTAGAAGTGACAGAGGAGCCAGCCGATTGGAACGATTGCTTTCGGGGATCCCTGCTATATGGAGATTTGATTGCTTGCAGCTGACAGTAGCCTCCATTGGCGGTCTTCTTTCCTTAGACACCCTCTCCCGGCTGGCCCCATTCGAACTGCACGCAATATTTCGCCTATGGCAACGTCAGTAAATATAGATGTTGGGCAGGTAAGACTTGATTGGTTGGTGTTGGGTAAGAATTGGTGCAGTGACACTGTGTGAAACTACACAACACTTATCTGCTTGGTATTAGGTAACCCACCTTTTGGTTTAGATCTGTACTACACAAGTGGATAGTGTGACTGAGCAGCCAGGCCTATCTCAAGAAGGTTAAATGTGAGCTGTAGAGCTATACAAATGAAATCCCCTAATACAAGTAACCAAGTAACACCTGCACTCAAAGTTTGTTATAAATAGTTATTTATTTAACACCAATTTTAAAATAAGCTTTCTTTGAAAAGACAATTTGTTGTAACAATGTAAATATACTTTAAAATTATTTTTAATAATCAAAACCAGTTAGTAGATAATCTTTGGATATGCTTATTACGCAATTCCTACACCCTGAGCGAGTTCAATCACAATGACAGTAATGGAATTTATATATATCACTAGTATACTTTGCAGATTCAGAGGTTGCAGAAAGGAAAGGTTAGGGAAGGAAAAAGGTTAGACAGTTTCTCAGTATATGTGAGGGCAACTAAATCTTCCAATGTAATCTAGATAAGCCTTTCCCAGCAGTAACAGTATGCACCAAGCTACCACCTATGAGGGGCAAACAGTATCAAAGTCAATGGACTAGAAGAGTCTTCAGGGAGCCAGGACAGCCAAAATCATGTGGGACACAGTCTATGGATACGACGTACTTCTTACATCAAAGTCTTGCCCAAAGTTAAATAGTCTTTTAGAAAAATCATGTGCAGGGTCACCAGCTGTTAAGCCTGTGGGAAGAGAGTTGAAATCAACCCTTAAAAGCTAAGCAAATGCAATTCCCAACTGAGAAGAGCGCGGCTAAAAGGCAATAAGGTAACCCAAGCCTAAACAGTACATCTGGTTTGAAAAACAGTGGTCCAGTTGGATTCTGTCTTGCTACAGCGGTGCATACCCTTGTTCCTCAGCCTCAGTCATGGGGATAAGAGGGAGGACGCTTGGAGGGCTCCTGTGGTGGCACTTTGGATGTTGTCGGCAGCTACAGGCTCTTTTCGGTTCAGCGGCACCTGCGGTTTCAGCGCTTAGTAAACAGCACTGTTGAGCATCTTGGTCACCGGTTGGACTCTTTTTTCTCCCTCGGTCCAGCACTCTGGTGAGTGGACTCTGGATCGGGAGATCCTGCTTCTGGATGGTCCTTAGGAGTCTCCTGGAGCTTCTAGCCATATTCGTTCTGCGGCAGACGCTGCACTCTACTACGGACACTTGACCCCTGGGCATTGGGCTTCCGAAGCAACCGAGTGGCACAGCAAGTCGTAGATGGTGGTCCAGTGGAGCTTCTCTGAGGTGAAAAAAGAGTTCACAACAGCAACAGGGCTTCACCGGGCAATTCAAAGGTCCAGGAGGATGCATCAAGCTTTATTCATGGTTTCTTCGTCGGGTGTTTCTCCCAGTGGTCGACTCTGCCTGTAGACCCAAAGCCCTCACCTTTTAAGCAGGTTTCTTCCATTCATGCACAGTCTAGGTTGTCAAACACACAGCAGGATGGCTGTGTCAAGAAAGGACGGACAGCCAGCCAGCCAGCCAGCCAGGACTAGTTGCATTCAGGCATTCCTACAGACAAAGGAAAGTGGAGTATCGGGACCCTCCCACACATCCTGTCCTTCCCGCCGAAGGCAAGACAAACAAAGGGCTCAAATATGTCTCAACGCACAGAACACCACCCAAGAAAGACCTCACAAACAGAAAACGGCAAAAAAAGAAGACCGGGCCATTTTGACAAAATGGTCACACATGCGTGCTGTACTGCAGCTGAGGGTTCAATTCAGCCTGCTGTAGAAAAGCACAATGGTAGGAAAAGGTAAAGCACTGCCACCCGCCATTTAAAGTAGTGAGGGTACCAAACATTTTACATGAGAGAGTAGGTTAAGGGGCTACAATGTAACCCCCCAGCACGCCACATGAGATGGTGTGTGCTGGACCTACAATCAGAAAAGGTAATTAAAGCCAATTTCACTTTAGTATTCTTGGGAACTGTAGTTTGCTCAAGAAAAGGTAGTTATACTTTATGAGCACTCTAAAAGGATTTCTCTGCGACACTGCACTGAAGGTGCTGTGTCACCATGCAAAAAGTCCAGCAAAAGAGCTGGAGGTCTCCAAGATTGAAGGGCATTATCGGAGAAATGAGAATTCTCCCTAACACTTGGGTTAAACCGAAGATATTTGCAAATACCTTCTTTGCCAGGAAAAATCAGAGAGTTTTTATGATGCCTGGTACCAGCAAGCTTCGTAAATGTTGGTCCGGACGTTGCTGCATTCGCTCTGCAAACGACTTAGAATTTGGTCAGCCTGCACCCCCAGAAAATTCCTCGGCATACAAGATGTATGTCAAATATGGGTTGGGGGCGATAGTATTCAATAGTTAATGGCACAAACAGACTAAAGATACGCCTAGCTCGCGATGGCCAGAAAATGGCTCTTCGTATGTATTTAGACTCTCCGCCTTTTATGTTATCTGCAATTGCCGCAAGGAAGCCACGGAAAAACTCAAACGCGTACAGAAATTTGCTCGAAGACATGGGTCACCGGCAGATGAAGTTTTAATTTATGGTCAGCAGAAACACCAACAAAATAATAGAGAAATGGACAGGATTTGTCAGTTACAAATAACAGGAATTTACCCCATTTTTCCTACCACTACCCAAGATCCCGTGATGGAACAAATTCTTAATAACCACCGTCAACAAACTCTTCCTGCTGCACCTCCTCCACCGTATGGTCACAGAGCCCATTAGTATTAGTGCCCCAGGCCTCAAATTCCCTCCCACTATTCCTGATGGCCAAGATCCTTCCCTATAGTCAGAGGAAGATGACATCAGATGCCATCATAGACCTTTCCAGTGAATATATACATGGCCCATTTACTAAAGAAACGGCACGGAAATTAGAACTATTAGGAATACAAAATTAAGGGAGCAGGCTATTCGGCTTATATCGAGCAGAGTCAGACAGAATGCGGTCGAGGAAGTACTTGAAAACCAAGGTCCGGAGCGACTTATTCTATTAGAATATTTGGGTGACGAGATCCGGATCCATTAGGAACAAAAATTGCTTTCGGTAGTTCCTAGGAAATTGCAAGATTTAAACTTACCCGTCTTCTCTTGTAATACGGAGGACGGCGCTTTTACACATGTTAATAGACTTTGGGAGATATTTAGTGAAATGAAAGGATTAGCGAAAGCTAAATTGGAAGTAGAATCTGAAGCCCCTACTTATGAATATATCCTTCGGCCCGCTGATACCATAGTATGTAAAGAACCTTGCATATCAGATGAGGAGTTACAATCAATTACAGGTACCGCTCTCAAATGGGCTAGCACTCACCTCTCTTGGTTATTTTAAGTACCTTTTGTCAGTATGCTCCCCAGATGCAGATGCATACCATGAAAGTAATGTTGGATGCAATTATGCAGCAAAATGAGGACGGCGAGAGAGAATTCCACATCAACATCTTAAACAATAGATAATGCATCCAAAATGAGTATCCCAGAGCAACTGATACACTTAACGCACTTTTAAAATTACATAAACCACCTAGTTGTCAGCTCCCTATGCAGGAGCTGCCACCTGCTTATATAACACAGCATGCCACGCTTGATGCTCAGGGAAATCCTGTCCTTGATAACCAAGGGAAACCAATTATGCAACCTGCTAAATATGACACTATTTGTTCACGTGCCCTTTTCCAGACCAAAATTATATGCATTAAAACAGACAATCCCTGACATTTGAAAGAACCCACCCAGGTTTGTATAAAGAATTAGAAGCCGTTTTGAATGCCTCCATATTTACTAGTAGGGTTCTGGAAACTATTTTCAGTAATCTTGCCCTTAAATAGGCAAATCACAAATAGAAATATCACTGTCTCTGCAACTTTGGGGAAAACATGGGATATGCTTTTTCAACTTGACGCTAATAGGACAGCTGGCGAAATGCCCGCGCCTGCAGTACTTAACCTTCCGGTAGTTGGACAACTTAAGAGGGTGGTACTCGAGAAAAAATTTGATTGGGACAAGCTTGCCCCATGTGTCCTAAAGTCTTCATTGATTTTTCAGGACAAGAAATGACCACACCGGCAGGGAAAA
The DNA here is from genome assembly GCF_040938575.1 of Ambystoma mexicanum. Classification (NCBI taxonomy): domain Eukaryota; kingdom Metazoa; phylum Chordata; class Amphibia; order Caudata; family Ambystomatidae; genus Ambystoma; species Ambystoma mexicanum. The sequence continues at coordinate 151,032,527 of NC_090930.1, read as the reverse complement.
CAGTTGTTTGTAGATAAATTTGTCCGGCAATTATTACCAGAAATGAGCTTTCTTATAAGCCAATCAGAGTGTGTCTGGCAGACAAACACCGTCAGATATTCTGCACATGGCTCAATATTATGAAAATAGAGTGAATGTGGAAAAAAAAGAGAAGAGTGGATTTTATGACAAAGGTATTAATACAGCAAGTACATCAGGGAACTAGCGGAGGGCCATTTCTTGGCCCAAGAAGGGTGTTGGTCCATTTCTACCATTTACACATCCAGGTCCCAGTAAGTGTGCATATTGCAAACAGGAGGACCACTAGAGTGCGCAGCACCCAGCCTTGTTGAATAGGGGACGTTGAATATATCAAAGAAGGGGAAAAAGGACGTCAGTGAGGACAGATAGGAGGTAGGGTGGATGGGTACCACCCGGGCCTGCGGCTGGGCCTGCGGCTGGCCCTGCGGCTGGCCCTGCGGCTGGCCCTGCTGCAACTTCTACAGTCCCATATTTATGTTAATCCAAACAATCCTTTCGTCACTAATCAATACAACCCTTTGGATTTTTCTTGGGATTCTACAGAATGGGACAGCCCTCAAATGAAAATGTAACCAATCCCCATCCCTGTGGATCAAGTACGACCCCACGTTCACTTAAGAGTTGGGAGACAGGAGCATTTATTTTTAGTAGACACAGGGGCACAAAAGAACGCTATAGATCATTCTAAGCTTCCAGATATCCCTTTGTGTGGGCATACCAATATTTCAGTGGGGTTAGCTGGAACACCAGTAGCTAGTAAAGTATCAGCCGCGGTGCCTGTTCTCTTAGGACCAACAGCTAGTAAGGTAACATTTTTATTGACTACACAGTGTGTAGAAAATTTGTTGAAGACATTGTATGCTACTATTTGTTGTACGCCTGATGGAGTACACATTACAGTATGCCCTTCGAAAATGAATCTGTTTTTAGCCAAACCTCTGCCGCCAGAGTTTGACAACATCCCTGATGCATTATGGGCAGTATCAGATAATGACGTTGGCCTTATGGATATTGCCCCAGTAAAAATGCAAATATGGCAGGGAGCATTTTATCTGCGTATTCCCCAGTACAAAGGATCCCCTGAAGGTTATTCAGCACTAGAAACAATTGTCTCTGACCTACTAAGACAAGGGATTGTAAAAGAAGTAACGGGGAGTGCATGTAATAGCCCCATTTTACCAGTTGGATTCTTTGAAATTGCCCGCATCTGTTACATTGATTTAATACATTGACAATTTGCTTATTGCAGCTCCCACGGAGGAACTCTGCAAACATGCAATCTTATTGTTATTGTCTCATCTAGCCCGCCATGGCCATACAGCGTCTCAAACAATTTCAGTATTGTAGACAGGAGGTAGCATATCAAGGGTACCCCCTGTCTAAGGAGGGTAGGAAACTAGGTCCCGACAAAATACAAGCGATTTCTAAAATGCCACAGCCAAGAAACACAAACAAGTTAGGGCGCTGCCTCGTATTGTAGACAATGGATAGCCAATTTTTCGCTTATTGTTAAACCAATGATACAACTCACTACTAAAAATGTACATGATCCAGTGCCATGGACTGATTAACATCAAGAGGCATTTGTTTTGTTACGCACAGTGCTTTGTTCTGGTGCCATTTTAGGGACTTTAGATTACAATAAGGAATTTGTTTGTTTATGCATGAAGATAATGGATGTGCTTTGGCTGTATTGACACAGGAACATGAAGGAAGGAATAGAGAGTGTGGCTATTTTTCCTCCACGTTAGACCCTGTTGCATGTGCTTTGCCCAAATTTTGCGTGGGTAGCAGCTGCAGCTTGGTCAGTAAAACAATGTTAAGGTATGGTTTTAGGTCATTCTTTAACCGTGACGGTACCTCACTCCGTCGATGTCCTTTTAAATAGGACTCAGACCCAATATATGACTACAGGCCCGACTTACCAGATATGAATTGATATTGTTCCCACCTCACATTAAAATGAAGCGCTGCAATATAATCAACCCAGCTGAGCTACCACCTATACCAAATCAGGTTATTGGGGAGAATGAGTCACCAACCATGATTGTCTCTTCGCAAGTGAAGAAGACACCAATGGCCAAAGTGATTTGCGAGATACTCCCCTTCTGGAAGTGGAACGATAATTGTATTGCGACGGGTCATTTTTTAAAATGCCCGATGGAACTACAACCGCAGGTTATATGGTTTAAAAACTAGTTGAGACCAAACAAATACCCTTTAATTCAGCACAAGCAGCAGATATAGCTTTGACCCGTGCTCGTTAATTATCAGAAAACCTTGCTGTAAATATTTTTACAGTCAGTCAGTCTGCCTTCGGAGTAGCACATAATTTTTAAGAACTATGGGCGATACAGCATGGTTCCTTAATATTGCGGCTGTTGTCATTTCGAACGCCAGCAAAGAAACTAGCCATCATTAAATGTGCTGCCCACCAGAAGATAGTGACTGAATTTCATAAAGGAGATGACTTTGCGGACTCCATAGCCAAAGAAACAGTGTTAGATTGTACCTCGGGATGTATAATGTTGAGAATCTTAGATGGGGCCAGGATTCAGGACTGATGGAGGAAACCTGTCACCGTTAAGGAGATACAAGCAATGGCCTCTGATGAGGAAATAAGGTTATGGGAAGATAGCCTTGCTATACAGAATGAAGAGGGATGTTGGATCACAGGGTCTAAAGAACAATAGCTGTTCCCTAATGCCTTTGTACCTTTGGTTGTGCCTACGACCCATTGCCCGCCCACATACATGCTAAAGCTAATTGCAAACAATTGGAGAATGTTTGGTGTAATTCATTGATGGCTACAACAGCTGGGAATGTGGTTAAAAGTTGTATAATATGTCTTCAACACAAAGTAGCCAGAGAGACTATGATCTCTGCAGGAAATTCTGACCCTCCTACCTTTCCACTTGAAGTCTTGCATTTTGACTTTATTGAATTAGAAAGATGTAATAATCTGAAATATGTGCTATATGTGCTAGTAGTAATGTGTGCCTTCAGAACCCCTGAAAGACAATACAGCCACCTCCACTGCGAAAGTTATGTTGAAATAATACTTCCCCAGATTTGGATTACCCAGGGTAATTGGGCGCCACAACGGAATTTTGAAAAAACAAAATAGCTTAAGTTTGTGCACATGCAGGACGTAAGTGGCCAGACACTATCTTTAGCATTACTCTCTAGGAGGACTAGAGTTGCATCCAAATCATGGTTATCCCCCTATGAAATAGGTATGGGTAGACCAGCTAACTTTTGGGGGGCTCCTAGACCACGAGCATTGAAGGACATTGAGCACCCACTGCTTGTTGATAATTGTAAACAATTGACTGAACGGTTTCGTTCTATTCACCATCAGGTGAAGGATAGCTTACCTGACAAGAATTTGCAAGAGGACCATCGGGTGAAACTGATCTGGGAATTACTAAATATCTTCAAAGCACCGCACTGGAACCACGCTGATTAAGACCATACCAGGTGCTGTTAGCCACCCAGACTGCTGTTCGAGTAGAGGGAAAAAAACATTGGATTCACGCTGCTTATATCAAATTGGTTCCCTTACCCTCACCACCTTCTCTGCCTGCAACAAAGGATTTTTGCACCCCTGTGAGTGTCAAATCCCGACATAAAGTCTTCAGTACAGACACCCACCTTGTTCAAAGATCATGCTATTCAAGGAGTGTCCAGATACAATCTGAGACCCCGGAAAGAAAAAGGTTCGGTTTATGATGGTAGGCAAGTGCAGTGAAGGTAGGAAAGTGCAGATCTTGTACTGATGTCAGTTCTGTGCCCACCAGAAACCTACAAGTGCAGGTCTGATATTGAGGTCAGCACTGCACCCACAAGAAACCAATGTGTCCTGATCCCTGTGCACACCAGGTGTTAACGGGGGATCGAAAGACTGAAGAAACCTGCATTATAGAGTTGCATCCACTCGGTGATCAAATTCGAATGAAAGACAAAGTGACTATTTTCACACACACAAAAACTATGGACAACTATGGACAAAAGAGGGTCGCAATACTGAAATTATGTACGATCCTGGTGATGTGACTGATCTTTTTGTATCTGGAGCATGATTCTGTGCATCTTTTAAAGACACTTCTTCCCGATCATTAGTGAAGCCACTACAAAGCCCCCTTTTAGACCCCATGTTTCAAACCATACCCATCCCCCTTGAATGTATTTCAGAGAGATGGTTACCGAAATAATTTGTATGTACGCTTATTGCACAAAGTTAAAAAAGCTATTAATAGAACATACTGTTGGCTTTGTTCACATGTGCCGCAGAGTGGAGATGGAATAGGAATATCTTATTATGCGGTCCCAGTTAACCGTTCAATATTATGTGCTGTACTTTTTCTGTCTCATAGCAGTTTGATAATTGATTGGGATAGAGCATGTGCCCCACCTGGAAGGATAGTGATTAACACTACCATTAGAAACCCTGACCTATGTAATAGCAATCTTTCAAGTTTGAGTAGGGTGTCTGAACACCCATTACAGTCCTACACCTCTTATATGAATGTTACCTATCCTTTATTCCAAGTAACCTATAGGATAGGAGAGCCCCCGTTTGATAAAGGAAGAAATTATAATATGCAATTCTTTGATACAATCGTTAACTACACCAATTATACTAATGCCATTCTTCCTCATGGGAAATGGTATTATGTTTGTGAGGACGAAAAGCATAAGTGGTTGAAGAAGGGATTGGACGGGCATTTGTTACTTTGCTAATGTAGTACCTGGAGTTTATGTGGCCTCCACAGATCATACATACTAGCGTGTAAAATTACAGAGAGGGAAAAGAGAAGTAGACCAGACTGATACTGATGCCCAGGTGGCGGCAGCAGATTTTGGGAAGGATATAATACCATCCATTGTTAGGGTTTGCTCTTAACTGAAGAAGCATTCGTAGGCTCAGTATAGTGGTAGAACGTATGATGAATAAGACTGCGAAAATATGTGTTAATCTAACAACCAAGCAGAATGCTTTTAGATTGGTGGAACTTCAACATAGGATGGTGTTGGACATTATGATGGCCGGAAAAGGAGGGGGGTCTGTAAAATAGTGGCCTCCTCTTGCTGTACCTATACACCTGATAGCTCCAGAGATCTCTTTGATGCAATTGATCGATAGCACGTATTGGGAGAAGAAGTCCATTATGAGGTCAGACAGGAGAACAGCTGGTCCCAATGGTTTTGCAACTTGTTAAAGAATTGGGGATGGAAATTGCTGTCTATATTGTTAGTGGTATTGGGCTTAATGTTAGGTTGCTGCTGTTGTCTCCAGTGCATTCCTATATGATGTTCTCTTATCTCAGAGCTGTTAGGTTAGTGAAAAAAATGAAGCCCCTTCCCACGGAGAGCCATGGAACTAATGTCATGATGATTAAAGAAATGCCAATTCAGGATTTACGTACATAGATATGGAAAGTGTTACTGATTTAGATTACTAATCTGAAAAATGAATTGGCTTAGGCTAAAGGAGGGTTTGTTAGAATATAAAAATAATATGTGCATTTGCATGCCCTAAGCTAATGCATTTTTGAGATCAAAACCCTGTTTTCTTGCGATGTTCAAAAAAGAGTTGGATTTGTCAATTTCGCCAAATGAATCAAAATAGAAATGTATTCATGGCCTTTTCCTTTAGTCATTACACAAACATGTTATTGAGGGAATAACTGGACTTGTGCAGAGGGCATGTTTTAGTTTCTTGGCCTTCACTGAGACAACTTAGGTTAAATAAGATTAAAAGCAGGTCCTCCCATTTAGCAGAGAAAGAAAACCTGTTTCAATATAGCCTCATTTTGTTTGTTAATACTGTGTAAAGGCTGACAGCACTTAGCAAAGGTTAATTACACATTGAATCGCAGTGCTCAGCCTTTTTTGTTCTTATCAGCCCATAAAAGGTCTCTTTGAAAGCTTTCTTAAAAAGGATTACCATTGTTGGGCAGACAAGGTTATGTTTAATGATATCAAACACGTCACCGACAGTGAACTGGTGGGCAAAGTATACGATTGAGCTATAAGCAAAGTAAAGACTCTTGACATAGCAAGAACATCTGCCGAATACACAGTTTGTCCAACCCACTTGAGATTAGATAAGGATTGGTTGAATTATTGTGTATGTAGTTTAAACATATTTGTCTTATTATCTTTTGCAAATGAATCACAAATGACCAATGCTGATGCAGGTTCAGTTTTGCATAAAAGGTGACACCATGAACCATTCAGGTACTTCACTTCTCCACTCTTCATGAAATACTTGTCATGGTTGAACCTGGAGTCCGCTCGAGTGTATTGTATGTGTAGATTAAAATGTGCCTTGCAATCTTGAAACTCTGTCTCAGATGCTCCATTAAGTTTGAATTACAGTGCTTAGAAGACTCAGGTCCAGGTTTCGACCTGAGAAGGAGGCTGGAGAGGAATTAAGAGGAACGTGATGTGAACATATTGCTGGGCCAAAGATGAGAACGGGGGGTCTGGAGGTCCGTTCCCGAAGTAAAACTTCGCCCAGAGCCCTGCTCCCTTGCCAGCAGGTGGTGGAAACAGTAGGAGTGGCACTTTCCCTGTGCAGTGGTCAAGCAGAAGCAGGGCCAGAGGCGGACCTGGAGGGGTGCAGACAGGTTTCACCCTCACCAGTGCCGGCATACATTTGCATTGGTGGGTCCATGGCCCTGGAACGCTGGAAAAGAATATGCTTAGAAGTCCAATAGAGTACTGCCCTAGTTCTCCCCACCTGGGATCGTGGCAGCGGTGGCCCTCCACAGGACGGTAAATGGAGGATAATGGGCAGCCGGCGCAGCATGAAAGAAAAAAAAGTTGACCAGTCAGGATGCTGATCTGGAGCGGGTGCCCCAGAGCTACTGTCCCTGAGGTGAGTGGAGCACTTCTGGATGCACTGAACCGGGGGATCCTGGACTGATGCCGGGCAGCTGCAACCCTTGATAGATAGAATACTCTATCCCTTTTTGTTCTGAAAAGAAAGGGCTACACTGATTGGAATGGTGAGCTTGATGGGTTATTTCAACATGCTACCAATAAATTAGGCTGGTGAGATCCTTCCATGACCACTTAATTGGGGGAGCCTGGTCCTGGATCAGAACAAACAGGCTGTATGCCAGCCTGGGCACAAGATCAGTAAGCATTGCGATAAGGTAACACGGTCTGCAACTAAAGAGATTGGAGTGCATAGTCTGGAGTTCTCAAAATTCAGAGGATGGGTAAATCCAAGAAAAACCAGCAGAAATTGTCCTTCAGATTCAATACGAAGAGGTGTGTAGAACCCTCTTCCCTGGTGGACAACTATGATAACCGTGGGGAATCCTATACGACTCAGACTGCAGGTATGGATTCAGAGGAAAACATTTTTTTCACAGAGCAAAAAGTCAGTATTGATAATCTGGGCTGTAAAATAGATTCCTACTGCTGTGGACAGTACACAAGGAAAACTTGATCAGCACAGGAAGTGCTTGGATGAGGCGGAGCAACGCATCTGGTCGGTGGACTGTATCCAAGGATGTTGCCTAGATGAAATCCCTTTTAAAAGTAACCTTGGCTGAGGAAGTCTATGCTATGGTATTGATGAATGTACGTAAATGCCAAATGTGGAATTATTTGTTGAGAAAGCGCTGTGGGGCATTTTTGGTAGGGATGCCTTTTTTCCACTTGTTACTGTGGAAAAATATCAAGACACAACTATATACATTATTCCAGACCTCACGAACACGCCCAGCCAAGACTGCTTGAAAGTCCTTTGCAGGGGTGTTCAAGTGGGTTTTTAGAATCAGCCCTGTGGACAGATTCTGAGAGACTACCCTATTCTGGTAGAGTAAGATTGTGGCTAGACATTAGTGTCTATCTGGTTACTGTGACTAAGCATCAAATCTCAGACTTAAGAGTGTGAGAGTGGTGAAGGGTTCACAAAGTTAGGTAGAATGTATACAAATTTAAATATTTACTTAGTCCTGGGAGAACTCTTTGCAATTAAAAACCAGATGCATGTATTACACTAAACATATACTTCTATTATATACACATTCACTTTTAAGGTGCTCTTGCTACAGAGCACTAATACTTCACTGTTGAAAATAGCTCAAACAATCTTAGCAACTATATGTAACACAGCAAGTGCTCAAAGAACAAGGTAAATAAAAACTATATTGGAGAATATGCAAGGAAGAAATGTGTTCAAAATCACAAAACACAGCCTTGTCATGACTACACTTTAGAAGTCCTTCCCCAACTAGAAAAGATGACTCCTAGTGCTCTTAAGAGTCGAAGGCCACACCAACTATTTTCAGGGGGCCATGAGACTTTAAAGAAGTCTGAACAGGTTTTTGGCAAAGACAACAAGCAGTTGTAAGTGTTTCAAAGTTGAAGAACAGACGTAAAGTACTTGAGACACTCTCTCACAACACCCACCTTTGGCGAAGCCCAGGGGAGGTTCCCTGACCAGAACTCAATTGATCACAGTCAGGCAAAGCAGGTTGTTACTGAGAATTCTCAGAAATGTGCTAATTCCCTCCACCTTAGAGACCCGCAGCAACTTTGATGGATTTTGAGGACTTTATTTTTTTCTTTTTAACCTGGAGAGAGAGACCCTTCTTCCCACTCGCTCATGTATTTTAATGTGATTTCTGGACTTTGTGTTTCTTTTGGTTGTAGAGTCTGACAACCTCCATATGCACCATCTTTACATTGTGTCACACAGCACCTTCAGTGCAGTGGCACAGGGAAGTCTTTCAGATTTCCCAAAGGTTTAAATACCTTCTCTTGAATAAACTACTGTTTCCCACAGCAGTAAAGTGAAACTGACTTTACTTACATTTGTAACTTTCTAGACCCAGCACACACTATCTTACAATGGAGTGCTGGAGGGGTTACCTAGTATCCCCTTTGTCTAGCTTCTCATGTAACATTTTTTATGTTACCCTTTCCTCACTGAATGGCTGGTGGCAGTGGTTTAGTTAAACTACTGTGGTGTGCATTTACCACAGGCTGCGTTTGCAGCTGCAGTAAAGCACCCAAGGGTGCTATTTTTGTGAAAATGGCCAGTCTTCTTTTTTCGCCATTTCTTTGTGGAAAGGTCTTTCTTGAGATTTACTCTATGCGCCAAACCATGTTTGGTCCCATTGTTCGCTTTGCCTTTGGTGGGATTCACGAGTGACGCCTGCTCTGCCTCCAGGGCGTCTGGGGTAGGCAGGAAGTGCAGGAGGTGTCCGAAACTCCCTGTGCTTAGTCTCCTCAGAGACCCAAATGCACTCTGTAGTGATTGGCCGGCTGACTGTCCAGCAAGGACAGCCACCCTGCTGGGTGACTGACAGCTAGGCTGGAATTAATGGGAGAGAACTGAATAAAAGGCAAGGCTTTTGGCTTGGAAGGCAGAGTCAACCACTGGACGAAGGAACCGAAGAAGAACTTGAAGAGGACGCCTGCTGCAACTCCTGGACTGTTGGTTTGCCCAGTGAAGCCCTGCTGCTGTGCTGAAACTCCAAATTCGTATCGAAAAGAGAAGCCCCTGCAAGGGCGACTTCTCCCCTTCAGTTGGTGGGACCAGTCAACTCCAAAGTAAGCCACCGGGACATCCTTCTCGGAGCTGGTTGAATTTCCACAGAGTTGCTTCTGGAAACCATATAGCCAGGGAAAGGAACACCAGATTGTGTGCGTTGCTTTTAAGCTGGCCAAGAGCTCCAGGAAGATCCTCCGACTACCAGGAAGCAGGACTGACCGAGCCTCAGAGTGCTGGACCACAGAAGCAAGGAAACCGATAGCCAGGAACCGCAGTGTTGATATTTGCAGTAGTCGCGAGGAGCTGAAACACTGATTTGCCACTTGTTGGAAAGATTGCCGGTTGTGAGCGGTGACCATCCCATTGCAGTGCAGGAGTCCCCCGAAGTGCTCCCTCTTGTACCCACGACTGAGGCTCAGGAACAGTATTATAAATGCAAACAGTGACATGCTAATGTCTGCAGCACCCTAGCTATTGAAGTCAATTGAGGCTGTAGGTTGTGTCTGTGGGCCATCCCAAAGGGGTCTTTACTGATTTAGAAGCTAAGAGTGTATTTTGAAGTGTATTTGAGTGTTACGGTCATATTGCTCCCTTCTGAAGAAGCCTTACTCTAATTGATAAATTAATAATTGTTTATTCAAGAAACCTTGTGTGTAAGTGTTTATTTGAATTCTTGTCACTGTGAATCTCTGTGTAACTCCCATACAGCTCACATTGACCCCTCTAGAGATAGGCCTGGCTGCGCAACACTCTACCAACCTGTGTAGTACAAGCTTATACCAAAGGTTGGGTTTCCTATACCTGTAGTTTGAGTTGTGTGTAGTGCACCCAAAGGGTACTGCATACAAACTTTGCCTAACACAGGCAGAGGATTTTATGCCCATTAAACCCTATGCACATGGGGGGTGGTAAAAAGAACAGATATGCCTGCTCACCCCCTGTAATTTAATCTCTCAGGGAAATCTTTAGCAGCTCTTGAAATCATTGGGCCCCTCATGCCTCGTTTCTTGGTTCTCGCAGAGAGAGTCAAGGGGTCATTGGTGCAGTGGTCATTTTTAGCATCAGGTTTTAGTCCCGGCTAGTTGGCAGCACCACGCTCTGACAAGACGGCACCATGTTCTGGACAGCTGAACCACCCCGGGACGATGAAGAAAGGACCACCACATTATAGATTATCTCAGAGGACCCTGCAGGAAACAATGCAGGCAAAGATAGGCGATGGCCACTGCAAAGAAATGGAAGTCATCTCTCATGGCAGAAACAAAGAAGCTGTTCCTGCAAAACCCCTTTCATGCTGGAGAACTGCAACTGCAGGGGGGCTCTTGTTTTGCAAGTACGGGTTCTGCGCAGTGCCAAGTCCAAACTCAGGACGATGACGGTTAAGACTGTTTTTGTGTAGTCCAACTAAGGGCATATTAAAACCATTCAACTGAGACGATACAAGACTCCACTCTTAGTATAAGGCTGTACCACGTCAGTTCAGGGTAGCGAAGACAGAACAGCCAGGCTAATCCTAGGCGGGAGAGAGGGATGTAGAATCAGTTCAAAGAAATTGTATTACACATATCCTCCAAAGAAACACTGACACACTATGTATTGTAAAAGCAGACCAAGAGATTCTTGGGTAAGTGCGATCATAAAGCATTTTGAGAAACCTGAAGGTGTCTCATCCGCTAGTCCCTGGGGATCTGTCATCCAGGTAGCCAGGACACGCCCATTGATTTTGGATCCAGTTCCTGGTGATGGACCAGTGCGGGAGGATCACCTGGATGAGGGGTCTTCGCGGACTAGAAGTGGGACACCGGACGGCGAGAAGCGGTATCCCTTTTTCCCCATCCTACCAGGTAGGATACGTAGGAACTCACCCCGCTTTCCCGACACAAACACGTTGTCACCATGAGCGAAAACGGACTAACACCAGAGTTGTATACCCGACATGTCTCAATACAATGATCAGGCAATTACTGATCATTACGCACACCTGTCTTCCATCACACTTCCCCGCACGGATCACAGGCGGTGCATAAAATCAAGCCCTGAGCAGGACAAAGCGCACAAGGATGCAGCAGTTCCAAAATGGCAGTTTAATACGAGGAGAAAGACGGCGAGGACCATAGAGGTTTGCAAGACTGGAAGTGTCCTTAACATTTCAGACCGTTACTTTAGCAAACCTTGGAAAATAAGAAACCTAAGACAGCGGACTAAAGCTGAAGAAGCCGCCGCACATCCGAAGTGTGGGAAGTGTGCTGTTGGGCTGACACACTGCTCAACTTGCCTGGCCTTCTTGCTGCCTGCCTCCTCACAGTCCTGTAAGGACAAGAAGGACACTTTTCTTTTTCAAAGGCGAAATGCCAGACCCTAAACACGGACTTCAATACCCAAAGTAAATACCATCTGTGACCAATTGAAGCTGGTATTCGCTGGTGACGCAGTGCACACGTACCATTGAGCCTCCAGTGGGCTGGTCTTAGACAGATAGTGTGGGCTGTTCTTATTGTGTGGGCTGGGCTGTAATTGGAACAACGCGTTGTGCAAGGACGTATAGTGCTTGGTGCACGACTTGCATCAAACTATCTTTTCCCATTCTAGATCCTTTGTGTGTTGGGGCCCGCCCCCTGGGCTTCCAGCTTCAGCACGTAACCCAGGGTGCACGCACATCCCACGCGCAGATCCGAAGTGTGGGATGTGTGCTGTTGGGCTTTTAGGGTGGGAGGGTATGAGGGTTGAAGGAGACATTACTAAAATTTGGTCTGAATTCCTGTTTGGTGTTACGGTCTTGCATTGGGAACTGCATAAGAACTGAACGCACTATTTAACTACCCGTGCAATAAAACACAAAATATGGCCAGCGGTTTATGCAGTGGGAGATGCACAGAACCATCACAGAATTGTAAAATCAATATGGACTCACTGGTGTGCGCAGGTAAGAGCGCCTATCCTGTCATGAGCGTAACTGACTTACTGCCCTTCACTGAATGTAATATTATTAATGGAGGCACTGTGGGCACTGATGAATGTGGAGTACTCCCAGAGCCCATGGCGCAAGCTAAGGGGGAGGTGGAGGAAACGATTTAAGAAAACGCTCATATTGCACAGGTCAACCCCCCCCCCCCGCCTTTTATACACCGTTGAAGGGCGAAAGGTTAGAGCTAAATCACCATAGTAATGGGAATGATCACGCAGAAGGCGCAGTGGCCATGGACAGCGCTCACATGCACCTACAGGAGACTAGTATGTTAAATGCAACGCAATACACAAATGGGTCGGAGAATGACATATACAAGGTCGGCCCGGATATGATGGCGGAATTGGATAAGCGGGTCAGGCTATCTATTGGGATCCTGACCCCACTTATACCACGTCCATATGGAACTGATGAAGTTGGTCACCCCATGACTGGAAACGCCCTGTGGGGGTTCAACTGTAGTAGTGAATATTCAGTTCCTGCATTAGGTGACATATGCAAAAAAACATCAATGAATGCCACTTGTTAAAGGGAGAGGAGGACAGTTACAGGGAACAACAAACACAATGTGTGTAATTTTTCAACTAGAGAGGACACACAGATGCTGGTATGCATGGTGAGGAAAATAATATTAATACATCTTCCCCAGTAGCATCAGATGGTCTTCCCACCTTCCCCATAATTATTTGTATACTTGATCTCCTCGACAACGGGCATGATTACACTCATCATGGGATTAGGGAGATTAAATCCTTGATGGCTGATATCCTTGCTACGACCAACTGGCTTGAAGGCTTTATGCTTGCAAGGGAGACTTGCCCTACCAACCTGAAAAAAACCTTCTAGGGAATGTGGCAATGCACAATCAGGTTATAATCCCAAAGATGAGATATCATTTGAGGATACAAGTATGCAATGCTCTGGGTCAAATGACCATGGCACGATTGAAATTGTTGCGGATATCAACACAATGAAACAGGCGGTAGAAGAGATTAGGCAACATATCTTCTGGATCAAAGGCGATCCTATACCCGAGATGCCACAGAACTGCAGTGAGTCCTTGGATAGACCCTCAGCATTAACTAAAATAATAGAATTAATGGAGGAAGAGGAAGTGACCACCACCAAAGCCACCGATGAAAAGGTAGTTTTCTTATCTAGACGCTCGAAGAAACTACAGAATCGCGCTATAAAAAGAGCTGGGAGGAGACAAAAAGCTGCAAAGGAGCTTGTCAACAAAAGTAAAAATACATCTAGTAATAACATAAAAGTTGCCAAACCCACTAGGAAAGGCAAAGCCGCCCTGATTAGTGACGATGATATAATAGATGTTGATCAACTCAGTGAAGAGAGCCAAGCTCTTCTTTGACCTAAATCAAATGCCCAAGTAGGGAGCGTAGAGGCACCTGTGGTTACCACTATGTGCAAAGCAGAAAGTAAGGGAGTGCATGTCAAAAGACATCTAAAATATCTTCATCTGATACAGTGTTGGAGGCAGAAAAGAAACAGACGAATATTAATTATTTTTGTCAGGAAGAAAGGAAACAAATGTTTATAGACACTCAGGTCAGGGGCTTCTTCGGAGGGTAATCTGTGTGGAATTGACATGAAACAGGAGGACCTGCAAGTTGCAAATAAAGGTGGCTTGGACGCGAAAGCATGTTCTTTGGGTAATATTAATTCTGCATGGGGTTCCCTGGGTAAGGAGAGGGAATTCATCACAGTAACTGGATCGGGAAAAATCTGTGAACTGCCGATAGGGAATAGGGCATTGCAGTCTCCCCAGGCGGGCGTTTGTAGATCTAGCAAACTGCCTGAAGTTACAGCAAACTGTCATATGCCTGATCTCTTTCTTCCACCTACTGGAGGGAAGTGCACTGATGTGACAAGCCAATCGTTACAACGTAACTGCACTCAAGTTGAAGTCCTATTGCAGGAGATGCTGCCCATACAAGCAATAGATATCGAAATTGAGTCAGTTGGGCTTACTAGGGTCGTTGAAAAAAGCTCTGGAAGGAGGCTTAATTACCTCAGAAGTTCTGATTAAAGAACTAAATCTACAAAAGAAGGGTATGAGCCCTGATGACAGACGAGGATTCCTGGGCCCTTAATTCATTGTGCAAACAATATGGTGGGATTGGGGAGTGGAATTGTGAATGTACCAGTAGAGGAGAGAACAGGAATGGGACCCCCCCCCCATTTATGCCAGCAGCTCAAAGCCTAAGCAGTGGTAATGCACTTGAACGAGACGAGGACAAATGTGGTAACTCCCCGACTATGGATGAGGCCTTTAATACGATTGGCTTGGACGGAAATGCAAAGACATTAGGTGGAGCGAGTATAAACAGGAAATATCTGTTGGACCTTATGTCACGTATTCCGTCATTAAGGATGCTTACGACGAAGGACTTTGACAGAATTTCCTTAGCAAATTTCAACAATTATAGAATGACCCGTCATGTACCATTGGTTTGTGTCCTAAAATTCATATGGTCCTTCAGGGCAGAATTGCTAGAATTTGGCTTTAGGTTACACACATTTAGTGAGAAAACAGCAGCACAGGAACTTTTACATCATCAGCTACCCTGTAATATCATAGTAGCAGAGTCCAACACACAAAGGAATTGTAATAGTTGGGACGAAAAACAATATATATCTCAATTGCTTTCACTTGCAGCTAACAAAAGGAGCTTGCTTGGGTTGAGTCTATGTTGAAAACAATCTTTAAAACAAATCAAACAAGGCAGAAAATTAGCAGAAATTGAATCATGAGATGGTAATATATTCGTGAAATTCATGTGGGGCCTCAATATTTTTAAGTGGTTGGCCACGCTTCTGCCCCCTCAACTACAGAACATAATTTTTATTTCGGAAACAATGAAAACAGAGGACGTATTGTTGAACGGCTATTGTACATTTTGTGCACATGCAAATAAGGCAAAAGAGGGGCGTCCCGTGGAAGGCTTGGCAAAAGCCATAAACAACATCGAATGTGAATCCAAGTTAATTCATGTTTCCAATTATGTTCTTCCTGTTGCCATTGCACTGAAGGCGTGTTAATACAAACTGATATTGCTTATTAGTCTACTGGAATCCTCAGAAAATTGAAATAGAGACTATGTTCGATGAGCTTGACTCTTGCTTAGAAAATATTGGGGCTTGTGATTTTTATTCTGAAATAAATCACAACTCATACTGTCTGGAACTCAGAGGAAGCTGTGGAAAATCAGAAGCTTTGTCGAGAGGAAATAAATGGTTAGAGTTTGTTGAAGATTGGGCTCTGAGCTTTGTTGAATGTAGCGATCCTGCCCTTAAATACACATGGTCCCGTGGAGCGATGCGATCAATGATCCATTTTTTGTGTGTATCCCAGTCATTGGTGAATGTGCCTGTGGTAGTCCATAAGTCTATGTATAGCGACCATGCACCTATTGAACTCACTATAGGCATATCACATACCGAACAGTTAGTGGACACGCTATTGCAAATATCAGAAATGGACGGTGTTTATCTATCCCTCAGATGGAATCCTCATGTGTCAGAAATTAGTAAGGCAGGTCCATTTCAAATGAGAGGAAATTGAGGAGGTGATCGCCCAACCGGGATTTCCCCTGAATTAAAGGAAGTGATTGTAACGAATATTATTAAGATAGCCCTAGCAGACCTTATAGCCAGGCAGAAAACTATCCAATCAGTAACAAAGAACAAATGTGATCATGATATAGTGATATTGAAGGATGGTAGGAATAGAGATCTAAGAAAATTTAAATATGACAACCTCAGTGCTTCAGAATATTTGTTAAAAAAAGAAAACGTATACTGCAGGTTTACAAAAATAAAATTAGAGGAATTAAGGTCACAACATATAATAAAGTAAGTCACGAACTAAGAAGATTGATTTGTAAACAATACAAGACGCATCTCGTCAATTATTAGACAACCAGACTCTTGTAAAAAGGACTACTTATCAAATATACCAGCCGATGTCTGAGAAGCACACATTGAAAAGAAGTACTCATTACCAGAGCGTTTTGTTAAAAGTAAAGATCAGTCATCAATTAGCCTTGAGACTACCTCTTTGAAATGGACAACAGTGGATATAGTGTGGGCTATTGGAAAGCTCTCCCACTCTAGAGCAGCGGGCCTGATGGTATCCCGCCTTGTGTCTATAAGGCAGACCCACTGCTATGGGCAGGCATTCTGAAAAACAAATTCAATCTTGCAAACTCTTAAGATACCACAATCCTGGGTGATGTCAATAATCGTATCCATATTTAAAAAAGGCGACCCAAGAAATCCTGAAAATTATAGGCTGATATCTCTTATGGATACGGCTGCTAAGGTCTTCGATATATGGAACAAGTTACTTACCTGTAACTGTTGTTCTCCAGCATGGGTCTGGCATGGATTCACATGCTCATGAATATTCCCCGTCGTCAGGCTGGGAATTCTCGGTAAAGAAAAAAATCAGTATCAGTTTCGTTTCTGATCTGTCTTTCTTAGTAGTAACCAATCACTGATCTCTGGGTCATACTGCCCCTAGCCAATGACTGCCCTCTCCCTAAGCCCCGCCTCTGGCAGCCATCCTCAGATTTGGTAGCACGCCAAGTGGCAGTATGACCAAGTGAAGAGCTGCAGAGGGGTAGGCGGGAGGGTTCGCATGTGAATCCATGCCAGACCCATGCTGGAGAACAACAGTTACAGGTAAGTAACATGTTCCTTCTCTAGCATGGGGTCTGGCATGGATTCACATGCTCATGAATAAAGAATGCATAGCAGTATAAACATGCACAACCACGGGAGGTGGCAAAGGCTCAACATTAAGCATTACATCCAAAACTCAACATTAAGCACTTCTTACCTCCTCACCACGCTCCCCTTAGGCGAACAGGTTGCGCAGCACTGCTTGGCCGACCCTGGACTCCTCCCTGGAGTTCCGATTGACACAGTATAATCTTGTGAAGGTGTGTGTCGACCTCCACGTAGCAGCCCTGCAGATGTCCAGCAGGGGTACACCAGACAGGAACGCCGTGGTAGCAGCGATCGCTCTGGTCGAATGGGCTCTCGGACGGCCGGGCAGCGGTCGGTTTGCCAACCGGTGACAGTGCATGATGTAGCCGGAGAGCCATCTGGAAATGGAAGTCTTCGAGAGAGCCTTCCCTTGATTCACAGGTCCAAAGTTCACAAACAGCTGTGATGTCTTCTGAAAACTCTTTGTGCGGTCCATGTAGAACTTCACCGCTCTAGCTACATCCAGCGAGTGCAAAGTCCTCTCGGCCGGCGTCAAAGGCGACGGGAAGAAAACGGGTAACACCAAGGGCTCATTGAGGTGGAAGTCCGACGGCACCTTTGGCATAAAGGAGGGGTGCGTCCCGAGCACCACCCTCGTGTCATGGAAAGTCAAGTATGGAGGCTTGCAAGATAGGGCCTGGATCTCACCCACTCGTCGTGCGGAGGTGATGGCCACGAGGAACGCTGTCTTCCATGACAGGAACTTCAAAGGCGCCGAATGCATAGGCTCGAATGGGCCCCCCCATGAGCCAGGTCAGCACCACATTAAGCTCCCACGCCGGACCCGCAGCCTTCACCGGCGGGAATGATCGGAACATTCCCTTCATGAATTCCTTCACCAGGCGATGAGACCACAAGGACGCCCGTCCCGTAGTCCTGGTATATCGGGAGATAGCAGCCAGATGTATTTTGATGGAGGCGTGAGCCAGTCCAGCTTTGGCCAGCGACAGTAGGTACGGCAGTACTTGAGGGGCCGTAATCCGCAGAGGGTCAATCTTCTGTGCACGGCACCAGACAGAGAACCTCTTCCATTTATGACCGTAACACTTGAGAGTTAAGGACGCCCTGGCTTTTGCAAGAACCTCTCTGCAATCAGCCGGTATATCGTACCCTCCAAACTCTAGTGCCGCAAGAGCCAGGCCTGCAAGTTCAGCGACTGTGGGTCGTGATGGAGAATGGCGCCTCCTTCTCTGGAGAGAAGATCCGCGTCTGCCGGCAGCTTGACTGGCGGGGACGTTGACAAGTCCAGAACGTCCGGGAACCAGATCTGCCTCGGCCACGCCAGTGCGACGAGGATCATCCTGCACCTGGACCTCTTGAGCTGGTTGATGAGGCGGAGCAGCAACGCAACGGAGGGAACGCGTAGAGAAACAGGCCGTCCCAGGGGAACGAGAAAGCATCGCCCATGTTCCTTGGGTGTGGGAACCTACTGGCGAACCTCTGGCACTTGGAGTTCGCCGCCGTCGCGAACAGGTCGATCTGGGGTTTGCCCCAACGTTGGAAGAGCCGATCCACTTGATCCTGTCACAGTTCCCACTCGTGGCACGAGCGCAGCTCCCTGCTGAGCAAGTCGGCGATGGTGTTTTTTATTCCTGCCAAGTGGAAGGGAACCAGAAACATCCCCTGGGCGACGGCCCAGTGCCACAGATCCTGGGCCTCCTTGGATAGGGCTGGGGATCTGGTTCCCCCCTGCTTTCGTATGTAGAACATCGTGGTGGTGTTGTCGGTGAAGATCCTCACCACTTTGTCCTTGAGGGACGGAAGGAACGACTTGAGCGCCCAGAACACTGCTCGGAGCTCCAGAATGTTGATGTGGAGAGACCGCTCCTCCGGGAGCCAAAGGCCTCTTGCGTGGAGATCTCTGGTGTGGGCCCCCCCAACCCTCCAGAGAGGCGTCCGTCATCACAGTCTCCTGAAACGCCGGGGTTTGAAAGTCTGTGCCTGTAGTGTGGTGAGCCCGGTGCCCCACCATAGAATCGCCCGACGGAACTCCTCGTCGAGAGGGATCCTGTCCTCGAAGCAGCCCGTCGCCTGAAACCAGCAGGCATCGAGGAACTCCTGCAGTGGACGCATCCGGAGTCTGCAAAGGGGTACAAGGTAGATGCACGAGGACATCGTCCCGAGAAGGGACTTGATGGACCTCACCCTGGCCACGTCTGTGGCCAACAGGTGCTGCACCTTGCCCAGGATGGTCTTGGTCCTCTTCTTAAGGGGAGGCCAATTGCCCCACTGTTTCGAGCTTCGCTCCCAGAAACAGTGCTACTTGCGATGGAACCAGGTGGGATTTGGGGTAGTTGATGGCGAACCCCAGCTCCGTGAGTAACCGGACGGTCCTCGCCGTATGTTTGACGGCGAGTTCCCTTGTCCTTGCCCGGAATAGCCTGTCGTCCAGGTAGGGGTAGACGTGGATCCCTGCAGGCGCAGCCGCGCTGCCACCGGTGCCAGGCACTTGGTGAAAACCCTGGGTGCCGACTTTAATCTGAACGGTAGGGCTCTGAATTGGTAGTGACGTCCCTGAACCACGAACCTGAGTAACTTCCTGTGCATTTTTAGAATGGGGATGTGAAAGTAAGCATCCTCCAGGTCCAACGAGGATAGGAAATCGCCTTCCTCCAGCTGTCCCAGCACGTGCTGGAGGGTGACCATCCTGAATTTCTGCGCCTTGATGTACTTGTTTAACCGAAGCAGGTCCAGGATGGGGCGCCAACCGCCTGTCTTCTTTCTGACGAGGAAGTACCTCGAGTACACTGCGGAGCTCCGGAGCCTCCTGGGCACGAGCTCGATGGCACCTTTCTTGAGCATCGCCTTTACCTCCAACAGCAGTTGAGGGACGTGATTTTCCTTCCTGGCCACGGGAGGAATGCGAGGGCACTCTTGGAATTCCAGCGAGTGCCCGTTGGCCAGGGTGTCCAACACCCAACGATCGGTGGAGATGGACTCCCACACGCTGACGAACTTCATCAGCCGGCCTCCCACCGGGGTGCTTCGGTGGGGGCCCGACAACCCGGCCGGGTCAGTCTTGCTTGCAGGCAGCCTTGCCGCCTTGGCCTCCTTGGCGATGACGCCGGGATCCCCCTTGCTTGCCGCGATCTCTGTAGGCCTCCTGGGAAGTGGAGCGGGCCACCTGGTGGCAAGTGGAGGAGCCACCGCTGGATCCTTTGGAGGCACCCGGTCTGCCTCTGGAGCTCCGAAAGGGCCGTCGCTGTTGAAGCACCCCAAGGGCCCGGGCCGTCTCCGAGTCGGTCTTGATGGCCTGTAGAGACTCGTCCACCGCCTTACCAAAAAGGTAGTTGCCGTCGAACGGCATGTCCAACACTCTGGTCTTGACGTCATGGCGAAAGTCTTTCGACTTGAGCCATCCTCGTCATCGGAGGCAAACTCCGTTGCCCAGTTGGCGAAATCCGGTATCGGCAATGTCCATTGTCAACGTTATGGCGTGATCCGACCCCACCTCGCCTTCCTGCAGAATTTCTAGGGCCTTCTCCCTTTTGTCATCAGGTAGGAAGTAGAGCAGGGGAGCTATCTTGAACCAGAGCTCCCTGTCGTAGCGGGCCACGATCGCTAAGGCATTGGCCGCCTTAATCGTCGTCCCATAGAGTCCAACTTCTTGCCCTCGCTGTCCGATGGGGAAGTGGAAGTTGAAGCCGCCGCACCCGCTGCCTTCTTCTTAGCCGCTGCTGAGACGACCAAGTCCGGCGTGGGCTGGACCCTGAGACACAAGGGGGCGACATCGGGGACTCAGTACTTCTTCTCGTACCTGTCCCTTTTGGCAGGTGTCGTGGAAGGGTTCTTGAGGACAGCAAGCCCCTCGTCCCAGATGTCATCGAGTAAAGGCACCGCAAGGACCGTCTTCCTCTTGGCCTCTCGTCGTTGGTACAGAAACCCCTCCTTTTTCTGTTCTTCAGGGCAGAGCTGGAAGAGCTCGGATGCCCTGGTTATCATGGCGTGGAAAGAGCCAATTTCGTCGGCTGGAGATGCCCGCGGGGGGTGGGGAGGAACGTGATGATGGGATGTCTGCTGTGTCATCGCCGCCGTCATCGTCGTCCGTCCCCGTTGCTGTATCCGTCGCCGTATCTTCTCTAGGGTCCGGCGAGGGGGATGAGGGGTCCACCTGTCTCGCAGGCACGAAGGGCGGAGAGGGGTGGACTCTCCGCTTGCTCGGAGGGCTTCCCGATGGGCCTGGTTCTGGATCCTCCGTCAGGGTCCATGGTAATCTTGTCCTTATCTCGGTACATAAGGATTGGATTGCCAACAAAATGGCCGGCGAGCAATCCTGGGGCTCGGGCAATGGCTGCGACGGACGGGATGGCCGCTCCACTGGGCCCCGTTCGTCGTCATCGTCGCTATCTTCGATCACGTCAGCAGGGACCGTCCCCTGGGATCGAACCTTCTCGAACCTCTCGTTGAGGCCTATGAACCTCTCGTTGAGGCCTATGGACCTTTCGTTGAGGCCCTTCTCGGTTTCCACCAGTTCCTCCTCAGAGGCTGATTCCGAGTCTGAGGCTAATTCCGAGTGTGTAATGGCCACCGCCCCCCCCCTCTTTTTCCGCCGGGGTCTTCATGGGGGTCTTCGCGATGGGCTGGAAAGAGGATTCCCTCCACGGTGGCAGGGATACTCTGGGCCCAGAGGGCGTTTCCACAGGCGTAGTCTCAGCCGGCTTCGCCAGGGTCTCAGCCGGTTTCGCCAGGGTCGCAGCGACCACTTCGGTAGAGGCCTTTGCCGGGTGGATTAAAGCCCTCACCACCTTAGGTGCGTCCTGGGCCTTCGCCTTGGGGGGAGGGTCAGCGCCTCGCTCCCCCTTCGAGACCGACCAGGTCCGCTCCAGCGGCCTACGCGGGTTCTCGGACTTCCACTCCCCCGAACCGGAGCGCTGGCTCGTGGTCAAATGTGCCGGGAAGTAGCACCCTGCTTGGCAACCGAAGAGCCCGACCTTTCGGCGCTTCCGGTGCCCGCAGACTCGCGGTACTTGGCCTTCTGTTGGGCCCCCGTCGCCGGGGCGCCCTCAAAGGACTTAGAAGCCTGCTCAGACTTCTTCTTTGCCTTCTCACCTGCTGTGCCCTTCTCCAGCCAGGCGGCGAGGCGGGAACGACGATCTTGTTTGGTCCGTTCCGAAAGGTTCTTGGAGAACGCACAGTCTTTCTCCACGTGTGGCTTGTCCTCATGAAGGCAGTAGAGACATCGCAAATGCTCGTCCTCCTTGAAAACGTTCTGTAATCCGCATCCAGGGCAGCACCTGAACAGCTTGGATCCGGGCGTCGAGCTTCCCTTGTCCTGGGCCATGTCCTTTGAGGTAGGCCGCAGATCTTCCGGAATCCTCCAAGAAGTGTAAACCCGATGAAAACTTCACCCTTGAGGGGCGTAGAAGAATTCCGAAACGGGTCATCGGAAGTAGAAACGGTGGAGCTTGTGGCTCAATTAAACTGAAAAAATGAGAAAATCTCCTGAAAAAGCGTGAAAATGCAGCAAAAAACTCGAGAGCTAAACACGAGGACTCCCAACACTTGAGCGTGCGGTAAAAATCTGAGGATGGCTGCCAGAGGCGGGGCTTAAGGAGAGGGCAGTCATTGGCTGGGGGCAGTATGACCAAGAGATCGGTTACTACTAAGAAAGACAGATCAGAAACTAAACCGATTTTTCTTTACCGAGGATTCCCAGCCTGACGACGGGGAATATTCATGAGCATGTGAATCCATACCAGACCCCATGCTGGAGAATGATATTGTATGAATTGGACACTGAACTCCAGAACACCTATTCAAAATTCCAAACAGGGTTTAGAAGAGGGATGAGCACTGCCCTCGATGCCACAACCATATCCCATCTATTAGCTGGAACTAAGACTAAAGGAGCATGTCCAGTTAACATGGCATGCATTGATATGTCCAATGCTTTCGATACCATAGTAATAGACTTATTATGAACAAAGCTTGCCTCTTTTGGTATATTATATATTTTGGATAGTCCAACTTCATACCAAAACTGCTTATAAGACAAGACTAACACTGGCAGGTGCTATGACAAAAGCAGTATACACGCAGCTCGTTTTGAAGCAAGGCTGTAACTTACCTGCTTCCTTATTCGAACCTATATCTATGTGACCTAGAGAAGATATGGTCTGACTGAAGGGTGTTTGCAGCAAGACTTGGAACATTGAGGCTTCATTGGCTAGCATTTGCGGATGACATCATCCTATTAGACTTTTCACCGCCAGGGTTACAAATAAAGTTGCAGTTATTTGAGAACTTTGCATTTGTGCATAACTTAAGACCCAATGCAAACAAAACAACGATGGTGTTCAATGTTGGCAAAAAATTAAAACAATATAGTTGGAAAATTAACGATGTCTCCATAGCACACTCTGTCGAGACAATATATATCAGCTATTTTGTAACAAACGCATCATCTATCAGTGTATGGAATGTGCAGTACTTGGAATAGATCAGCTTCATTTGGCTGAAGAGTGGCCTAGTTTTAAGCTTACATTTTAAGACTTAAGCTTAAAATGAGGCCACTCTTCAGCCAAATGAAGCTGATCTATTCCAAGTACTGCACATTTTCATTGGTTCCATTGCTTGAATTTTTAAACCTTAAAGTTGAGCCAGTGATGCTCTATGCACTCGATATGTGTTTGTACAACTTTAGTAAACAGCTGGATATACTGCAAGGACATTTAATGAAGGCTGCTCTGTGCATTTCTCTAGCAATACCGAATTGTATAATCCGACATTAATTCGGATTAGTGTCACTTTCGTGCATAGGGGAACGGCGTTCACTAACAAACTATGCTAAGATGCTCGAACCACCGAGGAATTCTCTATACCAAGATTATCATACAATTATATCGAGCAATTGCACAGGCTCAGTTATGCAATACCATAGGAGGATGCATAACATATTAGAGGTGACGCCAAACGACCTATGTCTCAGACCTGCATAGGTTAAGAAAAAACTATTTGAAAAAGATTGGATATGTACATTGCAGGCAATTGGTAAATATTCTACTTATATTGAATGCACACAATTTGCACAGAAACAAGATTTTAGCGGCACATATGTAGTTATTGACACCCATCGCGTATGTACTACATAAAATTTAAACTGAACCAATTTACCACTAGGGAAAGGAGTAAGCATTGGGGTGATCACCTGGGTAAAAAACTCAAGAGATAAAATGTCGATTTCCGGGATGTGATGAATCTTATGAGACCTTAAAACACTTGGTGCTAGAATGTGCACACTTCAAGCTTGCAAAAACAATATTAAATTATGAAATTTGTATACATTGACTTCGATGATGCAAATGAATTCCTATGGAACAGAATGAAGATAGGGAAATATAAGCCCCTGATTTTCGCTATGGTCCGTTTATTAAAAATAATTGAAATTGGATGAACATGACACTGCTAGTAGGTATAGTAAATATGAAGTTCATATATTGATTTTGTTGCATTTTTTCTCTTGGATTTCAAGAATGAGGTATGCAGTGATAAAATAGCGGGAAAAATATCGCATGTGCAAAAAATAAAAAATAAAGAAATAAAAAAAAAATAAAGAAAATCGCAGCAAAAATGCTGTGGTTTGTCCGAGTAAAGGTGTACCCCATTATACCATTTATGAGGAGCAGGGGTGTCCCCCGCTTCCCATAAATGGATGGAGCGGACTCTGAGATCGAGGGAGTTTTGGATGGAGCTGCTCTCTGAGCGAGGAAGCTTGGGGAAGCATTCTGAGGAGAGCTGATGAGATCAATCTGGCAGAGAGAGTGTTGGCAGGAAGACCAGACCACTAATAGGCCAAGGAGAGGCCCTGACTGGCTGGCTGGTTGCAGAGTTAGCGGGAGAGGAGAGACATGGCAAGAGGGGAGTATTGCTGATATGAGGAATTGGCATGGGGAATTAGGACAGACACTCACACAGAGCTTTGGGTTTAATAGATGGGGAAATCAGACAGGGATGTCTTAGAGAGTGTGTGGTGTGGATTGGAGAGGAATGCTGAATGCTGACACGTGCCATATGTATGAATACACCGGATAAGTTGCTATTAGATTGCTTGCATTAGAAGCCTGTAAGGCTTATGGTTATTGCATTGCATTGTAGATTTGCACCCAGAGCATAAAAGGTGCAAATTCGAGATTTGCATTATAGTAGTGTTTTCATCATGAATTGCTGTGCATGAATAAAAGTGTTTTCATTGTTGAATCGATTCATGTGTTTTCTTTGTGTTTTATGTTTGTGTGTCCATAGTATAGTCGTTTAAGAGTAACAGTGCACAATCGCCCTGAGATACAAGAGCGGGGGGGGGGGGGCATAGTGATCCACGCCCCCCCCCCCCCGAGGTAGATTTGGAGACATGAGAGGCATAGGCCAAAGGTAATTCTGTTTTAGAACTAACAGCTCCACAAACAAGCCAAGCCGGCAACAAAGAGTGTGTCTGCTAAACGAAACTACGGGCTGCCGTGGTGAGCCGAAGCGGCAGACCCGCAGATGTGCGGGACACATAAGGGACAGTCTAATGAGACCGAGATCCGCGCTGGGAACCCGTTGAAGGAAAGATGCAGCTCTGTGGCCCATGCAAGTCGCTGTTGATGTGCGCCGAGGCATACTAGCGCAATTACAAAACACAGAACAATCCTAAGCAGAGGAGGCAACTCCCGGGAGGATGCAAAAACATTAACCAGCTGCAGCAGGAATGTATGGGACACTGGGAAAGGTTATGCAATTTAATCTATAAGAAATAGATAGAAAGGCAGCACGCTGGGGGAGACAAGCCGGGGAGATTACTAGCATGGCTATGTAAAAGTGAGACCTCCAGACAAACTATCAGAGCGGTGCTGGGAGAGGGTGGACAAATATTAGATACCCAAGAGGGTGTGAATGAAGGGTTCCTCGAATTCTATAAACCATTATATGGCGACGCAGGAGGTGAGGAAGTGAGTGAGATAGCGGAAACATTAGAGGATATCGGCTTACCAAAAATAAGCGCTGAAGAGCGAGAAAACCTAGAAGCCCCAATCACACTGGAAGAGCTAGAGGCGGTGGTTGAGCAACTACCTACTAGCAAGACCCCGGGAGCGAATGGACTCCCTAGTGAATTCTATACAATGTATAAGAAGGAAGTGCTCCCCCCACTGCTGGCAATGTTAAACAAAGCATTTGAAATCAGGATATTGCCAGAATCCCTTAGGGAAGCAATTATTATTACACTCCTCAAAGCCAATAAGCAGAGCATGGACAGCGGGTCATACAGACCACTATCTATGCTGAATCAGGAGAGCAAAATACTCACGGCTGTGTTGGCAAATAGAATGAATCATGTCATTGGCAGACTAATACATGCTGATCAGACAGGATATGTTCCACACAGAGGCATATCCGACAACCTAAGATGGCTTCACCATGTTATAGAGTAAACAGAAGGGGCCTCGGGTGAGTTGGCTGTTGTATCATTAGATGCAGTAAAGGCCTTTGACCCCGTCAAATGGCCTTGGGTGCTGGCAGCCCTAGGGGAATAAGGGATGGGACCTGGATACTTGAAGTGGGTGAAATTACTGTATAGCTCACTATTAGCCAGAGTGAGAACGAGAGCGACCATTTTGGAGAGGTGGCAGCTCAGTAGGGGCACCAGACAGGGAAGCCCTTGGTCCCTGATGCTGTACATTCTCGCATTGGAACCTCTAGCGATATACCCAAGACAACAATATGAGGAAGTGGGGTTCTGCACAAAAGGTCTGACCACACCGAATATCGTTATATGCAGATGACATGTTATACTTGAGGTACCCAGAAGAAAATCTGCAATATATCCTAGAGGTGATGGAGCGATTCGCATTGCTCTCCGGCATTGCAGTCAACCCCAAAAAGTCAAGCATATTCCCCCTGGGAAGGTACATAGGGGTCCAGCGAGAACAACTACCAGTACTACCAATACCCTGAGAGACAAGTACCTTTAGATACCTAGGGATTGACATCTATCACACGGTGGAAGCAGAATACACACAAAATACTGAGAAAGCATTGACAAACGTCGAGAATAGTATGAAGTTTTGGACTAGGCTCCCCCTGGCCATGATGGGGAGGGGGGCGCTGCTGAAGATGGTTGTACTACCCAGGCTACTACACTTCTTTGGGAACATACCATATATGATACCTAAGCGCTTCTTCGTTAAACTTCAAAGCATATGCAGAGGCTTCCTATGGGCTAAGGAGTAGGATAGCCCTATGGAAACTACAGCACACCTATGACAAAGGGGGTATTAAGCTGCCTAACTTTGAGATCTATTATCTGGCCAGTCAACTGCGATACGTGACTGAGTGGTTAGTGGAAGATCAACATCAGAATCCAGACTGTTGGGATCTGAATGTGCCCCGTTCTTCCTAAAAGAATGGGTATGGCTACCTAAACGAGAGATAAATGGGTGTCCGGGGATGCTGGAAGTAGGATGGAAAATATGGCGTAAGGCGTGCCAGACCATAGAGAATCCGGCCCCGTGTTCGCTGCAAGTGCCGCTAGTGGCATTAACCGGAGGACACACGCAACCAAGGAAGACGACTCGCAGGCATTGGGAACTGGAGGGGATTGTAACAATGGGAGACATATGGCAAGAGGGAGAAATATAGGAATTTTATGCGCTAGTAGAAGAAACTGGTTTACACTTGGGGCAGTACATCACTTATACCAGAATGGTACGGAAAGTAAGGGAGACATGGTCGGAAATAGTACTAGATGAACAACCAGACACGGTCATCAAAACACTATGATATAGCAGAGGGAGGGCACGAGGTTTCTCGAATTTACGAATTACTAATGTCCAAGGTGGGAAGGGAAGTGTCCCAGCTGAGACAGGACTGGGAGGATGATGCAGGGGAACTGATGACGGATTTGTTGTGGGAGCGGGCACAAGGGTATCATTAACAAGTATCTAGGAACAGGAGGCTACAACAAATACAGCTATATATAACCCTCAGAGCATACCTGACTCCCTAGAGAATCTCCCGATTAAAACGACAAACATGCCCCAAGTGCGAAGAAGAAAATGCAGGGCTAATACACATGTTCTGAGCTTGCCCGGAAATTGGGAGGTTGTGGGTGAATTAGCCCACCGATTGAATGAGTAAGCGATCAATTTATACGTAGAATCAATGTGGGCATGCATGGTAGGGGGGTTTCCTAGACCGCGCCAATTAAAACATGTCAGTAAACTCAGACTTGATTTATATACTCGCTAAGCTCAGAATTGCCAAGGGGTGGAAAGCATGTAATAGACCTAAGATAGAGGTCTGGTGGAACGATCTCCGTAAATGGACTGAAGCTGAAAAGTAGTATGGAGTGAGGCGGCCAATAGGGGAGGGGAGGAAGAAGCGGAAACCCAGACGGCCTGGAAACATCTTGTGGCCACATTACTGGGGCCCACCCAGGAGAGCCCAGGCGATGATTCCTCCGAGAATATAGATAAGGAGATACCTCCTAAGGCTAAAGAGCAAGAGGGCGAAGCGGAGTAGGCTTGAGTTGGAGGGTGGGATAAGAATAAGCAGACACTGGAGATTTTTTCATAATAGTAACAAAGCTATGGCAAAGAACTGCTGCGGTAGTTTCTTTATTGTTGATTGTTGTAAAAAAATAATAAATATTGTTTTAAAAAAACGTTTTAAAGGTTTTTTGAAAACCATGAACAAATAAAATTTAAAAAAAAAAAAAAAAGCTAAAGAAACCTGCAGTGTGCGTCGGAGGTACCCAGGGCTCTCCCGCTTTGATAACCATGGCAGGGAAGAACTAACAGTATTTCTAGGTTTCTAGGTAAGTCAAACCTTTGTATACACATTCAGTATAGGGCACACCTATTCCTCGGGAGTAAAACCATAGTTACTCGGATTACTTTCAGTAATACAAGGGTAGTAGACCCTAGCAGTTGTACCATGATGCTCAGCAAGGAAATCACATAGTAAATCAACTGGAAAATATACTTTTCAGAATAGTGGGATAACACATATTTATACTAGGTGGGTAACACCTAAGGGTGTAATATACTATTACAGGTGCTTTTTGAGATCAGTGAAACACAGATTGAGATGAGCAATAACAACTACGATGGCACACAGCTACCTCAAGATAAGTAAAACATATACACGTTTTAAAGAAGCTAGCAGCAACTTAAAGGCAGGTGTAAACCTAAGACTCCTTTGGTGTCCGTCTAAAACAGACCATGGAAAGCAAAACCCAATGTTACTCTTTATGAATGACTCAAGGTTATTCTAGGTAGTTAAAACCTAAAGCAGACGTATTCTGGCCAGGCTAACAGCAAGACAGGGGAAGAAAGACCCAGTTGGGGACACTCATACATTTATCCTAACAGGAATAGTGAAATGTAACCAACATTACTTTTGGGAAGAGGCACAACCAAATCACAGGTGAGTATTATAACCTTGCATCTACTTTCTGTTAGAATGGCGAAACAGTTCTAAGGAAAGAAAGATGTTAAGTATACTTTTCAAAATGGTGACACACTTTTAAGTACCTTATATATACACTTATATATACACTTTTGAGAATGGCAGAACATTTCTAAAGTAAGTAGCAACTTGTAAATGTTCACTCTTCTACAGTTACCAACCATCCAACTTCTTCTACAAGTAAGTAACTTTTGCACACTTGTTATTCTTTTCAAGGCAGAACCCCTTTCTTATCTAGTCCTTCCCTTATTCTATAGCATGAGTTCACTCAGAGGCAGTAGAGGGACCTAGTGGTTTAGGTGCCAGCTGTAGGTGGGGTGAGAAAGGGTTCAGTTGCAGGCAAAGTCAGAGTTCCAGAGGAAGACTGTTCAAGCAAGTAAGTATTTCACTTTAAAGTTAGCTGAGGGTCCATGGACTTCAGAGAAGACAGCATAGGAGGATTCCGCAGTGGGCCTGGGTGAACTGGACGAGTGGCCTCCCAATCACAGAAAACACCCCAAAGCTATACAGAAATCAAAGACTTAAGGTAGGTAAAATATCCCAGCCAACACAGTAGCTAAGCACAAAAGAGTTGCAGCACCAAGACTTCAGGATATCCAGCCAAAAACCTGGTTGATTGATTCCTTTGTCAAGAAGACAGAAGCCGGACTTTGGAAGGACATTTGCAGCAGGGATCACATGAGAAGGCTCCAGGCAAGTTTCCTCACTGCTTAATGCGGCTCTGTGGATTTGGCACCTTTCTCAGGAGCACTGAAGACAGAATATTGCTGGTCGGATTCTCGTTTGCGAGGTCCAGCACTCTGGGGAGAAGACTTTTTCGGACTGGAATCGTGCCTCTGGAGATCCAGCACGATGCCCACGAAGTTTCAGCTAGAATCGGAAGACCTGTCCTAGGGTATTGGGGTACTGCAGCCTTGCAAGGTCCTAGCACAATGTGGGATGGTCGTCTTGAGTCTCGTGGGTCTCACCAGGCTCTGGGTAGGGGTCGTTTTCGGAGTCCCCAGGTCGATTGGAAGGAAGGGCCATAGCAGGCTCCGGTTACACAGCAGGGTCTCTGGTCGCTGGAAATTGTCTCAGCTGCGGTTTGTTCATCTTCCTCTTCGGTTTTGGTTCCAGTGGTCGACTACCTTTCAGCTTCTAGGATCTGACTTTTACGCAGGAACCCAGCCAATCAAAGTCATGCAACACTCGCACTTGAGGGGTTGGCATTCCTTTCAGGACAGCCAGCCTTCCAGTTTCAAATGGATTCTCACCGGCAGGCTGGAAGACAAAGGGCTGCAGAGTTTTGGACTCCTCCCTCGCTTCCTGCCTTCACAGACACTCTGGAGCCTGGGCGCGGAATGCACAGAAGACGAAGTTAACAAAAAGGAGTTTCCCACCCTGGATGTCAGGGGAACGAACGAGACAGGACAAGAAATGCTAAAATGCTGAAAAAAGAAGACTGGGACCTTTTTGGTAAAATGAGCACCCATGGGGGCCTTTACCGGGGCTATGGAAATAGCCACGATAAAGGTACACCGACTTAATAAAAAGGTTCACTGCCACAAGCCATTAAAGGTAAATTTGTCCTTGTAACATAAATGTTACATTTAAAATGAGAACGGGGATACTCGGTATCTCTCCAGAACTCCACATAAGGTGGGGGTGCTGGTCTCACCTGATTTAAAAAGTAAAAGGCATCCAAAGATCCTTTCCATTATTGGGAACTGTAGTTTTCACAAGGTTAGACAGAGAAAGTTAAAAGGGGAGCCCCTAGTTACTTACTGCCAAAATGTTGTTAAAGCTGATGACACCAAGGAGAGTCTTAGAAATGACACATAAAAAAAGAGTAAAAGATTCTGTGAGTGTGGAAAAAGATTCCCACTCACTGAGATATAGCAAAAAATAATCTACCAATCCAGTAAAAAAGTTCAGGGGCTGACACAGGTCAGGAAGATTTATCATTGCTATGAAAATCCTACCTAACAGTCTTGGCTTCACAATGTCTGCGAAAACGACCAATCGTGGTAAAGGTGGCGATGTGCTGGCGCTCTGGCACAATCAGGACCGATCCAAGTAGCTCGAGACGCTAGCAGATGTCCTGGAGCATGCAGCAAATGTGCTGCCTCCACCCTTGCCACCAGAGCTTACCTTTTGCAGATGATGGCTCTTATCCAACAATGGCTGATGCAGTGCGGTAGCCCACGAGGAAGCTGAGCAACCCACAGGATGTCCAGGACACATTCAGAGGCTTCCAAGGGCAGGATCCTCAAGCAGGGATCGAGACGATTTGTTCCCACCAGTCCAATATTGATGAACATTCCTGGATATCAGCAAAGGAACAGGGCTTTGTCGGGAAAGTTGAAGACCATTCTGATTTGATGCAACAAGTTCTTGGTCTTCAGTGAGATGGTCCTCTTCATAGGAGTCTAGGCTCAAACGGCGATCTCATGAATGGCTGCAAAAGTTCTCTTTTTTCTCCTGGCTTTGGGCTGGAGTCTCTGCCAAGCACACTAATGGTAAGGAATAGCACCATTCAAACTGGTAGGCATGTCCAACCATTGACAGCCTTCGGCCACCACATTTACCAAGCAACAGAGATACTTTGGTATGGATTTAGCCCTGGAGAAAGGTTTACTAGATATGGCAAATCCTGAATAAAATGCCAACTACAAGATGGCCAAAGCACATGTGAAAAATCACCTGGCACCGCCACTTGACAGTAACAGGGAAGTTACTAAAAACAAAGCTAGAGGAACAAAGTATCCATAGCACACTTCACTGTAAGTGTAAGGTGAAGAGTGCACTATAAAAAAAAAAAAAGGAGTACAGATTTCTCTAGCACTGATAGCCATAGGAACTGGTCAGTGCCCCCAAAACAGACGAGCTTAGCAAAGGGAAGGAAAGTAAAACGGTTGGTATAACAGCAAAGAACAAGTTATTTCTTACCTGGTAAGGTTCTTTCGATGGGATGTTCCTCCGACGTATTCCTTATCTTAGATCATTCGTCTCCAGCCTGCTGGCCTCGAAAATGTTTTCTCTGTAGAGGGCGCTGCGCGTCGACGTCCGCCGAGTTGGTGTCCCTCAACAGCCACTGTATCGGCGCCGACCTCACCATGCCCATAAATAGCCACGCGCGGCGTCTGTTGCTCAGTTCCGTTTTGTAGCATAAGATATGAATTGGCTATTGAAATTGAAGGAGCGCGAGCTGCAACCACAAGGGAAGTATTACTGTAGGGATGGATGGTAGGGGCGATAAGGAATACGTCGAAGGAACATCCCATCGAAAGAACGTTACCAGGTAAGAAGTAACTTGTTCTTCGAAGGGATTGTGTCCTCCGACGTATTCCTTATATTAGATAGACTCCCATAGCAGTGGCATGTAATTGGAGGTGGGAGTAAGAATGTCATGTATCCCTTTTAGGAATGAACCAAATGTAATACAGCTTTGCCAAATCTGGTCTCTTGACTAGCGGAGGAATCCAGGTTGTAAAATCTTGTGAATGCATGTGCGGACGACCATGTGGCAGCCGCACATATGTCTCGGACCGGTACCCCTCTTTGGAGGGCCGAAGAGGCTGCGATACCCCTGATTGAATGAGCCCTAAAATTTTGAGGGGGCTCTTTCCCTGCCAGTTTGTAACATTCCAGAATGGCCAAAATAATTCACCTGGAAATGGTCTGTTTTGTTATGGGTAGTCCCAACTTGTGACCTGAGTAGCCTACAAACAGTTGGTCTGCTTGCCTAATCCTAGCCAGTCTGCTGATGTAAAAGCTTAGAGCTCGCCTTGGGTCCAGCCTATGTAGCCTTTCTTCTTCTTTCCCCGGATGGGGATGAGGGTAGAACGAAGGTAAGGTAATTTTCTGAGTGATGTGAAATTCAGAAACCACCTTTGGGAGGAAATTAGGCTTCACCTATAGGACAACTTTATCCTTATGGAAAATTGTATGGGGGGGGTTTACAAGATAGAGATTGTAATTCGCTCACCCTCCTAGCAGATGTTAGTGCTACTAATAGGACAGTTTTAAGAGTGAGAAATCTCAGCGAACAAGAGTGGAGTGGTTCAAAGGGAGTACCCATTAGGAAATTTAAAACTAAATTTAAGTCCCATAAGGGAACTTGGAATGGTCTCGGAGGATAGACATTAGTTAATCCCTTGAGAAATTGTATTACTAAGTGTAGTTTGAAATACGATGGTTCCTCCGCAGTGCGCTTGAAGATTGATAGCGCCGCGAGATAGCCTTTTACAGTGCCAACTTGAAGGCCTAGTTTACCAAGTAGAGTAGAAACGATAACACCGTTGGTGTACCACATGAAAAAGGGTCGATATTGTCCTCTCTACACCAGCTGCAAAATTTGTTCCAACGGCAGCGGTATAAAGACTTTGTTGCTGGCCTTCTGGCCGAAAGCAACACCTCCATGACATCATCAGGGAGGTCCCAATGCTTGAACCTCAACCTTTCAGAAGCCAAGCATGAAGGTTGAGGGTTCTTATGTCTGGATGGAGAACCTGACCTCCCTTCTGCGAGAGAAGATTCTCTTTGAGTGGAAGACGGATTGGAGGGCAGATGGACATATCCAGAAGGTCCGGGTACCACGTTCTCCTGGCCCAGTCCGGGGCAATTAGGATCATGGTTTTCCGGAATCTTCTCAACCTCCTGATCATTTGAGGAATAACAGGGACTGGTGGAAACGCGTAAAGGAGTGGAAAGTCCCAGTCCACTACGAACGCGTCCCCTAGAGCTCCTCTTGGGGGAAATTCCCTTGAACAGAACAGATCGCACTTTCTGTTGGTACTGGTGGCGAACAGATCCACCTGAGGGGTTCCCCAAAGGGCGAAGATCTCTTGAAGGACTTCCTGAGCTAGCACCCACTCGTGGGAGACTGTGCTCTGCCTGCTTAGAGCGTCCGCTGTCAAGTTTGTCTCTCCGGCTAGGTGGACTGCCGATAGAGAGATTCCTTCCTGAATTGCCCAAAACCAGAGTGGCAGTGACCCTACGCCTCCTCTTTTGTTGAGGTAGTGCATGGCCACAGTGTTGTCCGTCATTATCAGGACATTCCTCCCCTGTACTGATGGCAGGAAAGCTTTCAACGCTAGTCTGATCGCTCTCAGCTCTAATAGGTTGATGTGTAGTCTGGACTCCGATGGAGACCAACGACCGCTGATGGTCAAGTCGTTGGCATGGGCTCCCCACCCCGTGAGTGAGGCGTCTGTGACTACTGTCATCTCCGGCCATGGTTGCCAAAACAGTTCTCCTTTCAAGATGTTCTCTGGATAGGCCCACCATTGAAGGTTGTGGGCTACCTTGTCCGGAATCCAGAGATCTGTCATTCTTCCTGAGTATTGTGACCACTGGGTTCTTAGTGCCCACTGGAGAGATCTCATTCTCAGGCGAGCCTCTGGCACATGGAAGATGCAGGATGTCATGAGGCCTAGCAATCTCAAAAAGTCGAAGGCTGGGCGATGTTGGGAATTTCGAAACTTGTTGACCATCTGCAGAATATCTTGAGCCCTGACGTCTGGTGGCAAGGCTTTTCCCAGGGAAGTGTCCAGGACCGCTCCGATGAACTGGAGTCTCTGTGATAGTATCATCTGTGACTTCTTTAAATTGAGGGAGAAGCCCAGTTTGTGAAGGAAGTGGCAGACATAATCTAGCTGGATCTGAGCTTGTTCCGAAGATACAGCTCTGATCAGCCAATCACCCAGGTAGGGGTAGACGTGGATCCCTTCCCTCCTTAGACTTGCAGCCACTACCGACATTAGCTTGGTGAAGACCCTCGGGCGGAGGTCAGCCCAAATGGAACTCGAAATTGATAATGAGAGTCGCAAATTGCGAACCTCAGGTATTTCCTGTGTTTGTGATGGATTGGTACATGGAAATAAGCATTCTGGAGGCCCAGAGATCCCAGCCAGTCCTGGATCTGGAGGGCGTGAAGGATCTGAGAGAGAGTTACCATCTTGAACTTGTCCTTCCTGAGGAAGTTGTTCAATTCTCTTAAGTCCAAGATAGATCTCAGTCCTCCGTCCTTCTTCGGTATGAGAAAGTAGGGGGGAAGAACCAGCCCTTGTTCCTCTCCGCTACAGGTACCGGTTCTATGGCACCTTTCTCTAGCAGGTCTACAATTTCCTGCAAGAGGAGCGGATCTGGAACTTTTAGAGAGCTGTGGATGACTGAGGGATGCGTAGAAAGGGTAGGCAGTAACCTTGGGCAACTGTCTCCAATGCCCAAGCATCTGACGTTAATAGCCTGCCATTCCGTCAGATGGTGAGTTAACCTGCCCCCTACAGGTGTTTTGTGTGGAAAGACCTCAGAGTGGTTTGGGGGCGGCTGATGCAGATGCCGAGGGTAAAGAGGCACCTGCTGCTGCTGCGGCCTTAGTACTTTTGACCTGTCCACCTCGGGTGGATCTCCTTTGGCCTCTTTCAGCCGGCTGTCCTCTGCCTCTCCCGAATGCGGAATAGCGAAAGGACTTTCCTCTCCCAGAGGTTCCTGAGGGGCGAAAAGGAGTTTGGCAGATTGCAGCTCTTAAAGATTTTGCTGCTGCTTTAGATGTTTGCAACTTTTCCAGACTGTCATCAGCCTTTTTACCGAATAAAGAAGAGCCGTCAAAGGGCATATTCAAAAGTCTGGCCTGTACATCTGGAGCAAAGCCAGACTTTCGTAACCACGCATGCCTGCGGATTGTAGTACTTGCTGCCATGGCCCTGCTGATACTGTCAGCGGAATCAATGCCAGTTTGAAGAGATTCGCACATGGCATCTTTGCCATCTTTAATGATGTTAAGGAAGGCTTCCCTTTCATCTCCTTCCGGAATGCAGTCAGCCGCTGATGAAGCACACTCCCACAGTGTGTGACTGAACCTGGCGAGCGTACAAGTGGCGTTGATGGATTTCAACGCCATACTACAAGCAGAAAAGACTTTTTGCCATAAAATCGTACCTTTTGTCATCCCTGTCCTGTGGAACAGTAGGATAAGCGAATCTGCTGCTTGATGAAGTTGCCGCTTGAACCACCAGGCTCTCTGGAGTCGGGTGTTTTGATAAATATTCAGGGTCAGCCGCAGCTACCCTATACTTGGCTGACAATTTTTTATTGACTGCAGGGATAACCTCAGGAGTTTCCCATTTGATGACATTTTCCTTTGTAAAGCTGTATGGAAAGGGACTACAGCATCCTCCTGTGGACCTTTATCTAGTATGTCTGTAAGGTCATCCTGTTGAAAAACAGGTGAAGGCGCAGACCAACCCATGAATTCAATAATTCTTGCCATCAGGGTTCTATAGGGGGTTTCGGCATGTTCCCCTGGGTCTGGTTTGGCAAATTCCAATTCTGGGGAAGTGTCCAACCCACTTGCCTCATGTAAGGATTCCTGTAGGTCTTTCAACCTTCTTTCCTCAGAGGTAAAATCCTCTGAAACAGGTGGTGTGGTCCTCTGCAGCCCGAAGGGTCTTTCTTGATCAGAATCCTCCCCTTCTTCATAGATTGAAGATAATCTGAGGTACTCTGACCCAGGAAATGGTGTAAAACCCATTTCTAAAGCAGAAGGAGCCAAACTTTGTCATTATTGGTCGAGAAAAAGTCGATGTCGTCGAAGCCGATGTGAAAGGCTTCGATGGCGCCGAGAAAGGCGTCAAGAAAACTGGAAGCGGCCTCGAGGAACTCGAGAGGATCGGGATCCTGCTCGAGGATGTCGACGACGTTGTCAGCGTCGTGCTGGAGGCTCTCGGTATAACTGTTGGCTGTGAAGTAGCCGTGGTTTTTTCTTTTATCGGCGTCGATGTCAGCGTCGACGATTATGTCGATTCGATAGACCGATGTGTCGAAGAACCCTTCGATAACGGCGTCGATGGCGCCGTTCCATGAGTCGAAGGGACTGACAGCGTCGAAGATGGTGCCTTTCTACCCGATGGCCCGTGGCGCTCTCGGGTGGACTCTTTCACCGGGTGCAACGACTCGCAGCGTTTCTATTTTTGGGGTTTTTCACCCAGGGTATCACCCTCAGCTGTCTTCAAGGATGGGTCGAGGCCGCTTTCTCGAAGACGCTTGGCATCTTTTTCCTGAATTCCTCCCACTCAGCCTGAGAGCTGTGTTTTGTGGGACAGGAGACCCTTTCCGGGGAAACAGAAGATGACGAGAAAGGGGATCTTCGACGTCTCTTTTTTGAGTGTCTAGATCTCGACGAGTGGTGGGAACTACTTCGAGACCTAGAATGGGAATGCTTTTGGCGGCGAGGAGATGAATACCTCGACCGAAGAAACTTTCGAGGAGGTTTTAACTGGCTTACCTCTCTCGAGCTTCCCCTTGCGCTCCTTCAAGGCTTTCGCCGTCATGGACATGCAGTCCTCACACTCCGAACAATGGTGCTCGACTCCCAAGCACCACAAACAGATCCCGTGAGGATCCGTTAGCGACATTTTCTTTCCGCAGTCTCAACATTTTTTGAAGCCGGACCGCGGAGCCGTCGGTTCGGATGAGGAAGCCATCGAGTACGAGTTGGTTTTATCGAGGAAATATAAGAGGTTTATCTGAATGAACTGAGCAACGATATTCCGAGGCCCAACGAAGTGCGGAAAAACGGAACTGAGCAACGGACGCTGCGCGTGGCTATTTATGGGCATGGTGACGTCGGCACCGATACGGTGGCTGTCGATGGACACCAACTCGGCGGACGTCGACACGCAGCGCCCTCTACAGAGAAAACATTTCCGAGGTAGCAAGCTGGAGACGAATTATCTAAGAAAGGGATACGTCGGAGGACACAATCCCTTCGAAACATGTGTGTGTGGTGGTTGGGGGGTGGGGGTATCCATAGATCTGTATGGAGGGAAAGCAGCAAAAAGAAACTCTTTCCTAACATGTGGTGAAGGCACAACTTCAGTACTAATGTTTTAACCCGTGAAGTCCAAGGTAATGCAGGGCGACAACACTCACTTTTTCAGATGGTTTTCTAAAGGGACTGGGTAGAATTCCCTGTAAAAGTGGAATTAAGCTGCTGTCGACCATAATGTTTTGAGGGGGTGTTCGGTAAGACTGGTGTGGGACTTGTTATTAGGTAACCCACCTTTACATTTTTTTTGGTTTGTTTTATTTGTATTTGGTTTCAAGAACAAAACCTTTACAAAAATACTCTGAAGCAAAAAAAAAGAGAAAAAGAAAGGAAACACAAACGAATATAATCCAATTTAACATACATAACACGAAATACAATACAGATACATTGAATTTTTTCCCCAACAGAATTACTTTTCACCCTGACAATTTTCTAATACAAATAGATACTAACAAAATATAAAATACAAGTTAAAATACAAGTAAAAATGCATACAGCAGTAATACAGTTGTTTCAATTCTTCCACAAACTGAACATAAAAATATCAGCTCACATACATTAGAGAGAAATCGGACAATTGAAATTTTTAAAGGAATAGAGTTGCCATGAAGCATTTCCACCAAATTACATCTGGGAAGCATCTCTCAGTTGGTGAGGCAAACTTTCCAAAATAGATTTCACGCTCCTTACTAATACTTTCACATTCTAACAATAGATGTCTTAAAGTTTCTTTTATGATAAGACTCTTACAAAATCGACATGGGACATGACCTTTCCCAAGTTTATCCCCGATTTCTTGCATTTGCCCAGTAGGAAGTACATTAAAACGAAATCGCATAACATTACACCTCAATTTTTTTCCGGAAATTTTACTAAATATGGTTCCAAAGCACCCACTGACTTCCAATCTGATACTATATGAGAGTATAACGAGGAACTTTTTACTTTATCCATAGTTTCTACCCAATCTGCCCATCTGATTCTATTTTTCACATAAATGGGATTTGTAATCAGGACTTCCAAATCTATGCCGATTTTATCGAGCAATGTTTGTGACAATTCATACAATGATAATAAAAACTTTGATTTAGTGGTCCCCAATCTCAGCTGAAGGCCCAGAAGTGAGTATAAATTATTTCCTGATCCCGCTAATAATTTTCTTAATAATGCCAATTTTTTCCATTCAATTTGGCTTTTCAACGATTGAAGGCCTAATTCAAATCTAATGGCTGATATAGGAGTGCATTTCGGAAGGTAATAAAGTATACTTCTCCAATACTTAGTCTCAATCTTTAAGCAAATTTGTTCTATGCTTTGAGGAAAAAATTCTAGTCCATAGCTAATTTTTGGGACAGCTTTCGAATTGTAAAAACGTAACAAAGGTAAAAGAGATTTCAGCATTCAGATCTCCTGTGAAGATTATATGGAGACCTTTGTATTTTATACTCATTTCAACCAAAATAATTACATTTCCTTGATTTTCATACCTAGATGATAAAGGGGGTTAAAATATACATTTAATCACTAGAACAAAAATTGCACCCATTGTATGAGACGTTTCTAAGACCACTACCAAGACTCCAAGAACAGAGGAAATAGTTTCTAGGATTTGTATTCCCACACCGATCTTTACTGCAATAATAAGTCCTCCAAAAGGGCGACCCCTACTAGATTTAATTGCCAATTGGAACCTCGAGTCAAAACCGTTGATATGAAATTTTGAGATCAGCCATGACTCCTGGATACATACAATGCTGTTAGTAACGAGATCTATACATAGCCCTTTGGAGGAGGTTAAATGTGAGTAACCCCTTGAGTTCCAAGATAATAGGGAGATCTTATTCTAAAGTCCCACTAAGATTTTTAAGGTCTGCTACAGATGCCTTCAAAGTTTGAGCCAGCAGTATCCATGAATTGACTTCGTCACCTTTGGGAGGAAGCCAGTTATTTTCGTTGGCTTTTCTCTCTTTCCTATCCTCTCTGACTTCTTCCACCGGTATATAAGGTCCAACCCTGAAATTCCTATTGAACCCTTCTATTCTTTCTCTAGTATCCTCCCTGTTTCCACTCAGTTGTTGTCCCTGCGATTGAGTATTTACTCTCAGGTTAAAATCTTTTACGTCATATCCCAATCTATTCAGTTCTGTGGTTTCTCTTAGAACCAAATTGTGTACCGTACGAGAATGGAAAACCAATCGAACGAAGTTGAAATGATCCAGGTGGATGTGATCCATTAGTTTTAAATCTGCGGATGTTAACAATCTCAGATTAGGAATTTCCCTGAACAGCGACAGAACACAGTTTCTATTCAGACTGGGCGGGCCTCCATAGTCAAATAGGAAAAATAGGAACACACTTTGATAATCATTCATTATAGGTCATCGCCAACATATTTTCCCGAAGTCCTCATTCTGAGGTGGTTTTGGCATAAAATCCTCTGCACGTACGTTTAATTGGGTAGCCTCTCCAGAGAAATCGTTCCCACGATATCCCTCATCCTCCAAAACTACTCCTTGTACGTGTGACTCTTTGTTAAAAGGATCCGGGGGCACTGCCTCATAACTAGCAGTTGCCGTAACCAACGGATAGCCAGTCTCAGGAAAGATTTTTCCTAGAGTTAAATTGGGATGGTGAAGCATAGTTTGTTCCCTCGTGCTTTTGATCAAAGAGACCGAAGATGCATTATCCAGAATGTTACACTCTTCAGTCTTCGCATTATCAGTGAGATCCTTGTTTTGCACTCCTACTCTTAGATCCATTTTTTTAAGGGTGTCGAGTGGAGGGGCAATATTAACCGGTTCAGTTTTTCCTAGGAGTTCTTTATGTTTCACTCCTATGCTTAAGTCAATTTTGTGGATGATATTGTCTGGAGGTGCATCAGATTTAGCTGATTTCGTTTGTTCGTTAAATACCTCCAAAAAACTATTGGGTCCCACCATTTGATCCTTGTCCGTATTTGAAGGGATATTTAGATCAGTATACTTCTCCTTTACCTCAGTTAGAACAGGTATACTTTCCTGAAGTTTATTACTAGGTCCCGGGATTTGTATCCATGCACTTGCGAGACCTTTTGTGGAGGATCTTGCACTCGCAGTTTTTTGGTAAACAAGTGATACTTTTCTTTACTTTCTGTCTCATTTCTTCTTTTAAAGTGTTCGAGGCTATACACACTTTCGTTTCCTTGGGGCATGTTTGAAACTCAATTTCCCGAAAGGGGCCTGTATGATCTTTGTTCTCACTCGAGTCATTCGTACCGGGTGGTCTTGATTTACTGCCCCCTCTCTTAGCCACTTTGCCCCTGCCCAGGGCGTTTCTCTATTACTGATAGGGGTGGATCCTCCAACTTTGGGGGATGACAGGTATTTGTTGTTTGTATTGTGCCCATCAAGGACTTGGGGATTCATCGTCCAACTGTTGAGATCATCATCACAGGACTTTTTATTTTGTCTTGCATTCCGTTTCTCGAATCTCAGCAAAGCACGCCTTTCTGTACGGGTAAGTACCAATATTGGGGTTCCATCAGTATTGGTCGCCCACTCTACTTCTTTATACTTACCGTAGGTTCCGCTTTTACCAACTTCAGTTTCCAAATCTATCAAGTCGGTCAAGTCCGACAGACTGTCGCGTTTTGCATAATCCTCCTAAGAGGAGGACATAGAAGAATCTTCAGTGTATTGCAAAGGTTGCAGAGTTTTAATTGCATCTGTCAAGGAGGTTACCAAGGATATCACTTCACTGATTTTCACAGAGTTAGCTGCCATTTCTTTCATTAAGTGCCTGTCCTGTTCTACATCCCTTATTCCCACGGATGCTTTGATTAATTGATGCCCCATCTGAGAAGTTTATAAATCCTCCCATGTCTTTATTAACATTAGTACCTGCTAGGAGGGTCTGCCCACAAGGCTTGCTAACTGGAAGGGGCTTACATTGAGGACAGGTGGATTTCTTTTGGTCCATTACCATTGAGGCTATTACGTCACAAGTAAACATGGCACCATCCATCTTGTTTAACTTCAACATAATTTCCATAAGTGTGTTTTTCACGGACCTTATTTCCCAATGGGTTTGTTCATGGCCTTTATCTAGTACGTTCAAAATGTGTGTTATTACTGGAAAAGTGTATTCTTCATCCAGAAAGAAATGTTTCTGTTTCAGCAAGTAATCCCTTAGGTCTCATGGTTATAGTAATCTTTTGGGAGTTTGTTACTCTGACTTTCATTCGGATATTGCTGGCTAATTTCTTGGTCTACTTCTATCAACCCAGTTTTCAAAATTGGCACAAGTACAGGGGAACTAGACTTCATAATAGGTAAACCTCTAATGGGCTGGTGCCCAGATGTTAAGCCTACAGTTCCTAACAGAGTCCGAGGTACATTTTCCTCATTGTTAGTCACCTGTGAGTTCTTAAGCATAAAGACATTTTCAACTCCGATAGGCCGGAGCTGAACAGGTGTGGATGATGGACCTAGCGAGAGACTAATCCGTCTGCTCAGTTCCTCCTCAATGGCAGGGGCTATTAACGAGCAGTCAGATTTTATTTTGGAACTGTTCATGCATTATACCATCTATAGAGGAGTCTTAGTTACCCATACTTCCCTCTCCCATGTCACTATGTTCTCCCATTGTTTGGTGCCTACCACTCATTTCCTTTAGGGTGTAGGTTGAGAGAGTGATGTCA
Source organism: Ambystoma mexicanum (assembly GCF_040938575.1). Taxonomy (NCBI): domain Eukaryota; kingdom Metazoa; phylum Chordata; class Amphibia; order Caudata; family Ambystomatidae; genus Ambystoma; species Ambystoma mexicanum. The sequence goes on along the minus strand of NC_090930.1, from coordinate 150,989,296 downwards.
CTAGTGATGTTCATTAGCTCATCCTGTTGCACGATTTCTTTTCTTTTTCTATGTTTCCGGAGTTAATTTCCGGGCTGCCCTGAAGTTGGGCTACTACATCATTACCTAGACATTCTGCGCCTTCAGTGGCTTTTTCTTTGATACAAGAAATTTCTAAATCAACTATTTCTTGTTCGTCCATGTTCCTTTGTGGAAGGGAGCCCGTAAGCTGTCGACCGCTCCTAAAACCATTAACTATATTCTCACCGGATTTCCGTATCAAGTGGAGAATAAAATAATTATCAGAGTTTATGGCCTTAATAGTTCAATACACAAGATCAATGTCTGTTTGCTATGATAAGTGAATTTACCTCTGTCATGCGAATGTCCGGAGGCTCTTAGCCTGCAATAATGTCACATATAGCACTCATGTAGCCCACAATAATGGCAACTAACACCACTTCTGGAATTTGACTGCTAATTACAGTCTAAATAGCATTTGCAAACAGATTATTCATTTCAAAACTACACTTTAGTCAATGACCAGCACCCATAGTGCATATGTTATGTTATGTTATCGGTACTTGTATAGCGCACCGTCACCAACGGAATTGGTCCCCAGGCGCTCTGGCGGATCTGTAAACAGGAAGGGTGGGGTAGGGTTAGTCAGGAGGAGGGGAGAAGGAGAGTGGGAGATGTGGTGTGCTGTTGGCAGCTTCAGCTCGGTATACACCGAGTGCTGAGCTTTGGTGCTGTATCGGATCGGATGAAGGCCTCGAGTGCGGTGGCTGAAGTTTATGTGTTGATGTGGTGTGGTGTGGTAAAGTGTGTGCGGATTGCTGGGAGAGAGATGGTTGTGTGGTTTTGTGTGGGTTTAAGTATGCAGAAGATTGAGGGTTGAGTTTGTGGGGTCTGTATCCAGGTTCAGGTACTTATGATTCCGTTAGAGTTGTATACCTGTGGGTTCGGATGTTGCTGGTTCCTGGTGGCCGACTCGATTTGGTGGTGTTGCGCTGATCCAACTGTATCCTACTGAGTATAGTTTGGATCGGTGGGTGCGTCTGAACCTAATCTTCAGGTGTGGTACCGGGTGGGTGATATCTATTCTTAGGTGATCTAGTGTGACCCTGGTCGGTTAAGGGTTTAAGTGGTTCAGGGTTGCGGTCATGTTGAAGTGTTGTCCTAGTGGATCCGTCTTGGGGACCGTGTGCATTAGACGTTCGTATCCCTCTGTTGTGACTGATTCTTAGATTTCCGAGGGGTGAACATCCTTGAGAATGTTTAGTTGTAGTTTGTGTGGTGGGGCATTCTGCTTCTTGCTTTCTATTGGTGGACCGTGTGTAGTAATGGAACATTCTGTTTCTCACCCATAGAATTGGGCCCGTGACGCAGTGGTTCCTTTCCCGCTCTAAGTTCGTTCTAAAGGCTGTTGGGGAAGGTCATAGTTCGGTCCTGGTCCTCTTGATGATTCGTTCTAGTCTTTCTGTCTTAGTTTGCTAAGTTTACTGTCTTTGGTCGTATTGCGACTGTCTTCCGTTTGGTCCTTGGTATGCCGTGGGATATTTACCTCCACGTTTCCCATTGATTGATCGGTGCATATCACGGTCGCTCTATGTTCGTTGATGTTTTTTGGTATGTTGGTGCCCCTGTGACCAGTCTTTCTAGTTATGACGTGAAGAGCCAGGTTTTTAGTAATTTCCTGAATAATAGGTGGTTTCTTGTGTTACGTATGTACTTTGGACGGTCGTTCCAGGTTTTCGGGGCTTGGTGAGAGAAGGAGGATCCTCCAAGTTTTCTTTTGTTGTAGGACTTCGGTTCCAGGCGGATGTCCATGCTTGATCTGAGCGTTCTTGTTGGTTGATGTAGGCACAGTTTGACTCCTAGGTACTCAGCGCCTTCGTTGTGAACTGCTCTGTGCGTAATGCACATTGTTTTGAATTTTATTTGTTGTTTTATTGGTAGCCAATGTAGTGTTTTCAGTGCTGGTGCGGTGTGTTCTCTTCGGGGTAGTTTCAGAAGTAGTCTGGCTGCCGCATTTTGTATGCGTTGTAGTTTTTTTAGGAGTCGTTCAGGCATGCCTAGGTATAGGCTATTGGCGTAGTCTACTTTGGACATGACGAGGGCGATGATGGTGGTCGTTTTGTTGGAAAATGATAAGAACGGTAAGATTCTCTTTGCCGCTCGCAGGAGGAAGAAGCATTTCTTGAGGAGAGCGTTTACTTGTGGCTCTAGCATGAGATTATTGTCCATCAGAACCCCCAGATTTTTTTACAATCGCCGAGGGTGCTGGGGTAGTCCCGAGTTCCCTTGGCCAAGGGATGAATTGGTTTTCTCCTCCATTTTTGGTGATAATCATTATTTCAGTTTTGCTGGGTTGATTTTGAGGGAATTGGAGTTCATCCAGAAGAATACATCGCAGAGGCAGTTTTCTAGCGTTGTTTCTTTCTGGGTTGTCTTGTATTTTGAAGATTATTTGTATATCGTCGGGGTAGTTGTAGCAGGTGAGGCCGTGGCTTTTGATGATTCTGATAAGTAGATACAGGTAGATGTTGAATAGTAGCGGGGAGAAGGAGGATCCTTGTGGTACTACACAGGTGGCATCTCAGGCTGGATTTGAAGGGTTTCATTCATACAGTTTCCGTTCTGTTTGTTAGGAAAGATTTGATCCATGGTAGGGCGGTGTCTGTTATTCCAAGTGCTTCTAATCTCGTTATGAGGGTGTCGTGGTCGACTGTGTCAAATGCTGCTGATAGGTCTAGCAGTATCAAGGCAGAGCTGTTGTCAGAGTCTGCGTTGGTTTTTAGATCGTCCCATATTGAGAGTAGAGCCGATTCCGTTCCTCTCAGTGGTCTGAAGCCAACTTGTGCCTGGTCTAGTAGGCCGTGCTCTTCTATAAACTCTTGGGTCGTTTTGTATATGTACGTTTCGAGCAGCTTGGCTGTATACGGGATGTTGGAGATAGGTCTGTAGTTGGAGAGGTCCCCTACATTTCCCGCTGTATCTTTGAGTAGTGGCCTGATGTATGCAGATTTGAAGGCTTGTGGCACTTTCCCCAGTTGCGATGGAATGGTTGAGGACGTTCATGTGATATTCCATGGGTGTTCCTTGTTTAAGAATTGATTTGTATATGTCTGGTGGGCATGGGTCATCGGCAGACCCCGAGTTGTTGCTTTCATTCACCAGTTTGATGAATGTCTCCACTGATATTTCTGGAAAGCTTCGTAGTTTGCTTGGGTGCTCCTCCCAGGTGTAGGTTGGGGTCAGATCAGACGGTCTGCAATGAATGGTTTGTTGGATGTTAGTGATTTTGTTTTTGAAGTAGTCTGCAAGGTCGTTGCAGAGTTTCGCAGACAGAGTTGGTGTGTAGTAACATCGTGGAGAGTTTTTGATTTCGTTTATGATTTTGAAGAGCTCTTTTTGGGTGTTTGGTGCTTCGAAGATTCGGTTGTCGTAGCGTTTCCTCTTCGCTTTTTGTATTTCCTTTTTGTAAGCCCGGTTGTGTTTTAGGAATTTCAGTTTGTTCGCCGCGTCGTTTTGTTTTCTCCAATCAAGTTCTAGTCTTCGTTTTTTTCTTTTCATGGTGCAGAATAATGTGGTGACCCATTTTGCCATATACCGTTTATTAGAAGAAGCGAAGGGTTTTTCTTTGGCGATGTTGTCTATAGTAGTTATAATCCAGGAATGCAGCAGGGTTACTTTTTTGTCCGGGTCATCTTCTTCCATGAATGTTGAGTGTGGTTTGTTTAGCTCCAGGAGTTCATGCAGGTTCGAGTTTTTGATGGTTCTCCAATTTCTTCTCATGGTTTTCGTCGTTTTGTCCGGTTGATAGTTTTTTGGCCTGGTCATTTTGATTACGAAGGGGATGATGAGGTGGTCGCTCCAGGGTATTTGAATTGGGGGTGCTGTGGTGAGGAGCAATTTGTTGGCGAAGATTGCGTCAAGTGTATGCCCTGCCGAGTGGGTTGCCCCTTTGACTAGTTGTTGTAGGTTCATTGCTGCTAGTTGGCTGGTTAGCGATTTTTGTATGGTTGCGCTTTCTCCTTCAAACCAGATGTTGAAATCTCCTAGGACTATCAGGTGATTGTGTTTGATGGCTAGGCCGGTAATTGCTTCTGTGAAGGAGTCTACGAAGGTTGCATCATAGGTTGGTGGTCTATATATTAGTACGAATTTCAAGTTTGTTTTGGATGTTACTGCTAGACGTATGATTAGGGATTCGCATTTATCGATGATTAGCGGGTCTTCCAGTTTGATATCCAGGTGTTCTTTGTGAATGATTGCCAGCCCTCGCTCTCTTTTAGTTTTTCTGTTTGATTGGACGCATTTGAAGTATTCAGGTAAGCAGTTGTTGAGGGTGATCTTGCAATTGTCGTCTAGCCAGGTTTCTGTTACAAATAGGATGTCAATGCCTCCGTCGCAGAGCAGATCGTATATCTCAGTGGCATGTTTCGACATTGATCTTGCATTGATGAGGCTGCAGTGGATCTTATTGGTGTGGTTTTGCTTGTTGGTTGTACCTTGTTTTGGTTTGTGGTTGTTTGGTTGCGGTGCATCATTGTTGGCGTTGATTGTGGGTGGATGAGGATCAGCGAAGATTGTATCTTCATTGTAGGAGGGCGTATGAGGATCAGCGGAGGCTGCATCTTCATTGAGGCAGTCTGCTAGATTGAAAGCTTGGCTGTTCAGTGGTGTTGCTTCTACGTTTGTGCTGGTTTGGTGAAGGTCCATGAAGGCTTCTTCTTGGTCAGTTAGGTTCATGTTTGGGTTGTTGGTTATAAGACCTTCGTCTTCGTTATGTCCGGTATGGCGCGGGTGTTGGGGGTGTCCTTCTGTTCTTGTGATGTATGGGGTCGCACTCTGGCCACCTTCTTCGGTGTTCCTGTCTTTTTTGTGGTTGTCTCGGGATTTTCTTTGTCTGTCTTGATGTCTGTGTCGTTGGGGTATCCTGGTTCTGGGGTTGTTGCAAGGTATGGTGTGAGATATAGGGAGTATTCCCTTTGGGGTTTTGTTCTGGGCGTTTTGGTTTTTGGCATTGTGTTTCTTCTATATGAGGTTGTTGCTTCGGTGATAGGTTGGATTTGTGTGCCCGTTTCCAGTGCAGCCTTGTCTTGTGCCCTTTCTCTGCGTCCTTTTCTGGTCCGGAGCATTTTGGTGCTCAGTGCGGAGGTGCCGGTTGTGCGGTTGGCTGTGATGGGAGTGCTGGTGTTTCTTCTTGTATTGGTATGCTTGGGAGCGCCGTCTGTTCTTCCGGTGGGTCGGTTTGTGTGTCCTCCGAGCGCTGTCTGGTGGCATAGCGCATATAGCGTTGTCGAATGAGGGAGGCGAAGCCTCTAAGCTTAACATTGTCAGTCATAGCAGGCTACGCGACCTTGATAAGCTAACCAGTTTAATTCCGGTCGTCGACCCTCTGACTCGTAAAAATAAGGAATGGAAAAGTTACTCACAAAAGGTTGCTAGCGTCCTCTGTTTCGAGTGCTTTATTTATTGGAAGAAACAATAATAATGGCCCCCTCACCACCTCACCCCGAGCAGCGAACAGCAAACAGTCGCTACTTAGGAGCTACGCAGGAGCGCGCAGCTTCTGGGTAATGTAGTTTTCTCAGTGGCGGAGGAGGGGCCAGGTCATTTAGTGCCAATGAAAGGAAATGAAAAAGTCCACAATGATTCCAGAGGTACTGCAGAGGCGTCTCACAGCAAACAGACGCTACTTAGGAGCTACTTCGGTTCGCGCCTTTTAATATAGGCCTGTACCACACAAGTTGCTAGAATGACTGAGCAGCCAGGCATATGTTAAGAGGGGTAATGCGAGTTCTAGAGCTGTACAATGAAATCAGTAAATACAAGTATCCAAGTAAACACTTACACACTTAAAGTTATATAATATATTATTTATACACAAAGATATTTTAAGCATTCTTTAAAAAGCAGTAATTAACTATAACATTAATCCCAAGTTAGGGTTCAATTAAAAAAAAAAAGAGCACAATAAAGCAGGTGAGTAATTCATTCATATGTTACACATGTTCCAGCACCCAGAGGTGACGTCAGTATAGCACGTATTTTGTATCACCTTTGCAGTATTGAGATATTAAAGGAGGGAAAGTTTAGGGTTAGCTCAGAACAGGCTGGGATTCTAAAAACAGTTTGATTCTCCCAAAGGGATGCAGGCAGTCTATTATCCCAGCATTAAAGTGTTAAACATTTAAAACCTGTAAGGGAACACGCACTGCCAAAGCCAATAGGGTCAGAAGCAGGCCTTTAGGGAGCCCGGACAGCTGAAGTCAAGGGGCAAAGTCAAAGTTATGATGCTCTTCTTCGAACATTTTTCTTAAATAGTCAGTGCTCAAAAAGAAATCACAGCAACTGAAGAGCGGTCACCTTCAAGAAGCACAAGCTGAAAGGCCAAGTGAGCTCAGGTCAACTCAGTAGGGTTAAATAGCACTTCCAAAGGTAGGAAGCACCCCCAAATGATAAAAGGATAATATACCCCAAGCCCCACAGTACCTTTGAACGGAAGAAGTTGTTCCAGCTGGATGCTTTCTGGATGCAATGCAGCAGACCCTTGTTCCTGGTCCCTGGCCATGGTGATGAAAGGGAGGACCTCTGGCGGGCTCCTTCGGCAGCACTTGAGAGAGAGAGACTCAGCAGACATGGATGTCTGAATTCATCAGCTCTTTGTGGTTTTGGTGCCTTTTCCTCAGCGCCAAAGAAGAACGAACAGCTCTGGTTAAAAGTCCCTTGATCTCTCGGTCCTGGATGCAAATTTCCTGCTTCTGTAGGGTCCTCTGGATGCCCGCAAAGATTTGGCTGGTTTCAGACGGCGCTCTCAGGTGGTCGAGGTACCCCGGGTATTGGGGTCCCCCGACCATCAGTTGGTCCCACCCGCCTACCGGAGGAAGTTGTCCTTTACAGGTCTTCCCTGTCGATTCAAAAATGGGGTCAGCACAGCTGTAGGGCTTCACCGGGCACTTTGCCGTCCATGGGGGTGCTGCTGGCGTCTTCTCATCTTCTGCTTTGGATGTTGTCCTCCAGTGGTCAACTCTCCTCTTAGTCCCAAAAGCCTCACTTTCTATGCAAGTTCCCATTCATTCACAACCCTAGGCTGTCAATCACACAGCAGGGCGGCTGTCCTCCAGTGCAGCCAGACGGCCAATTGGAACTGGTTTCACTCAGACACACCTAGAGACAAAAGGACAGGGAAGTTTCGGGATCCTCCCTCACTTCCTGGCTTTCCAGACACACAACAGGACTCAAACATGATGCAAACAAAAGACTAAAAGCCCAGAAGAAACTAACAGGAAATTGCAAAAAAAGAAGATGGGGCCTTTTTGAGAAAATGGCCCCACTTGGGTGCAGCAACAGGTCATTAGGTAGTAAAAAAGAAAACACTGCCACCAGTCATTCAAGTGAGTTAGTGTAACAAAATGTTACATGGGGAATGGGTTAAAGGAGTTACTATGTAACCCCCAAGCACTCCACATAGGGTGGTGTGTGCTAGACCCATAAAGTAAAGGTAATTAAGACGAGGGTCATCTTACTATTCTTGGGAACAGTAGTTTACACAAGAAAATGTAGTTAAACATTAAGTAAAGTACATGTGACTTCTCAGTGGCACTGCACAAAAGGTGTGGTGTGTCACAATGCAAAAGCAGAAGCCTATGGAGTTTACCAGTCTCCATAAAACAGTAAGGAACACAGAAAATCATAGTCAGGAAAGCACATGAGTGAGTGAGAAAAAAGGTCCCACTCACTCAGAGTAGAAATGTAAATGCCCCCAGTCCAGCAAAAGAGCTAGGGGCCTCCAAGTTTAAAGGGAATTGCCACAGAAAGGACAATTCTTCCTAACAAACTTGGAAACTTGGCTCAAGAAAATCCTCATTCACTTCGAAGTTATATAAAAATTGGCATTTAGGGGATCACCAGGGGGCGCCGAGGGCAATGGCTGCCTGAAGCGTTGCTCTGTACTCTGAAGGGAATGAAGGAGAAGATTTGAATAGCTTCCCAATGAAAAAACAGAAGAATACTCCACTGAGACCATTGGGAATCGAAAAACCAGTGTCAAAAGGGGGATTTAAGGTGCGGAGTGAGTGATCGCAGAGGTGACCATCCCCCACCGGGCTGATGAAAATGGCGAACTAAAGCACTGAACATTGAAGACCGGGCCAAGTGGAGCATGTGTGGACATCCTCCGAAGAAAGTGAGACAGCCGGGAGAGTGAAGACCGTGGCTCGGAGGGGAGGTGCTGATCCAGCGGCGGAGACAGTGTGCGAGAAGGCTGCAGGTGGTGTTAGTGAAGTGGAGGCTGTGGATTGCCTGCGCAGTGCGGGGCGACTTCGCGGGGAGCAGCTCTGGGCTGAACCCGTGAGCAGCAGAGGGACAACGATTAGGCGCCAGCAAACCTTCCGTGTGTGTCTCTGGAGGCAGAGACCAATCGGAAGCGCTGCCGAAAGCTGAGCTAGGAGCGTGCCCGGAAGAGCAGCCAGTAGGTCCTCACTACCAACACCGGAGTGCTGTGGTGGCCGGGCTTGGAGGCGTGGGCGAAAGTGCGGCTGCCCCCCTCCCAGCAGTGAAACTCGACGCTGAAAGCCTTGTAAAGGGGCTAGTGGAGCAAGAAGAAGAGTCGCAGAGCAGTAGGTGAAGGCTGAGCACCCAACAAGGAGCGGGAGATGGACTAACGGAGCAGCCAACCTACGGTAAGCGGTTCAAGAGGGGAAAACTCTTGAACTGGCACATAAGGAGCAAAATGGAGGTCCCTAGGCTGGGCAAGAGGAAAAGGCGAGAACAGAGAGGGGACCCAAGTGAAGGGAAGTATTATGGGGTCCCCAAGCCCAGAGGCCGAAGAACCGGAAGCGGTGGTGGGACTTATTGTGAGTGCCACAGAAAGGGAATACTTAAGAAATGAAAGAGACAAGAAAATACTTTTGCTGGAGGACAGGACCTGGCTGGGTCCTGAAGAGAAGAGAGCCTCAAACAGTGAGGTCACCTGAAAGGGTGTGTGATCACGAAAGAAGTCTGCCAGATAGAGAAGAGAAAAATAGGCAGTCCAGTGCCAAATCACCAAATTGAGAAGGAGTTGCTCATGTCAGAAAGTGTGAAAATCGAAAGGACAGTGTGCTAGAATTAAATAACTAGGGTGTTGCTCCCAGCAATATCAGAGGGCTATTGGACAGCACTGGGCTGGAGTGAGCAGCAGAAACACACACGAGTAAGTCGTGGGCAAGACTCGAAGATATGAGGGGTGTCATCCAAAGAGTGAAAGACAGAGAAATAAGAGATAGCTATATGCAAAGCCAGCTCCGGGAGGGGGCGGTGCATAAACTGCAGAAATTCAGAAGAAATCAGCCAGTTGTATCAAAGCCACAGCTAACGTATACAGTACTGGAGAGCATGGCGGTAACAAAGGAAGACATTGCTGGGATCCTGGCTGAAATAAAGGCACTGTGATCAGATATTCAGACGTCCATATCAGAGATAAGAGGAAAAATGGAGCGTATTGAAGGGAAAGTTGAAAACCTAGAAAACAACCAAGCTAATGTGGATCTCAAAGGTGAAACTCAATGCAAGAATGACAGACATTGAATTACGGGAGGAGGAGATCAAATTGAAAATGGACGACTTGGAAAATAGGGAGCATAGATCGAATCTGCGGATTTTGGGGCTGGCGGGGAAGGATGGGGAAACCCCCCCCCAACAAGTGGAGTGTAAGGTCCAGGAGATTATCAATCTCCTATACAAGAACGAGGGAGGAAAATTGGTGGAACTGGAAAGGGCCCATAGGGGCAGGAAAGCGTTTGGAAGAGGTCCGCGCTCAGTAGTGGTTACATTCCAGAGCTACAAGGAAAAGACTGAAATCCTGGCAAGAGCCAAACAGAAGCAAGTAATTGAATATCAAGGATCCAAAATTAAGATATTTCAAGATCTCTCCAGCATGATTCTGGCGAGGAGGAGGGCTTGTAGACCGCTCACAGTATGGCTTTCGGATCAGAAAATTAGATATAGATGGGGTTACCCATTTGACCTCCACGATTTGAATATCGTGGAGAGGACTATAGGGTCACCACCCCAGAGGAGGCCAGCCGGGTCCTAGAGGGACTGAAAGAGGCAAGTGACATGAGAGCTCCGATGGGCCCGCGGGAGGCCGCCAGCTCACAAGCGGAAATGCAAGAGAGGGGCCCACAACAGCAAAGGTGGGAAGGAAGTACTTCAAGCCGAATCCAGTGTCTCCAGTGAAGCCATCTTGAGGAGGATGTGAAAGGTGGCAAATATAGGATATAGACTGCAGAGAGTGCATTAAGAGAACTTAGAGGAAACTGTGAATTGGGAAGGCTAGTTATCGAAGTGTTTCCCTTCAGGAGTGCGGTCACTGTTCCCTGATGGCCCTCAAGTTTGGGAGGGCATCTCCAGGAAGGGACCTTTTACAGCCTATTTGGGCGACGGTCCAGTTTATATGGTTTACTCAAGTTATGATGTTTGTGGGGCTCAGGGGGGGATGGGTGGTGAGGAGGGGGATATTAAAGGAGCAATGCGAGTGACTAGGGGATGGAAACGAATGTGGGAAGCTATTAAGGAATACAACAAGAGGTCATGGGAACTGACGTAGGAACGTCACTACAGGGGGCTCAAAAAAGGGGGGCAGGTACTGAGGGTGGACACTCAATGTTAAAGGGCTTAATTCCCCGGCTAAAAGGTCCCTTGTAAGTAGGGAATTTGGCAGGGCGGATCTGGATGTCTTCTTTACTCAAGAAACAAGGCTCAAGATGGGGGTGGAGAGACCAATAAGGGGCAGAGGAATGGGACAAGTGTTCTGGGCTTCAGGGAAACAAACAGGGGAAAAAGGAGAAGTAGTGCCTAGGATGGTAAGTTCCGTTTTATCATTGTTCAGGCATAGTCCATGTATGGCCATCCATGCCTGATGATGTACACCCTTATTCAGCAAGGCCAAATCCTTTCCATAATCTCCAGAAAGCAGAAGGAGGATCTGGGTATCATCTACATAGTTAGTGTCGGTGATACAGAGATGATCCAGATCATCGAAGAGGGGCTTGGTGAATATGTTGTACAGAGTGGGGGAGACACAGGAGCCCCGTGGGACGCCACAGGTGATTGGTATGGGGTCAGCCGCCGCTGTGGGTGAGAAAACCCTCATGGTTCTGCCGTTGAGAAAGGAGGTGATCCAAGTGATGGGCTCAGTTGAGAAATGGGCTGATGTGTGGAGATGTGTGCAAAGGACAGAGTGATCGACCAGGTTGAAAGTTGCAGACAGATCGAGGAGGAGGAGTAGCCAACTTGGCCGTTGTCTCTAAGCGTATCAATCTGAGCTTTCAGGTCAATGAGAGCAGTTTCAGTCCCATGTTGAGAGCGGAATCCTGATTGTCTGGAACCTAGAAGGTGTTCTTTCAGGTACTTCTGAATTTGTACGTAGGCAACCTTGTCCAGGATTTTTAGTAAAAAGGGAACGGTCGTATTAGGTCTGTAATTTGTGGGCATGGCTGGGTCAAGTGTGGGTTTTTTTTAATAGTGGAAGTACTCAGGATTGTTTCAGATTGGTGGGGATAGAACCAGTAGTGAATTAGTTTCGTGATGAAGGGGGAGAGGTCACGGGCGGCATCCTTGATAAACTGCAACGGGCATAGGTCTCCCTGACAATTGGAGGGTTTCAGAGACGGAATGATTTTTTTCTACTTCAAGAGTCATGACTTTAGAGAAGTTAAAGCGAGTAAGGTCTGTAAGCAAGGGCTTATCTGCTGTTTTTGAAGGGAGAGTGTCATTGAGGGATACTTTTTTACAGGCGATTTTACTTTAGAGGGTCGCAATTCTGTTTGCTAGGGTGCTTTGGATTTCCGAACACCAGTTTTTGCCTTTGGTACAGGTGTCAGGAGGTACTATGGGGGTTTCTTCTTTAAGGATGGAGAATAATTCCTTCATGTTCTATTTCGCAAGGGATATGCGAGAGTCGTAGGAAGTTCGTTTAGCCAGGTAAATTTCTTTTTTGTACAGTGTGGCTAGTTTGGAGAGTTTGAGTTTATTTGCAGCTGAGGGGGATTTTTTCCAAGTGGCCTCACAGTTTCTTTTTTGCTGCCTTAAATTTTTTAAGGAAGTGTGTGTACCATTCATTTAGGTGTGTATTCGGTTTGTTTGGTCTCAATTTAAGGGGGGCAATTAGGTCCAGTGAGGTGGCCATGATCTTATTATATTCTTCGACCAAGGTCTCTGGGTCCAGGTTGTCTGGGAGAGAGTCGAGTGTGGGGAGTAGGTTCGGGATGAGTCTTTCGGCTGTCATATTCTTGTTTCTTGTGAGGGTAGGCGGGGCCCTAATAATGGGTGGGGGTCTGTCGGTAGAAAGCAGGAATGAGACCAGGTGGTGGTCGGTCCAGGCTAGTGGTGAGATGTTTGTGATGTTCGCTAGACAGTTGTAATCGGCAACCCAATCGAGTGTTCTGGCTTTGGAGTGTGTAGGTGACATACTTCTTTGCGTGAAGCCTAGTTCCGAGAGATTATTGACTCTAGTACTGGCAGAGTGATCTTCAGGTTCATTGTAGCCCATATTAAAGTCGCCCAGGGTGAGAACTTGGGTTGAACTTGTGAGGTTACTAGAGAGGATAGTGTTGATATCTTCATCAAAGGTACCAATGTGGCCTGGCGGGCGGTAGATCAAATGGATGTTGAGAGTTTGGGTGTTAGTAAGTGGGACTTTGACTGAGAGCGTTTGGCATGATAGGACATTGGTAGGTGTTGCTAGTCTTATGGTGAGACTGCATTTGTGAATGATGGCAACACCACCTCCACTGGAATTGGGACGGTCTTGTCTGAGGACAGAGTAATTGTCTGGGATTGCCAGCATAAGCATGGGGCCTGCTGCTGGGTGTAGCCAGGTCTCAGTAATGGCAAGAAGGTGAAGGTCTTCATTGAGGATCAAATTAGCGATTTCAGTAGCGTGAGCTACTAATGATCTGGCGTTGATCAAGGCTCCCTTTATTTTGGGGCTGGTTATGTTTTTAGCAGTAGTGGTATAGCGCTTATCTTGTGTTGAATCAAGGGTGGCCTGAGTAGAGGAGCCGAGTGATGGTCTGGGTTTGGAATTTTGGGGCAAGTTAGATTTTTTAGTAGATAAACTAAGTAGGGTTTTGGAGTTCAGTGATGTTGTCTGTGAGCGGGCGAGGGGCTCATAGATTTTGGCTAATCTGGCTCTGAGTCCTAGGTTCCGGTCGATAGTGGAGCGAGGGAGACTGGTAAATTGCAGTGTTTGAGGGTCATTTATATTTGGGTATGCGGACTTGGTATTAGGCATAGCTGAGTATAGCATGTTCTGTAGCTGAGGTGGCTGAGGAGCCATACTGGGCCGTAGTGCAGTGTTAAGGAGGATCAAGATACAGGCAAGCAAATTGGTAATTAATGGACACATGCTCGGTAGTAGTGTCAGGGTAAGTAGGTGCAGTAGACTCAAATGCAAATAGGCAACATCTAAATTTGGAGTGGGCACAAATGATTCAAATGCAGGTGGGCAACATCTAAATTTGAGATGGGCGCGGTTAACTGAAATGCAAGAGGGCACATCTAGAATTAAAGTAGGCACAGTTGACTCAAATGCAGATAGGCAGCATCTAGGTTTGAGCTAAGCACAGATGACTCAAATGCAGATAGGCAGCATCTAGGTTTGAGCTAAGCACAAATGACTTAAATGCAGGTGGGCAACATCTAAGTTTGAGATAGGAGCGATTAACTAAAATGCAAGAGGGCACATCTAGAATTAAAGTAGGCACAGTTGACTCAAATGCAGATAGGCAACATCTAGGTTTGAGCTAAGCACAGCTGACTCAAATGCAGATAGGCAACATCTAGGTTTGAGCTAAGCACAGCTGACTCAAATGCAGATAGGCAGCATATAGGTTTGAGCTAAGCACAGCTGACTCAAATGCAGAAAGGCAACATCTAGGTTTGAGCTAAGCACAGATGACTCAAATGCAACATGGTAGCACTACAGGAACAAATAGGCAGCAATGGGTTCAGAATTTACATTGGTAATTACAAAGGTAGTGTGCAAGGAGCAGGTATAAGATCATAGAAATTGTAGCTAAGGGCAGATGGGATGTGCAACAGAGTGGTAGAGATGCATAGGCCACCTAGGTTCAGTTTTATATATATATATGACAATGCATTACTTACCGAAAAGCATTTCTGATGGTTGTATCTGCTTAAATTCACATGCTGTGCATAGGTCCGACATCCAGTGGTCACTGCAGAGTATTGCATTTTGTTTTTCGTAGTCGAAAAGGGGACGTCGACAAGGCGTGTCTGTAACACTATCCCTATAGTGACGTGCGTTGTACCCACAATCCCTCACGCGTCAAGGTCCCTCTGTTTGTATTTTCTCTGCCCTGAGGGAGCCTTCTATACGTGAGCGAGTACAGAAAAGAGAGAGAGAGGTAGAAAGATGTCTATGTTCCTTGCATCCGAGCGGGGAGGAAGGGTGGGCGCATGTGAATCCAAGCAGATACAACCATCAGAAATGCTTTTACGGTAAGTAATGCATTGTCTTCTGATGTTTGTTAATCTGCTTAGAATCACATGCTGTGCATAGACTAGCGAGCAGTACCCGGAGTTGGCGGTGGGTTATGAAAAGGAACAGTAGAGAAAAGATGTCTTAATACTGCCTGTCCCACCTGGGAGTCAGATCTAGAGTGTGCATCTATACAGTAGTGTTTTGTAAAGGTGTGCACAGAACTCCAGGTAGCCGCTTTGCAGATGGACTCAAGGGGGACATTTGCAATGAACGCTATGGAAGCCCCAGTGTCTCGAGTGGAATGTGCTCTTGGCTTGAAGGGTAGTTCTCACTTAGCAAGAGTGTAACAGAGCGATGCATTGAACAATCCATCTAGATATAGTGGACTTTGAGACTGCATCTCCTTCTCTTCCTGCTGCCACCGAGACAAAGAACTGGTTAATCTTTCTGAGTGATCTGGTTCTTTCCATGTAGAACATGACAGCTATGCTGCTCATGACATCTAGTGTATGCAGACTTTTTTCTCCCAAGCTGGAAGGGTTTTGAAAGAACGTTGGTAGTTCTATTGACTGGTTTACATGAAATTTCGAGATTAATTTTGGTGCAAACCTTGGGTGTGTGCGTAGAACCACCTTATCTTTGTGAACTGTTACGAAGGGGTCTAGAACAGAAAGAGCCTGTAGTTCACTTACTCTCCTAATGGAGGTGATAGCTATTAGGAAAGCAGTCTTAAGAATGAGGTCCTTAAGAGTTGCCTTGTGCATGGGTTCAAAGGGAGGGCCCAGGAGTCTAGAAAGTACCACATTTAAGTCCCATCCGGGAGCTGGGTTAGCTATCGGAGGGTGTATTCTCTTTACCCCCTCCATGAAGGCTTTGATAACTGGTATCTTCCACCACGACACTAAGTTGGGAAGTGGTGTATGCAGAAAGTGCCGCTAGGTGGACTTTAATAGAATTGAACACTAGACCTGAATCCAGTAAATGGGTCAAGTACAGAACAATGTTCGTGGGAGAGCAGTCAACTGGGTTGATGCTCTTACCTCTACACCAGATGACAAATCTTTTCAACTTGCTAGAATAGCAGTGGCGAGTATTAGGTTTTCTGGCTTCCCTGAGGATGTCCATACATCTCTGTGGGAGTTGTAGATGTCCAAATTCTATGATCTCAGGAGCCAGGCTGCTAAGTTCATGGTCTGAGGGCATGGATGCAGTGTCCTGCCCTTGTCCTGTGACAGCATGTTGTACGGGCAGGGAAGTCTCACTGTGGGAGATAGGGACATCTCCATCAAGTGAGCGAACCATGGCTGCCGGGCCCACATTGGGGCTACCAGTATCATGGTAACCTGTTCCTGGTGCATCTTGTGCACCACCTTGTTGAGAAGGGGAGTCGGGGGGAAAGGCGTAAACAAATTTCCCTGACCATTGAATCGACAGACCGTTCCCCTTGGACTGGTTTTGGGGGTACCTGGAGGCGTAACTTTGGCATTGTGAATTCTCCAGTGTTGCGAACAGGTCTATTTCCGGGAATCCCCATTGCGTAAAGACGTCTAAGACGATGTCTTCGTGCAAATGCCATTCGTACTCTTCGGGCAGGGGGAAGTCTCTGCTGAGTTCGTCTGCTAGCAGATTGAATTCCCCTGGTACGTGTTGTGACAGTAGGAACATGTTGTATTTGAGAGCCCACTTCCATATATTCTGTGACAGCTTGGACAGTCCTGGAGAGTGGGTTCCCCCCTGCTTGTTGATGTAGTACATGGCTGTGGTGCTGTCTGTAAGGACCACCACTGTCTTCCCTTGTAGGTGTTCCTGGAAGGCTTTTAGTGCTTTGAACACCGCTAGTAGCTCCAGAAGGTTTATATGCTTGGATGCTACGTTCGGAGTCCAGACTCCGTGAGCAGTTTGATGGGATAGGTGAGCTCCCCCATCCTGTGAGGGATGCGTCCGTGGTTAGAGTGGCCTCCACCGCGGGTGTGGCAAAGGGTTTCCCTATTATCAGGTTTTCCTTTGTCCACCACCGTAGCAAGAGAACCAAGGCATGCGAGACCACCACTAGATCGTCCCATTGTCCTCTGGCCTGACACCACTGGCTGTTGAGCCACTCTTGCATTGGGCGCATTCGCAGGCGCGCGTGAGGTACCAAATAAATACACGACGCCATCATACCTAGCAAACGCATCGCTTTGCGCACCTTCACCTCTCGACCTGCCACATATTGGGGGATCTGAAACAGCTGTTTTGGACCCTCTCGTTGGAGGGGAAGACGAGGCCGTCCTTTGTTCGAATTAACGACCCTAGGAATTGTTTGACTTGGCTGGGGTCTAAGCTGGACTTCTTCTCGTTGATGGAGAAGCCCAGTTGGAACAAAAGGTCTACAGTCTTTTGGGTGTTTGAGAAGCATGTCTCGTAAGAATCCCCCTGTTATGAGCCAGTCGTCGAGGTAAGGGTATACTGGGATGGATAACCTGCGCAGGTGTGCCGCTGCCACTGCCAGAACCTTCGTGAATACCCTTGGTGCAGATGCTATGCCGAAGGGTAGCACTCTGAACTGGTAGTGTTTGCCCTCTATCATGAACCTGAGGTATTTTCTGTGCGCTGGCAACATTAAAATATGAAAGTATGCATCTTTCATGTCCAGTGTTGTCATGTAATCTCCCTGTGATAGCAGTGGGATCACTTCCTGTAAGGTCACCATACGAAACTTCTGGGGTTTGACAAACTTGTTCGCTGGGCGCAGATCTAATACAGGGCGCATGGTTAGATACTTTTTGGGTACAAGGAAGTACACTGAATAAATACCTTCCATTAGCTGAGATAGAGGCACGACCTCTATGGATCCTTTTTTCAGCAGTTGGTCTACTTCTTGGAGAAGGATGGCGAGCTGTTCTGGTGTCATGCGGCGTCCCCTCGGGGGTCTGTATGTTGGGGAACTGTTGAACTCTATACAGTAGCCGCGTGCTACGGTGGAAAGTACCCAGCGGTCTGATGTTATTCCCTCCCATGCTGGAAGAAAGGATGTTAACCGGCCCCCGACCAGCGTTGCATGGGAGGGGACGCGAATCTTCGCGTCACTTGGTGGTGTTGTTGACTTGGGAGCCTCTGGCGGTGGAACCCCGGCCTCTTCCCTTGCCACGACGTTGACCCCTCTGATTGTACTGGCCGCTATTACTCTGGTAGTTGCTGGCAGAGTACTGTTGTTGGTTTTGTTGTTGGTTTTGTTGCTGGCGTTGTCCACGAAAAAAGCGCTTATTACCAAATCCCCCCCGTTAGGAGGTTTAGAAATTTGGTATAAGGTCTTTATAGTATCAAATTCTTTTTTCGCGTTCTCCAGCGCGTCATCCACTGCTCTCCCAAAGAGGTTGGATTCCTCTCTGGGTTTATTAATAAGGGATGATTGTGTTTCCGCCTTAAATCCGGAATTGCGAAGCCAGACGTGACGCTTCAGTAAAATTCCTTGTACCAAAGTTCGGCCAGCCGTCTCTGCTGCATCGAGGGTATTAATGCTTTGATTGACCAGAGAGCCCTCGTTAACTGTAGCCAGTAAACGAGTCCTTAGGGGTTCGGGAACTTCTTCGATGTCCTGTTTGAGCTTAGCCCATTGAGCATCGGCGTATCTTGCCAATAGGGTATTATTATTGGCGATTCTGGTAGAGAATGCTGCAGAGGTGGTGATTCTCTTGGCTAGGGCATACAGCTTCTTCCCCTCTTTATCTGGGGGTGCCTCGCTAGTAGATAGTGGGACTCCTGCCCTTTTTCTGGTGTTGGTCACGACCAGGGAGTCCGGGATTGAGTGACCCTTAATATATAATGGGTCTGATTGAGAGGGAGAGAACAGTTTCTCAATCCTCGGATTGACCCCTCTCACCAATGCAGGAGTGGAAAGAGAAGGTGTAATACGTCTCTTAACTGAGGCGAGGATAGGTATAACCTGGCTAGTTGGGGGTTTTTCTTTGATAATCCTCTCCACAAAATCGGTGTCTGGGGTGACGTCTCCAGTTTCGATTTCGGAATGCGCTGCTGCCTTCTTCAGCAGTGCATTGAAGGTGGGTTGATCATCGACAGGCGAAGGGTTCCTGACTGGTGTAGTTTCAGTAGACCTGATGACTATACTGCTACTGCCTGTGTCAGTCGACCTAGCCGGCGACTGCCAGGGATTTTGGTCGCCCTCGCCTGGGTCTTCCTGGAATCCTTCCTCACCTAGGTTAGTTTCCTCGTGAAAACCTTCCTCATCTTGTTGGTCCTCAACATAGGTGAACTCCTCTTCCGCTTGGAAGGTGTCTTCCTCAGTGGGATTGTAAGAGTTTATGTCCTCCTGTATGGGGTTATAAAACTTCTGGTATTTAGCACTTGGACTCTCAAGGGGTGCCTCCCTTGGTCTCTTGGGCGCCCTGTCTTCTGGGATGGACATGAACCTATCTAGTTTGTCCATACAGGTCTGGAACCTTTCAAAGGTCCACTGAGGTCGGCCAGGACGGTCTGGGAAAGAAAAGGGGGTTTCTTCCTCCTGTAATTGTCTGGTCCTGTCCCATAACGTCAAAGAAAGAGGCTCTTCGCCTTCTGAGTAGCCTTCTTGCTGGCTAGGGCCTTCCGAAGGCGTCAGGAACTGACCTGATCTGTTTTCCGGCGTATCTTTAGCCTTGTGCGCGGTTTTCGGCGTTTCACTCGCCGTACGTCTTTGGCCGTCCTTAGATGCTATGCGCGCGAGGCTTTCAGCGATCATTCTCTCTTCCGAGGGATCAGTCGCTGTCGCACTAGGGAGCGTCGAGCCTTTGCTTGTCGAGTCCTTGGTCGTCGAGTCCTTGTTGGCAACGTGAGCGCTCTTGCGATGCGTGTCGCCGGAAATTTTGGTGTTAGCGCCCTTATTTTTAGAGTGCCCAGTCGCCTGTCGCGGAAGCGGTGGCGGGGAGGGCTGACGACCCTTACGGTCGGTGGAAGACGTCGGTGGGCCCGGCGTCCCCGTTGGTGCTATGGCTGTCTTCGTCTTCGACGAATGTGTGCCTGGGGGTATGTGCTTTGGTGTTTTTCTGTGTGCGTCCTTGTCGCCGGGGTGTTCATCCCCATAAGCTGGGCGTGAGCCGGGCTTGTCGGGGCCGGGGACGGACGACGAGGAGCATGAACGCTCCTTTGAGAGGTCTACAGCCTCCGTTACGGGGGCCGTGTAGTCACTATCCTCGTCACACTCGGCGGCGGCGGCAGCGGGCGAGGAGTCAGGCCTAGGCATAGCCTAGGCCGCCCACCTTTTGACCCTGCGGTCCTTTAGAGTTTTGGGCTTTAGTAATTTGCAGGTCGCACAGCCGTCCTCCTGGTGATCGAGGGGTAAGCAACGGTTGCACCGTTTGTGCTTATCCTTCCAGGTATATTTACCCTTGCAAAGCGGGCAAAACCTAAATGGCGTCCTCTCCATTGCTGAGGGTAATAGGTGTGATTAGGACCTCGAAAGAGAGGGAGGGGAAAGAGAAAGGCATTCTTAAAGAAAAGAAAGAAAGACCACAAAGCCCCACTCTCCCTACTGTGTATGGCCGGCAAGGCCAGGCCACGTGTTCGGCAGCGCCGAAGGATCTCCTCCACTCGTCTTTCCGTCAAAGATCTTGCTCGGCGGAGAAAACGGCTCTGCGTCGAGGGAGGGATCTATCGTTATTGGTATTAATAACAAACGACCAAAGGTCGAAGAATCTATTTGGCAATGTCTCTCGAGAAGCTCCGCATAAAGGCGACCAGTAGCTGGGCGGAAAAAAACAATCTGAGGGACCTCGACGCGTGAGGGATTGTGGGTACAACGCACGTCACTATAGGGATAGTGTTAAAGATACGCCTTGTCGACGTCCCCTTTTCGACTACGAAAAACAAAATGCAATACACCGCAGTGACCACTGGATGTCGGACCTATGCACAGCATGTGATTCTAAGCAGATTAACAAACATCAGAAATATATATATATATATATGGGATACATTACTCACCGTAATCGTATTTCTGATGCTTGTATCTGCTTAGATTCACATGCTGTGCATAGGCCGACATTTAGTGGAAGCTGCGGAGTATTACAGTTTGTTTTTCGAAACTCGAAAATGGGCGTCGACACACGGCGTGCCAGTAATACTATCCCTAGTGTGACGTCCACTGTACCCAAGATCCCTCACGCGTCTAGGATCCTCAGATTGTATTTTTTCTGACATGAGGTAGCATTAGGAGTAGCGCGAGTACAGATAATCCAAGCAGATAGACAGAAAGGTAAGACTACAAGCAATCATGCGTCTTCTCTCAGAGGGGAGGAAGGGTGGGTCGCATGTGAATCTAAGCAGATACAAGCATCAGAAATACGATTACGGTGAGTAATGTATCCCTTCTGAGGCTTGCGGAATCTGCTTAGATCACATGCTGTGAATAGATTAGCAAGCAGTACCTGAAGAAGGAGGTGGGATGTGAGAAGGGTCATGAGCAAATAAGTGTCTTAGAACCGCTTGTCCCACTTGTGCATCTGCCTTGGAATGGGTGTCAATGCACTAATGCTGAGTAAAAGTGTGAATAGAGCTCCAAGTTGCTGCTTTGCAAATGGTATCAAGGGGTACATTTGCAATGAAAGCCAGAGTGGCCCCAATGCCTCTAGTAGAGTGGGCTCTTGGTGTGAAAGGCAGAGTTCTTTCAGAGAGTGAGTAACACAGCTGGATACAGTTAATAATCCACTTCGAGATGGCACCTTTAGAGACGCGATCCCCCTCTCTGCCTGTAGCTACGGAGACAAACAGTTGATCTGTTTTTCTTAGTGGTCTAGTTTTATTTACATAGTAGAGGACCGCCCTACGCACATCTAGGGTGTGTAGTTTCACCTCAGCCGAGCTTTGCGGGTCCTGGAAGAAATCCGGAAGCTCGATGGACTGGTTTACATGGAATTTTGATATAAATTTAGGTGAGAACCTAGGGTGTGTGCGTAAAACCAGTTTGTCTTTATGGACAGTAAAGAAGGGATCCTGCACTGACAGAGCCTGAATTTAACTGACCCTTCTTATAGAAGTAATAGCTACTAAGAAGGCCGTTTTATAAGTCAGGTGTTTGAGACTGCTTTTATGCATGGGTTCGAAAGGGGGGCCCATGAGCTTGGCTAGCACCACATTAAGGTCCCACCCTGGTGGTGGGTTTGAAATAGGAGGGTGAAGTCTCTTTACTCCTTCCATGAAGGCTTTAACTACTGGTACTTTCCACCACGAAACCTTGCTATGGGAAGTGGTGTAAGCCGACAGGGCTGCCAGGTGTACCTTCAGTGAGTTAAAAACCAATCCTGCATCTAGCAGGTGGAGCATGTATGTAACAATAGTGGAAGGAGTGCAATCAACCGGGTTGATTGGTCTACTCTGGCAACAGATAACGAACCTCTTCCACTTGTCAAAGTAACAGTGCCTTGTGTTTGGTTTCCTAGATTCCTTTAGGATGTCCATACACCTCTGTGGCAAATTGAGATGTCCAAACTCTATGACCTCAGGAGCCATGCTGCCAGGTTCATTGAGTTGGGTTGCTGGTGCACTGTTTGACCTTGGTGCTGGGACAGTAGGTTGTACCAGGCTGGAAGTTTGATGGGCTCGCACACCGCCATCCTGCGTAGGTGTGGGAACCACAGTTGTCTTGCCCACATGGGAGCAACTAGGACGAGCGTCATCGACTCTCTGTTCATCTTGTTCAGCACTTTCCTGATGAGGAGTTGGTGGAAAAGCGTACGCAAACATCCCTGACCAGTTCATCCACAGGGCGTTCCCCTGGGAGTCTGGTTGGGGGAACCTGGATGCAAATCCTGGGCATTGTCTGTTTTCGCTTGTGGCGAATAAGTCTATAGTGGGGAAACCCCACTGAGAGAAAATATCTTCTACGACCTCTCTGTGTAGAACCCATTCGTGTTCCTCTGGGAGGGAGTCTCTGCTCAGAGCATCCGCTAGGGAATTGAGCTCCCCTGGAACATGTTGTGATGACAGGAAGATGTTCCGTCTGAGTGCCCATATCCAGATTTTCTGGGCAAGCTTGGACAGATTTGGCGAGCGAGTCCCTCCTTGCTTGTTCAGGTAGAACATGGCTGTTGTGCTGTCCGTCCGGATTTGCACTGACAGGTTTAGTAGGTGGGGCTCGAACGCCTGAAGCGCTTTGAATACTGCCAGAAGCTCTAGCAGGTTGATGTGGTTCTTGGCCACTGAGTGAGACCAGAGACCCTGAGCTGTGTGGTGGAGATGGTGAGCTCCCCACCCCGTCAGACATGCATCTGTAGTGACTACTGCCTGTATTTCGGGATCGTAAAAGGGTTTCCCCTGTGCGAGATTCTCTCTTGTCCACCAGTGAAGGCTTTGTACCAGTGTTGGCGAAACGACCACTAGATCGTCCCACTGACCACTTGCCTGAGACCACTGTTTCGCCAACCATTCCTGCATGGGACGCAGGCGCACGTGAGGGACCAGGTAAATACATGACGCCATCATGCCCAGTAAACGCATTGCTTTGCGTACCGTTATTTGTTGACCGGACTGATAATGCGGAATTTGCAGTAGTATATTCCGAATTCTTTCTTCTGAAGGAAAGGTCAACCCCTCTTGGGTATCTAGGATTGCTCCTAGGAATTGTTCTGAGGTGCTTGGCACCAGGCTTGACTTTTTCTCGTTGATTGAGAAGCTTAACTCGTGGAGGAGGTCGATAGTCCTTTGAATGTTTGTCCTGCAAATTCCTGGGGTTTCCCCCGTTATGAGCCAGTCGTCCAGATAAGGGTACACTGGGATTGCCTCCCTGCGTAGGTGTGCAGCCGCCACCGCTAGTACCTTGGTGAATACCCTTGGTGCTGAAGCTATCCCGAAGGGCAGTACCTTGAATTGGTAGTGTCGACTGTCCACCTTGAAGCGCAAATACTCTGTGCGCTGGGAACATGGAAATATGAAAATAAGCATCTTTCATATCCAAGGTTGCCATGTAATCCCCCTTTTTTAGGAGGGGGATTACCTCTTGTAGCGTGGTCATACGAAATTTTTGGGGCTCGACATACTTGTTGGCAGGCCGTAAATCCAATACTGGGCGCATTGTCAAATCTTTCTTTGGCACAAGGAAGCAAGTTGAATAAATACCCTTGTTTACCTGGTGTCCCGGGACGAGTTCTATCGCGTCCTTTTCTAGCAGAATGGCAATCTCCTCGAGGAGAATCTTCTGATGTTCAAAAGAGTGTACTCTGTCGTGGAGGATGGTTCCGGGGACGCTGCAGTAGCTCTATACAATATCCTGTGGATACTGTTGACAGCACCCATCTGTCTGATGTGATCCCTTCCCAAGCCTGGGTGAAGTTGGAAATGCGTCCCCCTACTGGGGTTGCGCGAGAAGGGACCCTGAACTGAGCGTCACTGCTTTGGTGGAGGCGTGCCGCCTCCCTTGCTTGGGCTGCCTCTGCCTTTACCACGACCTCTCCTATTACCCCTGCCGTAACCCTGGGTAGACTGTTGGTTGTTGTTCCACTGTGTACCCTGCCCCTGGGAATAGTTGGATCCTCTCTGGGAATTTTGGCCGCGTGCGCGACGAAAATTACTATTCCCTCTCTGGTTAGGGGGTTTATTGGTTAACTGGCCAAGGGACTTGAGTGTTTCGTATTCGTCCTTGGCATACTTCAGTGCGTCTTCGACCGCCTTACCAAACAGATCGGTTTCCACCGGTTTGTCCAACAATGATGCCTGGGTTTCTGCCTTAAAAGCAGACTGCCGTAACCATGCATGTCTTTTGATAACAGTGCCTTCCGCTATCAATCTGCCTGCGTTGTCCGCGGCGTCGAAGGTTGCTTTCAAAATGCAACCAGACACGGCTCTAACCTCTGCGGAAATCCGAGCTAACTGGCCCTTTAAAGGTTCAGGAGCAGAGGCTATGAGTGCCGCGACTTCTTCCCACTGATGGCAGTTGTAGCTGGCCAACAGGGTGGTGGAGTTAGCAATCCTTGCTTGATAGGCGGACGTTGAGGCTACTTTCCTGCCAAAACCGTATAGTTTTTTGCTCTCCTTGTCGGGAGGAGCTTCGGACGATGACAAGGGTGTTCCAGCCCTCTTACGAGTGTTAGTGACCACTAGGGAGTCTGGCTTCAGATGTCCTCTTATATAGAGAGGGTCAGACTGGGCCGCCCTGAAAAGTTTTTCAACCCTGGGATTGACTGCTCTGGTGAGGTTCGGGTTCACCAGGGACGCATCTATTCTCCGCTGAATGGACTTAAGGATAGGGATGGTCTGGGCAACAGGCCTCCTTTCTCCCACTAACTCTTCTGCGGAGTCCCTCTCCTCCTGGACACCGTGGGTGTCAATGTGAAAATGTTCTGCTGCGCGTGCGAGAGCCTCGTTTAGGAGGGGTTGGTTATCGACCGGGGAGTCGGTAACCGGGGCTTCGTTCTCTACCGGGGAATCTACTCTGTATGTTTCCGGGTCTTCCTCTTCCTCTTCCTGGTCCTCATCATCCCCATAGTAGCCTGTCCCGGTTTGCTCTTCTACCATGCCAAATTCTTGGTCCTCACCAAAGAAAGCCTCTCCTTGATACAGTGAGTATGGTCTTGAGTATGGTTGTACCTCGAAGGGGTCTGACCTCATTGGTGTTTCAAACCGGGGCTTTTTACTCCGGGGGGATAGGATCATTAGAGCCTGAGGGTGTCGCCCCTTGTGGATCATACGAGAGGAAATTTTCTGGATTTTTATCATAAAAATCAGCCAAAGAAGACATTCTTGACATGACCCTATGTCTTCACTGGACCATTTTTTGGAACTGAGAATGACTCTCTCAGCAAGTCTATGGGATTTATCTTGAGTAGATTTGCTGGTTTTAGACATATCAGCAGACCTGGTTTTGTCTGTCTGTTTAGGGGGAGTGGTGTGTTTCACAGATGTGGAAGAGTGCAAAGGCTGTTTCTTCTGCTGTTTTCCCCCCTCCCCGTGAATGGAAAAATGTTTTCCCTGTCCTTTAGTGGCTCCGGAGGTTTTCGACGCCTGGCGTCGAGGATCGGGGGTGGGGTCCCTGTCCTTCGAGCGTGGTGCCTCGCTGATTTTAACTGCAGGCTCTGACTCCTGGAGCGCGGCCTGGCGGTGGAAGCCGTCTTCGTCTTCCGACGATCGAACTTCTGTTAGCCTAGGGAGAGAGGCACTCTTGGCAAGAGTGGATGATTGCCTGGAGTCATGCGGCGATCTTGATCGAGAGCGCCCAGAGGACACCGAATCGGACCGTTCTATTTGTGCCTCTTTCCGAAAACTCGACGTCGTCGAGTCTCGGTTGGACTTAGTGTGTTTAGTGTGTGTAGTATGTGAAGCGCTTGTGTCGCCGGGGGTCTTCCCCATAGCCGCCCTGCCGGACGACCTTCCGAGGTCGGGGACCTGCGCTCGGCTGTCTTTCGACGCCGTAATGCCCTCGCCGTCCGAAAGTACGGCGTCGCTGAAGGCGCCCTTCGCTGCCATGGCCGCCTGCCTGGCGTGGTGGGCCCAACGCTTCGTCGAACGGTCCTTAAGTGTCTTAGGTTTAAACCTACTACACGCTCTGCAGTTCGCTTCGGGGTGGTCCCTCGGCAAGCAGAGATTGCACGTGGCGTGCCTGTCGACCCAAGGGTATTTGCGATTGCACTTGGGGCAGAATTGAAAAGGGGTACCCTCCATACGCACCTTGAGGCAGCGGGCTGTTAAGTGTAGGAAATGTATAAGGTGTACCTATATACCAAGAGCGTAGAGTATGTACAACCCCCCACTCTCCCTACTTGCAGGGCCGAGGCCAGAGGCCTTCCAAGGCCCGGCCCGAGGCCAGAGGCCTTCCAAGGCCCAAATCCGTCGTGCAGCAGCCGACGGTCGATTTCTTCTCCAGCCGGCGTCGAGTGTCGAAGTTCGACGTTGGGGTTGGGAAGGATGTCAATAGATTATTTTAAATTTTTAGCAAAAGTATGGCTAAGGCCAGGGGACTCCGCAAAATGCTTCTGACCAGTATGGCGGAAAAAAACAATCTGAGGATCCTAGACGCGTGAGGGATCTTGGGTACAGTAGACGTCACACTAGGGATAGTATTACTGGCATGCCCTGTGTCGACGCCCATTTTCTAGTTTCGAAAACCAAACTGTAATACTCCGCAGCTTCCACTAGATGTCGGCCTATGCACAGCATGTGATCTAAGCAGATTCCACAAGCCTCAGAAATATATATATATATATATATATATAGACAGGATTGGTAGGCGGTGGCTAGAGGGGGAGTGCACAGCTGGATGTCGCCGGGCTGATAGAGAGGCGCACATGCAATCTAGATATGGGTGTGCACAAGCAGTGTGGATTCCTTTGGCTGGGTTCACAGGCAAGCAAAAGTGGTTAAGCAGTAGTAGGTTACTGGTATCGATGCGGTATCGATGCGTGTGAGCACGGAGTTTCCCCAGAATCATTTTCTAAAGCGCAAATAGTAGTTATCCCAAAGGAAGGGAAAGATCCCACATTGTGTAAGTCCTATAGACCGATATCGCTCCTCAACACAGATGCTAAAATATTTGCGAGGGTATTGGCATTGCGCATGGAGGACATAATACCACGCCTGGTCCACCCAGATCAGGTAGGCTTTATAAAGGATAGGCAGGGAGCGGATGCGATGCGGAAGACTTTGGACATTATGGAATTTACGATTGAAGAGGAGGGTGATCAGGCGCTCCTAAGTATGGATTCAGAAAAGGAGTTTGATCGAGTTGAATGGAGCTTCTTTTGGGGGGTGATGCGGAACATGGGGTTTGGGGATACATTCCTTAGGGGGATTCAGGTCTTGTATAGGTCCCCGAGGGGGAGGGTGGTGGTGAATAATAGTACATCGAAAGAAATATCCATGACCAGAGGGACTAGGCAGGGATGCCACATGTCGCCTCTGTTGTATGAGCTTTATATGGAAGCCCTGGGTAACAATACAAGACAAAATCCAAATATTAGAGGGATAAAGGTGGGAACTAACGAATACAAACTGGCAATGTTTGCCAATGATATTCTACTCTACTTGGCCCATCCACATGAAGACACCTCAAGTGTCCTCAAAGTAATACGGGAATTTGGGAAATGGTCGGGACTTAAAGTAAAGTAAATGCAGACAAATATACTCTTTTTTTATACAAAAGCAACGGTAATGAGGGAAGTAGGAGTGATTCAGTAAATCCCAGTAAACTACAAGGCTCTTAGATATTTGTGTGTTAATTTCACGAGAACCACAAGGGAGCTCTACGGGGCCAACTTTCTGCAGTTTATAAGGGACCCAAAGGAGGATATGGAAAAATGGTCACGCTTAACGAGATCATGGCTGGGACGAGTGAATGCTCTAAAGATGGCAGCGCTCCCTAAAATATTATATTTGTACCGGATGCGTCCCATTGCTATCCTGAGAGGGAATTTTGTCGAAGTAAAGGGGATGATCAATAGGTTTGTTTGGCAGGGCAAAAAGCAAAGAATAGCATATGAGGTGCTGGCTCAGCCGAAGGAAAAGGGAGGAGTGGGTCTGCCCGATATGTACGAATACTACAGAGCCTCCCAGTTCAGGGCTCTAGTGCCCCACCTGGGAGAGGCGAATCGAAACCAGTGGGTGGTAATAGAGAATTATAGAATGAGGCCAGTCTCGCTTGGGAAGTGGTTATGGGCACCAACGAAAATGTCCCCGAGCAGTGTTATCAATCATTTTGCTATGGGCTTCCTTCTCGGCCTTTGGTGGAATAAGAGGGAGATGAAGCAGCTGACGACATGGCCTTCACAGACGAGTTGCATATGAGCTCCTCCGATTCGGGACGAGGTTGGGGATCGGTTAAGGTTCCAGAGCTGGTATGAGGCGGGGTTGATAAGGGTTGGACAAATGGTAAAACAGATGGGATGTGTAACAATACAAGAGTTAGAGGAGGGTCTTCAAATAGGTCCACTGGATGTCTTTAAATTTTTACAGCTGAAGGGTGTCTTGATGGCAAAGAAATGGAGTGAGCAAATAAACAGAGACCTAACGCCATGGAAAATATCTTGAGCGAGTTGGTTAATACGAAAGGTCTCATCTCCAGGCTGTACGCAGCTGTGATGGAGGCAAAGGGTGTCAGGGCGGAGGGTAAGAGAAAGAGGTGGGAAACAGATATGGAGGCTCCTATCTCGGACGCCTTGTGGTCTCGTATCTGTGCGGCGGCATAGGAGACGTCCATCTCAGTGCAATATAAGATACACGGACTGAAATTACTGCACAGATGGCAATTAAACCCTAAAAGATTATCTAAAATGTTTACTCAAACAAGTTCTAAGTGCTGGAGGGGATGCAAGGTAGAGGCAAACTATTGGCTCATGTGGTGGTCTTGCCCTAAGTCACAAATGTATTGGATGGAAGTTCTGGGCTGGATTAAAAAAAGTGGAAGGGGTCTCGAGAAAATGTGAATCCACATTGGTACTTTTCGGCCTGGAAAAACAGGGTAATTGATGGGAGAGAGCTCTGCATATGGCCCAGAGAGGGTGGAAATCGGAAAATCTCCCGACCGAGATGTGGTCTGCAAAGGCCAAGGAACTCTATGAGATGGAGACTAACTGCTCAGCTCCATGAGACAGCCTCCAACAGAGAGATAGAATGGCCCCCTTCAACAAACTTTACAAATAACCGGTGAAAGATGGCTTCTTGCCACATAAGGTTTGTGAGTGCCCGAATAGCGTGGACTGAATCGGATTGGACTGAATCGGATTGGACTGAATCGGATTGTTCCTCGTCTAACCAAGGGGTTAGAAGAGGGTGGGGAAGGGTTTATGGGGGGTTTGTTTTTGTTGAAATTGATGTAATTTCGGTGGTAGATGTGATATTGGTTTTACTGTTGAAATTTAATACGAAATGAAAATAAAATCAAATTTAAAAAATAAAAATTGGCATTTATTATATACAGTAAGGCACACTGTTCAAAGATCAGGTAAGTACTATAAAACAAAGAATACAATAACACTTGCAATACCTTTAGAATAGTAACCCACAGGTGTAGTCACAATAGAATAGATTATTCAGTAAACAATCACTTAGTAAACCAACTGGAAACAGGCAAACTTTTCCAAACTCTAAATAACGTTTACTAACTTCACCCTAATCCGGTTTTAACAGTCCAACCATACCTAGTTTCAGCCTCTCAAAGTTCACCAGTAGCTGTAGGCTGACTGGGAAAAGGCAGGGAGGAAACAATACAGTCTTCAGAGTACAAGGGTTCAGCAGGGATCCCTTAATGTTGCAGGTGAGTAAAGTTGGTTGCTACAAGTGATGTCCACCCCAATGTTGTTCTATGGGGACAAGATATAATCTATCTGCTGCCCCCAGAGTCACAGGATATGATATATTGTATTTGTATCGCGCTCATACACATGTGTTCTCTAGCATGACTAGGCAAGGGAGGGGAACAAGGGAGGACAAAACAGCGATCTTTCTAGGCCCCGTGACATTGAGAACACGCAAGTGCATGATCACACAAACTAACTCCAGGAAGGTTATACCGGTGTTGGCAGTACCTTGTATTGAAGGGTTACTGTGGGATGGTTCCAGCAGTGAGGTCACAAAAGGTAACCCGGTCTCCTATTCTTCGTCCCTAGTAATGGGAAGACTGTGCCCTTGGTGTATCCAGCGACAGTACTCAAGTAGAGTGACATCCAGCAACGGATCTTCAAGGTGATGATGTTGGTGCCTTTTGCAGGCTCAGTGGACAGACTGTTGTCATGGCAGTCAACTCTTCTCCGTTTCTTGGTCCTCGCCTCTGATGAGGGGACTTTCTGGAGCTGGCTGGAGTTGTTGCAGGCTTAGAAGGATGCCCGCAAGGTTTCAGGTGAAACCGCGATTCCGGAGATGCAGTGTTGCAGCACTGGATATTGGCAGTTTGCAGGCCCTGGGGGGTCACAGCGCGTCAGGGGATGGTGCAAATTATAGTTCATCGAGACTGGTTAGGCCCACCAGTCTATGGGAGGAAGCCGTCTTCTCTAGATCTTCCATGTCGATCAAACTGATGAGGTCAGGACAGCAGTGGCAACTCATCAGGCTCTGGCAGTTGTTGAAGTGCTGGCGACATACTTCTGTTGCAGGGGTGTACTCTCAGTTTCTGCTCCAGGACCACCGGCTGAGTCCACTAATATCTCATGCACTATTCAAACTTGGGGGTGGTTGTCCAATGGGCACAGCCAGGCTCCCAGTCTGAACTGGTTCCAGCCAGGCATACTACAGGGCAAAGGGCAGGGGAGTTCCGGTCACCACCCCCACTTTCTGTCCTGCCAGGTATTGAGGGAATCTTCGCAGGCCGTCCTTGAGAAGCCAGTCAAAGACAAAGGAACAAAAGGACCGTCCCCCGCACAGAAAGGTAGAAGAAGGGATCAGAAAGGACAAGCCATCCTGTTCAGTGCTTAGAAAACAAGGTAGACCGATTCCAAGATGGCCGCCGAGTATCGACAACACAGTTGTTCGAGCTCCATGCCCCTATCGAAGCGAGACACGTAAAGAAAGCGGCTTCAAATAGAATATTTACCGGAAACCTGCATAGGGCGAATGTGGCACAGTTGGAGGTGTTTGCCCCCTTAAGAGAATCGGAGAAAGGCAGTCTTGAGGCGAGAACCGTGCTGCTTGGGAGTCACCCTGCAGTGGACTGGGAAGCCTCAGCCCTGCCCCGGACTCGGAAAGGAGTGATCTGGATAAGTGTGGTAAGGGCGCTAATAGTTGCACCGCAGCAGGAGAATAGGTCTTCAAATTGGACAATGCTTGGGATTCCGGAGAAACTGCGTGGACATCTCTGGGAAGCCTTGAGCTATATAGTCTAGATGAAAGCAAGAAAAGTACCTACTATAACTTTATATAATTAAGAAGGGCAGCTTTGGAGATGCATTTAGTCAATGCCAGGGCCCTAGGAGAAAGGACGAGAGCGTCTTTCCACGGTTCCTCCCACCCGTAAAGAGAATCCTATTAGAACTTGCTGGCTTAGGTCGAGAAGTGGCCACAAACGATCAGAGCACCTCAAGGAAGCGCCAGAAGAACGGAGAGATAATACGGAGACCAGTATGGCAGCTTCGAAGGAAGACATGGAACGGTGCTTTCAAGTATTTCAAGACAAACTTTCTTCCCCTCTACAATTGCAATCTGATAATTTTGCGAGAGAATTTAAATTGGCCTTAGTTGATATACGAAAGGACATTGCCTCCCTTGAAGAGAAAACTGACTCTAATGAGACGGCACTGCAAGACCTGGCCCAGAAATCCACACAGTCGGAAGAGCTTCTTGAACAGCTGGCACGGGCAACACACAATGTTGAGCTGCAATGTGAGGATTTAGAGAACAGATCGAGAAGGTCCAACATTCGTATATGAAATATTCCAGAATCAGTGAACGATTCAGCCTTGAGAGAGGAAGTTACGGGAGTCTTCAAAGAGCTACGGAATGCAGAAGCAGAACTAACTGTTCCCATTGACAGAATTGATCGGGTTGGGCCGAAGCGTCAAGACCCAGCTACTCGGCCCAGAGACACTTTGGTGGCACTGGCATGCTACCCTCGAAAGGAAAAATTCTTACAGGAAGCCAGGAAAGCCACTCCGATCACACTCAACGGGAACGATATTCAATTCTATCAGGACATCTCTCCACTCACATTGCAAAAAAGAAGAGATAAACAAGACGTTTTACATCATCTGCAAACACAGAAGACGCCAAAGCGATGGAGCTTCCCATTTGGTCTCGTATTTACTTGGGAGGGTAGACAGACCTGCATTACAACCAAGGAGGAAGGTGCCTGTATTCTACGTCTCGACCAGGAAAATCAGGTGGATCAAAGCATTGCAATCGAGGCTCAGGCCAACCGTGGTCCGAGACACTGGGAGTGTACAACTGTTTGACGACAGCGAACCAAAGCTCAGACGGGTCCCCGAGTTGCAAAGAAACAACCCCCAACCTGTTGAGGAATCGAGACGCGCTTTACGCATGTGGATGAAACGACAAGATGACATAAGGTACATTATCTTAAAAATGGAACAGAAAACATGTACAATGGGGCTCAGACGAGGCTCATCATGTAATCTACCAAATACAACACTTAGACACTGGGTTTTAAGATACCAGGCACATATCCCTGGTTTAGGTGGTGGGTCATATCTGAGGACGGAGTGCGAAGAGGGAGTAGCAAGGATGGTCTACACCAGGAAGAAATTGTTGTTTTTGGGGTTGGGTGGGGGGAGTTTGGTGGGGGAGAGGGACTGTACATGGGAACGAAATTTGAGGTGTGTATTGTGTGACGTCATGAAGTATCCCCGGGGCAGCACGGTAGTGATATATTGACGCTTTTAGGTACTTAACGATTAATATCAGGCGTCTTAATTCCCCTGTTAAAAGAAGGAAACTGGTACGGGTATTAAGCACATATCAACCAGATCTTATTGCCCTGCAGGAAACTCACATCAGGTTCCAAGACCGATACAAGTTGAAATTAAGGCAATTCTTGATACTTAGGCAGGCTAACGCTAAGGCCAAGTCAGCTGGGGTGCATATCTCTATTTTGAAGACACAAGCTGACAAGGAGGGACGGTCACTTTCGTTTGGTACAGATGGGTCCTTCTATTTTAATATTCGCTTCCATCTATGCCCCAAATACTGTTCAAGAAGGCTTTTTGAAGACCGTATTAACTAATCTGGAACAATTTGCTCAGGCTGAGGTTATTTTGATGGGGGATGTGAATTTTGCATGGAACCCGGTACGAGACAGAAGTTCCATCACCAAAACTGCGCTACCCTCGTCTTCAACACTGACACAGCAATGTTATCAGTTGACTCTTAAAAGACAACTGGCCTACCTTGAAAGCAGATGACAGGGCATATACCCATTTCTCTCATGTTCACAAATCCTTTAAGGATAGATTATTTCTGGGTCTCAGTTACATTAATAGGTAGAGTAATGCAGATTGATACACATCCCATTACTATCTCGGATCATGCTCCTTTGACGATTGACCTTGACTTCTGTAGGGGAGGACTGGCCGCGAGGCCCTCCTCACCTGCAGCCTTCTCCCCAGGTGAGGACCATGACTCGGTGGGCGTCCCCTCATGCCACCCGGGCCCAGGTGGAGGAGGGTTCACCCGCCGACGACATTGCCCACACGTATCTGTTCCCTGCATATACAAAAATTCAGTTAGGCCTAGAAGCCATCCTGTCTAGCAAAGATGGCGTGAGTTCAGCACACTGGAGCGCGGCCCCCACCTTTGGAGGGCTTTCCGAGCATCCCTGCCGCCGCAGCACCATGGTAGATCCACTGCGAGCGCGTTCCCATGAGAAAGCCGGGTATGAGCTAACCCGAGATGCTAACACTGTAACACTTCGTCGTTCACAATGTAATACTGCATCCCGTGTGACCTGGTCCGCGAGGCCAGGGCGACGCAGAAATGAATTCAAGTGGTGATATTAGTGAACTGCTCTTCTTAAACAGAATCTGCAAACTATGAATTAGCCATAAAAGTGAAATGTTTATATGACTTCACATTGTGACTGTACTAATGCTGCTAGATCACAGAGGGAGTGTCTTTAAGTCATATGTATACACATGAACCCCTATATGTCGTCTTAAGTCACCCATAGTGGCAACCGTCAATCTCTGTGGTCCATAACATAGTTCTACCTCATGTACCGTCGAATGTATATAAATACTTAAACACTGTAGTAGATATAATACCATGTAATGAAAAGGTACTCGGACCGAATGTATTGAAGAAATGTGTAACAAAATTGAAATATAAATGTGTGTTTGAATAAGATCAAAATAAGGCAAAACATTATAAAAGTTCTGCATTCAAAAGTCAGCAACGCACGAGGAAAAAACCTTTGTGAATATATGCAAGGCCATTCTCCCTCCCACCCTACGAAGCCTGCCAGATGAAGAAGCTAAGGCATGTGCCGCGCTCCCTCTCCTCCCCCAACCAAGCTGGAGCCGCTTCAGAGAATCAGAGGCCCCAGTACCGCACCCAAGGCCACAGCCCGCCACCTGTGTTATTTACAGCACGGTAATAAACCCACGTCTGAATCCACAGATCTACCAGCACCCTCTCGTAAATCCCATAACCCCCCTAGACCACCCCAAGAATCATGACCCCGTGCAAAGACGACCCCCAACGCCGGGACAAGACACAGAGACCCATTTATATAATAACTTCTAACGCAGCAGACAGACATGTATCATTCGGCCCAGGCCCCAGAGCCCAGCCCCTCGACCTGAAATACCAGACGTCAGAACACCGGTAAATCCAATAGATGACCACCAGACCCCTCACAAGGTGCATTCCTCCTGTGTTGTATTTCATTGATTGAAAGATTTACTGTAGAAGTTAGATATGGGGTTTTAAGTAACTGCAATGTGCATGATCTAGGGCACCCAAGTCAGGGAAGGTATTCATCTTTGTCACAGGCTGCCCCAGCGAACCAACACCGCCCGGATGACCTCAAGCCGGCCTGCCAGGCCCAACCCTACCCATGAGGCTGACCAGTGACGTCCTCCCACCCGGACCAACCAAGCTGCAGCAACACCTATAGTTAGTCGACGCCACCCAATCCCAATTAACTTGTGCCCCCTATAGTGTGTAGGTTCTGATGACGTTTTTTGTATTAGAAATACGCCTGTCTTTGCTATTGTCAGACAGAGCGCTCTCGGAGGTTGCAGAGTTCTTTGCATGCCATATTCTTTTGATAAACTCCCACTTACGCTCACCCGCACTCTGTCTTGGCCTTATTCCCATTACGGGAGTGTCCATTATTGTCTCCCATTGCGGGGAGGATCGTGCTAACTTGGGGGCGCTTCCTTTCAGTGGTGACCCCGATAGCGTGATATTTCCAAATTATTTTTCATGAACTCCTTTTAACGACCCCCTTTTGGCACGAGAATCTCCGGTCAAAAAGGGAAACGCACGGTGAGCCGGCTCCGGGAAGCTACCCGCCAACGGCGACCGGTACGCTTAGAAGTGCGCACTCAAACTAGAAGGGGTACGGGATCCCGGTTGCAAAATCCCCTTTGAGTACCGCTCGCCGGAGCCGGGGCTGACTGTTGAGCAGAAAGGCAACACCGCCTGGACGGACCCAGTTTCGGAGACTATCGGTTCAAGACGGGCACGTGAGTACCGAGTGCGAGCGATCATAAAGGGAAGGGGAGGGGAACTTGTGAACAGGAGAACGTGGGTAGATAGAGGAGGGAATCACGGGTGTCTACTAAAGACAGGTCTTAAAACTTTCTTTATCTTTTCTTTGCATATGGCCATTAGGAGTAAGAAGTAAGTGAAGAAGTAGAAGTGACGGGAACCTAGCTCCGAAAGGGGGTGGAAGGCGGCGCCGCATAGTGCTATCTAAACTAGTACTGGGAATATATGAAGAAGTAAAAAATAAGTTATTGGTGTCTGGCAAAGGGAGACACTTAGGATACTTTTAGTGATTGCTACTCTTTCTATTTCTTTTGTTTCCGTTCCACGGGGTAAGGGGTGAAAGTGAAAAGGGTGTAAGATAAATATACTTGTAGAAGAACTATAAAGTAGGGAGCACATTTGTAGGAGTGGGGATTAAGTAGTGGCACGTACAGACGTGAACACAGTAACCTTAGCAGAAAAACAGGGACAGCTGGCCAGGGAGGAAAGGGAGGAAAAAGACGAGGTGTGAGTGGGAAAGTACTGTGAGGGGTGCGCGCACCGTGTGAGTATTGGAGACGAACGGTTGACCGCGAGGTGGTGCCAGAGAGTGTTGGCCATAACTAGTAGTTGATTAGTTGCAAGTGAAATCACATGAGAGTGTATGGGAATGGGAAGGAGATGAGTTGTGGTGAGTGAGAAAGGATTTGCGCAGTGAATAAAATTGGGTGATATCTTTGAGACGTCCGCTCTTGTCTGTGCCATAAAGGTATACATACACATATCTACACCTAACTAAAAGTAAAGGAGGTGGACACGGTCGTTGCTAGTGATTTAGAATATGGGGGCAGAAACTCCCTTGTCACATATTTGTACGAGCTTACCGGGATACGCTGAACGAATCAAGAAATACCACGATCAATGGGTAACAGAATTAAAAGGGGAAGGATTGCCCCAGATTTGGCCTGAGGGGGGGTCTTTTGAAAAAAGCGTTCTAGATATGGTACGAACGTGCATTCACCTCAAGTATAAGGGCAAACAGTGGCAAAACAGGAAGGAGATATTAGATCTCTGGAGACTATTTGAGGAAATACCCCCACCCAAAGCTCCGGCACCAAATATTGATCTACCTTCCACCACAGATAACCCATTGATGATTCCAAGAGAGGAGAAGGAACAACTAAATACAGAACAACCTGTAGAGGTGATTAGTTTGTACCCGATATTACATAAACCGGCCCCCGCAGCAGGATATAGTGATCCTACTTATGTGCCTCCCCCTACAACTACTACACCCCTAAGACCAACAGCCCCCCCACCATACGAAAGCACTAGAGAGCGTGCCCAGACAAGCACGCAAAGAGGGGACATAGAAAAGCTAACGAGCGATTTAGAATCGAGGCTCTCGATAGCAAAGGATGAACTCTCAAGAATAAAAGACATATGTGAGCGTACAGCAGGCACTCCCACTCGATCAGGACGTGTATCAAGAACATCAAGTGAAAGTAGACAAATTGAGGAAGGATGGAAAAAGGGTGAAATATTGTTCAGAATTGAGGAAGAACCGACAAGAATAATACAGGTGGAAACACCAGAGGGGAGCATCGGTGATGTATCACGGCAGACGGGGATCAGAGAGGACCTGCTATGTGATGTCCGAGGCGAAATAGGTGAGAGTGATAGGTTGAGTATGGCAGTAGGAGGGGAAAGCGAGGAGCTGGACGGTGCATGCTCGCTAGGAACAATAGATGACGAGTGGATGGGACGACTAAGGAATAGAGTGGGGAGGATGGCGTCATTGGGGTCAGCGACGACCAAAGTGGGTGAGGGCGCAACGTTAAAAGGAAAATTACAACTTCCACTAATACACAGAGGGGGAGGAAGACCAAACTATATACCCTGGGCCCAGATGGATAAAGCTAATTTGATGAAGTTATTGCCCCCGTTGTCCGGAGGGGCGAGCAAGTGGATATATGCATTCGAGAAACATACTGCCGGCATACCGCTGGCAGTAGGCGATGTGAAAAGCCTACTAGTATCAGCAGTAGGAGATCAAGCAGACAGGGTATGGGTTAAGGCTGGTTTCCCGGCAGTGACATTAGATTGTGACCGTCATGATGGAGCGTCTTTTAATACAGTGCGGGCACGGGTTTGGGATGCGCTGCGGGAGACGTTCCCAGATACTCCAGATTTACAGTCAGTAATGCAGTGTACAATGAATGACGGGGAGGATGCTATGGATTACATTCTCCGGGTGCAGGAGATGTGGAGAGCGGAAACGGGCACACCCTGGCACCAATCCACATCTCTATTTTATTTTATCATTAAGAGAGGGCTCCCAAAAGAGGTGCAGAAGGCACTCGATAAAATAGCGGGCATTGAAGCAAAGGGGTGGCCAGAGATCCAAAGTATAATAGTGCACCATTGCAAAAGGATAAAAGAGAGAGAGAGGGAAGTAGCACAGAAAAGGTTGGCAGACGAGGCAAAGTTGGTACAATCAAAACTGGTGAAGGTTGCAGCAGCAGTAGCAGGGCTCCCACTCATGAGGGAGGGAGACGAAGGGGAGGAGGGGCAGATAGCAATACAAGGGAGAATAGCAGCTAATTGGGCCGGACAAGGCCAGCGACAGTGGAACGAGCAAGAGCAGAACGGAGGTCTAGCGTGGCAAGAGTGGGCCCCACGAGGGGGAAGAGGTGGGTACAGGGGCCGAAGAGGAGGACAAGGGTATGGAGGAATGGGAGGAAATGGGTGGCAGGGTCCCAGAGGTCCACAGGGGAGCTGCTGGAATTGTGGGAGATGGGGACATTACTCAAGGGAGTGCAGAAGCAGACAAAACAACGGGTTTCAGGAGACAGAGCAGTACGGTCACCCCCACCCCGGAAGCCCATACGGCCTCCCCATGGGACAATACCAGCAACCAGAAAATGCAGGACAAAGAAGTAACGCACAACTACACGGACATCAGTACAGAACACAAAACCACCCACAGAGTAATGACAATATACAATACACGCCAGGTAACACTTTCGCCACAGTAGCTAATGGAGCGCCTGCCCCAGCACCTTATAGCGGCGTGTCAGTAGTTTCGGGGAACATTTTTGATCAAGGGGGGGCAATGAGACACCCCGCATAGGACAGCCCACAGAGAGCACTTGCGTGTCCAGTACTATCTACGACCCACAATGCATCAGAGGAACCATTGATAGGAGCGCAGATAGGAGACAAGCAATTCATATTCATGGTGGATTCGGGAGCGGAAAAATCATGTATTAAAGAGGGCCGGTTCCCGTTATCTAATAAAACTTTAGAGACGCAGGGGTTCTCTGGGGCTGTAATTGAAGTTCCTTACACAGAGACATTGGATGTGACAGTGGGGGGTAAAACAGTGAAAGCACCCTTACTGTATTATGAACGCTCTCCCATTAATTTGCTGGGGAGGGATCTCTTAAGGAAACTAAATATGACAATATCATTCACAGAAAGTGGTATCGTATGTTCAACACCTGGCATATGTCCCCTCCGCATAATGGCAGTAATACATGGCACACAATCATGCAGGAGATCAGAGGGTTACCAAGAAACGAGGAGATGTTTATTGAGGGCATGAGAACATTGGCTCTTATAGTACCAGAACTAAAAAGGATGGATTGGAGGATCCCAGCCGAATTCCTTTTCCGCCCCATAGTGAGCCCCGACACAGCTCCCGGGTCAGTGCTATCGTTGGATTTACACGCAGTACACGTGTCAGCAAACAGAATATGTGTGATTGGCATTGACATGGAAGGATGCGAGTGGCGGACAGTACTGTGTACAAATGCAAATATCCCACTGCGGGAGCTATCGGACGAGGAGCTATTTTCCGACACTGAGACAGATGGCGAAATAGTGATGGAACTAGCAATGCCGTGCGACATTGTAGTTACAGCCAGAAAAACTCAAGTTGAATTAATGGCAGTAGTAGGAGCACCACATGAATTTTTTGATGACGACATGAGGTTAGTACCCACTAACATATGGACAAATGGCCCCCATGATGTGGGGTTATTACATGGGGTTCAGCCTGTGGTAATAAAACTGAAACAGGGAGCAATTCTACCCCGGGTAAAACAATATCCATTGTCACGCGAAGCAGAAGAAGGGATCAGAAAGACAATAGATGCACTGCTAGCGCAAGGAATAATAGTG
Source organism: Ambystoma mexicanum (assembly GCF_040938575.1). Taxonomy (NCBI): domain Eukaryota; kingdom Metazoa; phylum Chordata; class Amphibia; order Caudata; family Ambystomatidae; genus Ambystoma; species Ambystoma mexicanum. The sequence continues at coordinate 150,949,539 of NC_090930.1, read as the reverse complement.
CCCTCAAACTCCCCATGTAACACATGCATTTACCCGATTAAAAAGGCGAAGGGAGGTACATGGAGGATGATACAAGATTTACGCCCACTCAATGATGTGATTCAGAAGGAGTTCCCTTTAGTGCCGAACCCGGCGACAATACTATGCAATATTCCAAAGACAGCGTCCCACTTCACGGTCATTGACTTGAAAAATGCATTTTTCTCGATTCCCTTAGCAGAAGAGAGCAGGTACTTAACAGCGTTTACACTAGGGGGGAGGAGGTTCGAACATTGCAGACTACCACAAGGATATTGCGAGAGCCCAAGCATATTCAACAGGATACTACATGAAGATCTGGGGAACTTGTCTGTAGAAAGCACAGTGATTCAGTACGTTGATGATTTATTGGTTTGTGCACAAACTGAGGAAGAGTGTAGAAAGGATTCAATAACACTCCTGATATTATTGGCCAATAAAGGGTACAAAGTGGACAAGGGCAAGTTACAATACTGCCTGACAGAGGTCCTATATTTGGGACAGCTGATATCAAAGGATGGCAAGCGGATTATACCAGACAGAGCGCAGGCGATTAGAGCAGTTGGGGAGCCCAAAACAGTAAAAGAGATGCAGAAATTCCTGGGTATGTGCAACTACTGCCGAGCATGGATATTGGATTATGCAGCATACACAAGGCCCTTATTACAGGCACTCAAAGAAGCCCAGCAGGAAAACAAACACATAGAGTGGACAGAAGAAATGAACACATCATTTAACTCACTGAAAGAGCTGATATCAAGCGCTCCAGTACTGGCAAATCCAGATTATGGCCGCGAATTCTTCCTATTTTCGCACTGCAAAGGAACACTGATGACAGCAGTGCTGACACAAAAGACATCGTTAGGGCACAAGCCACTGGCTTACTATAGTGGCACTCTAGACGCAGTAATGCAAGGTCATTTCGCGTGCGAGCAATCACTAGCTGCAGCCGCGTTCGCCATTGAAAAAAGTGCCACGATAGTAATGGGCTGTCCTGTGACACTATTTGTGGAACACTCACTCTTTGCGATATTAGAGCGATCAAAGAGCACATTGACAACACAACGCGCCACAGCATATGAAATAATATTGTCCAGTGCAAACATCCATATAGTAAGATGCAAAACAGTGAACCCAGCCACATTCATCACAGAGGCGTGCACCATAGAAGACATGCAGAACCACAACTGTGCAACATACACAGGTGACGAAGGTCAGGACCAGGTGGTTTTTGAGAATGCCCTCAACGAAGGAGAGGTGTATTTCGTGGACGGGTCAGCCTCAATAGACATGGAGACAGGAGAGAAACATGTGGGTATGGCAGTGGTACGATTAGAGGAAGGTGAATACGAAACACTAGTGCAACACCGCCTCCCATCACACTATTCAGCCCAAGCAGCCGAACTAATAGCACTAATAGAAGCATTGCATGCAGCTAAGGGATGCGCAGTGACAATATATACAGACTCAGCATACATGACAACAACAGTACACGGAGGGCTGGCACGGTGGGGGCGGAGAGGGTTTCGACGAGCAGATGGAACACCGGTTCAGCATGCAGAATTATTGAAAGAACTGATTGAGGCCCTGCAAGAACCCACGGCAGTGGCCATCGTAAAATGCCAAGCCCACACTACAAATACAGATCTTATATCTTTGGGGAACGCGGCAGCAGACGCCGCCGCCAAAGAAGCTTCATATTTTCAGAAAGGTGAGGTAGGAGAGTACATGTTACACCACACAGCAAGCCAAGAGGTCCCCACAGGATACAACATGATGCCTACACAAGAAATAATAGAGCTGCAAGAGGGAGCAAGTGCAGAAGAGAAATTGCTGTGGAATAAGAGGGGATGCAGCAAATCGCCGACAGATTTATTGTGGCGACAAGAAAGTTCAGGAAAAGCAGTGATGCCAGTCACATTGTTAGAAATAGCATTTCAACAACTACACTTCCCCGCACATAACGCAAAACAACACATAATGGCGGAGATACAAGAAGATTGGTTTGCACCTTGCCTCCAGGAACACATCACAAGGCTGACATTGGAATGCACGACATGTCAAATTTATAACTCAGGTATGACATTGCGCACACTAAGAGGTACGATACCAAAACCAAATGGCCCATTTAGAGAGCTCCACATCGATTATGTAGACATGGGTGAAAGATGTAATGGGGCCCGCTACATGATTGTGGTTGTATGTCCATTTTCGAGGTGGGTGGAGGCAGGTCCTTGTGCGCGTCCTGATGCGAAGGGCGCCGCAAAGTTCCTAGTACGGGAAGTATTCCCGCGCTGGGGAATTTGCGAAGTTATTCGCTCAGACAACGGCACACATTTTGTTAATGAACTGTTCAAAGAAGTGACTACGTTATTGGGAATAAAGCACAAATTATGCTCGATTTATCATCCTCAAAGTAATGGCGTAGTGGAAAAGATGAACGGCCTGTTAAAAAGCAGATTGTCAAAACTGTGTTTTTCCCTTAAAAAGACCTGGATGTACTGCCTACCTTTGGCCCTGTTCGAATTGCGCAATCAGCCAAGTAAAGACCACCATTTGTCCCCGCATGAGATCGTCACAGGAAGGAGAATGCACACAGCGCACTCGCCTCTCCGTGAACGTTCTGATGCACACAGAAGTGCAGCGATATTGGGAGAGGAGTTCACAGAGTACTTGAAAAAACTAACACGGGCAGCGCGCATAATAGCGAAGCAACTCGCCCCCCCCCCCCTCTACAAGAGAGGAGGGAAATACAACAGAACGGGTACCACTGCCTGACAAACAATTACAGCTAATGCCAGGTGACTTTATATATGTCAGAAGTTTTGTGCGAAGGTGGAATGCGCCACGTTTCCATGGCCCTTATGAGGTAGTGTTTTGCACGCCCACAGCAGTAAAGGTGAAGGGCCTAAGATACTGGGTGCATTTGACAGACGTACGCAGAGCCTATAGCGCCGTGGAAGGTGAGGTGCAGGACGAGGCACAGGCAACAGCAGACAGTGGTGTTATGGAGAATGAGTGAGGGTGATTTTGTGTATGTGCAGCGATTGACAATGAATGCAACTGATCACATGGCATTCGTACGGAAAAAGAAAAACCTTTTTTTTTCTCTTCTCTCAATTTTAATGTTTTTTTTTTGTTCTCTCATTTCTTGAAATTTTTCTTTCTTTTGAAGAAGATTTTATATATATTATACAATGATCTAAACGTATTGATTGCAAATACCCTTGTCTGTGGAAACAAACCCTTCCCCTACCCACGTCCATGCTTTATGAAAAAAAAATAAAAAAAAATAAGTTAATAACGTCCGGGAAATGTTTACATATCTGTACTTAATGCACTTTTGTATCTCAAACAGGAATTACCATGGCATCTAATGGGCAGCCTGCAACTAATAGATTTGTTAGGATTAGAGAAGTGTTGATAGATAGACTTACATATTCATACGAATGCGGATTGTCAATTTGTGTTATTGTATTCTTCCTATCAATATTTTGCCTGGTGACGTATTGGTTTATAGCGTTCATCTCTATCGAGATGACCGAGGGGGGAGGGGGGAGTAACATCACCCGAGCTCTGGGGAGCAATACAACCACAAGTGTAAATATAAAAGAAGGTGATTTTTTAGTATGGGATGGATCACACTTTGTATGGGGTTACTACACTGAACCACCAACTGTCGCCCTGTCAAACTCAAGAGGTATACAAACAGAGATGGAAAACAACACAATGTCCACACCTGAAATGTATAGCAGCCCCACTACCCTCCCCACCCCATTAGAAGAAAGTGATTTGTTGTTTATTGAGGAAGATGGGAATGTTATAACTATGACAGAACCTAAGGAAACATATCAGAAGTTTGACAAGGGGGGTGGGGAGGAGGAAGGGGGGCCCATTTTTTCATTTACCAAAAGCAGACGTAGGAGAAGCAAGGATAGTAGGCGGAAAAGAGAGACAAGCAGGAGGGGGTATGATGAGTACTATGGGTTAGGCTTAGACAAAATGGAAGACCCCCGGCACCCCCACCAAGCAAATAAATGGTATGCTGATATGAGTGCCACAGCCAAACAAACGACAAATGAGAGCTGTTATGTCTGCTCGCTTATTCCCCATGCATCAGGCACACCTAAAGTGTTGTTGCCCAGAGAATTGCCCATTGTAGATGCCCAGTGTCTCCTTCATCTCACGCTATGCCGAATAAAAAACACCTTCCAGGCACACAACGTCACTTTCAAGATTATACAGACGGAAAAAACGTGCTACCCAAAAGCAGCTGGAGTGGTATGTCTCAAAGAACCATTTTTTGCGATACAAGGGACACTATTTTCTGAAAACAAATGGAAAGATGAAGAAGTACTGTGCAAAGCGGAAGCACTGAGAGGTGTCCAACCAGCCAGGATGCGATGGATAGAAGAAACATGCACACCAGTATGGAAGGAGCACATTTCCAAACTGACATGGGTAACAGCAATGGAGAAACCCTTCAAACTACAAAGTGAGATCAAGAACGAACTATGTTTTAAGGGAGAAGGAAAAGTGGCAATAGGGACGAATAAAAGCTGCAACAAGATTCTCACCATTCCAGACATGAGAAAAGGAACAGCCGCATTAATGGACACATACTGGGTATGTGGGAACCAGGCCTACTTGCACCTTCCCCAGGCATGGAGCGGCAGCTGCTCGATGGCCACACTGCACTCGGCCCTAATGGTGATTCCAGAAAGCCACGTTGATGAAAATAAAAGGACGCCAGGGAACATGCACCAGGGTGCGGATCCTCCTACTGCAAAATCACACCTCTATGTCCTGTCCTCCGGAGGGAAGGGAGAAGAGCTATCACGGAACAGACGGGCATCAAATTACATATCTCAAGCTTCATCCGATTTATTGGCACAGATCCCAGACAGGTACCGACTGTTCAGCTCTGTAGAAACATTCTTTGCCTCGCTGATTTCAAGTGTCCAAGCAAGGGCAAATGCAAAATGGCTCCAGATAACACGGTGGGAACTAATTCAATTAGCCAATGACACTGAAGAAGGGTTCAACATAATAAAAGTAGAACTGCGAGCTCTACGCCTGATGACCATGCAGAACAGGTATGTTCTGGACCTGCTGACTGCGATGGACGGAGGTGTTTGCCGAAAAATAGGAAGTGCCTGCTGCACTTTCGTACCTTCTGAAGACGCGGAGAATGGTTCCTTATCCCACGTGATCGAAGCAGTACACAATCTGGGAGAGAAGATGAAGATGGAAGGTGGAGCAGAAGCCAGCACGTGGTTCGACAATATCTTCTCCTGGGTTCCCTCTTGGCTTGGAATGACAATGAAATTTCTGGTACCAGCTGTGGTGTTTCTCCTCGTGGCGTTCTGCCTGTGCCAGGTGGGCCTCCGATGTTGTGCAAATGCGGTCCCTAACGGCGCAATGATGATGGTGACAATGGGCAACTCTGGTGGTACAATGAGGGCGACACAAGAAGTACATGTACAGACAGGAGCAGATAACACTCCCAGGTACCAGTTAGTGCCTATGTACCGTGATAAGTACATAGTAGACAAACTATGGCACACCACTATCAAAGAACCCCGAGATGTGGAACTGGAATGGTATGAGGAGGTCTGGGTAGACTTGGAAGAAAGTGGTGACTGTATATATTTAACATGTACACCAGACGAGTATGCTAGAAGAGGTGAGAGCTTGAGGGGGGTATGTAGGGCATGGATGCCTAGAAAAGGAACACCTGCATGGGATGACGCAGTGATAGAGGAACAAGAATGTAGAAGATTGGAAGAGCTAAAGAATTCGTTACTTTAGTAACGAAAGGGGGGAAATGTAGGGGAGGACTGGCCGCGAGGCCCTCCTCACCTGCAGCCTTCTCCCCAGGTGAGGACCATGACTCGGTGGGCGTCCCCTCATGCCACCCGGGCCCAGGTGGAGGAGGGTTCACCCGCCGACGACATTGCCCACACGTATCTGTTCCCTGCATATACAAAAATTCAGTTAGGCCTAGAAGCCATCCTGTCTAGCAAAGATGGCGTGAGTTCAGCACACTGGAGCGCGGCCCCCACCTTTGGAGGGCTTTCCGAGCATCCCTTCCGCCGCAGCACCATGGTAGATCCACTGCGAGCGCGTTCCCATGAGAAAGCCGGGTATGAGCTAACCCGAGATGCTAACACTGTAACACTTCGTTGTTCACAATGTAATACTGCATCCCGTGTGACCTGGTCCGCGAGGCCAGGGCGACGCAGAAATGAATTCAAGTGGTGATATTAGTGAACTGCTCTTCTTAAACAGAATCTGCAAACTATGAATTAGCCATAAAAGTGAAATGTTTATATGACTTCACATTGTGACTGTACTAATGCTGCTAGATCACAGAGGGAGTGTCTTTAAGTCATATGTATACACATGAACCCCTATATGTCGTCTTAAGTCACCCATAGTGGCAACCGTCAATCTCTGTGGTCCATAACATAGTTCTACCTCATGTACCGTCGAATGTATATAAATACTTAAACACTGTAGTAGATATAATACCATGTAATGAAAAGGTACTCGGACCGAATGTATTGAAGAAATGTGTAACAAAATTGAAATATAAATGTGTGTTTGAATAAGATCAAAATAAGGCAAAACATTATAAAAGTTCTGCATTCAAAAGTCAGCAACGCACGAGGAAAAAACCTTTGTGAATATATGCAAGGCCATTCTCCCTCCCACCCTACGAAGCCTGCCAGATGAAGAAGCTAAGGCATGTGCCGCGCTCCCTCTCCTCCCCCAACCAAGCTGGAGCCGCTTCAGAGAATCAGAGGCCCCAGTACCGCACCCAAGGCCACAGCCCGCCACCTGTGTTATTTACAGCACGGTAATAAACCCACGTCTGAATCCACAGATCTACCAGCACCCTCTCGTAAATCCCATAACCCCCCTAGACCACCCCAAGAATCATGACCCCGTGCAAAGACGACCCCCAACGCCGGGACAAGACACAGAGACCCATTTATATAATAACTTCTAACGCAGCAGACAGACATGTATCATTCGGCCCAGGCCCCAGAGCCCAGCCCCTCGACCTGAAATACCAGACGTCAGAACACCGGTAAATCCAATAGATGACCACCAGACCCCTCACAAGGTGCATTCCTCCTGTGTTGTATTTCATTGATTGAAAGATTTACTGTAGAAGTTAGATATGGGGTTTTAAGTAACTGCAATGTGCATGATCTAGGGCACCCAAGTCAGGGAAGGTATTCATCTTTGTCACAGGCTGCCCCAGCGAACCAACACCGCCCGGATGACCTCAAGCCGGCCTGCCAGGCCCAACCCTACCCATGAGGCTGACCAGTGACGTCCTCCCACCCGGACCAACCAAGCTGCAGCAACACCTATAGTTAGTCGACGCCACCCAATCCCAATTAACTTGTGCCCCCTATAGTGTGTAGGTTCTGATGACGTTTTTTGTATTAGAAATACGCCTGTCTTTGCTATTGTCAGACAGAGCGCTCTCGGAGGTTGCAGAGTTCTTTGCATGCCATATTCTTTTGATAAACTCCCACTTACGCTCACCCGCACTCTGTCTTGGCCTTATTCCCATTACGGGAGTGTCCATTATTGTCTCCCATTGCGGGGAGGATCGTGCTAACTTGGGGGCGCTTCCTTTCACTTCCCTAAAGTTATTCCCACACTCTGGAGCTGGACTTTTCCAAAAGAGATACTGACGGACCGGATTCGAAGCGACGAATTAGACAGCAAGATAAATGTTTACTTTAGATTTAATTTGGAGGGGGCAACTCTAGATATGGTATGGGATGCGTTTTTAGTGACCCTTAGAAGGCAACTATTGGTATACACTCACTTGGGGGGGTAGCTACGGCGAAAGGTGGAGGTGAGGGATCTCTTAAAACAAATGGAGGTGGAAATCTCCGTAAAACTCCAAAGGCAACATCGGAGTGCACAGGGCAGATTGGAGTTGATAAGCACCAAACAAGCTGAAAAAAGCTTATTGTACTTGAAACATAGGACATATATAAAGGCTAATAAAGCAGATAGAATGTAAGCTAGAAAATTAAAGCAGAAAATAGCAGTCCAAACTATACAAGGTGTGGAAGCCTTATTAGGTAACAAACGACGACGGCAGAAATTATAGATCAATTTCATGTATTTTACACGGCCCTATATAAATCTGAATCCCCAGATCAGGCGTTACAAAAGAATGCCTTATAAGCAACACAGTTGCAAAAAATTTCGGTAGCAGATAGGGTAACTTTGGATAACGATATTTCCCTGGAGCAAGTGATGTATGTCATATCTAATCTTCCTATAAACAAGTCCCCAGGGCCGGATTGGTTTGTGGCCTCTTTTATAAAAGAATGTAAACTAACCCTTGCCTAAAATTAACCGATCTATTCTAATTCCTTTGTTAAAACTGGCACAGTTTCAAACTCAATGGAAGAGGCCAAGCTAATATTAATCTTAAAACCAGGGAAAGACCCAGTAAAATGCGGGCCATAGCGTCTGATTTCCCTTATAAATATTGACGCACAAATGTACACCAAGATTCCTGCCAACCGATGGAAGCCATTATGCTCAATCTCAACCATCCAGATCATTCGGGATTCATAAAAGGGGGACAGACCCCTGACAATATACAGCGAGTATGCCACCTTATAGAAAGGGTGGCCAAAAAGGATGATAAAGCTATAGTGGTGTCATTAGATGCTGAGAAAGCTTTTGGCCGTGTGGAATGGTCTTTGCTGTTTAATACATTAACCGCCATGGCTATTGGACTCAAGTTCTTGGCGATGAAACAAGCTAACTATGCGAAACCCTCAGCTATATTACTAATAAATAGTCAGATATCCTCGCAAGTTCCCCTTCGTAGAGGGACGAGGCAGGGCTGTCCTCTTTCACCTCTTCTTTACTCTATTCATTTGGAACTTGCGCAAATCCCTTACTCAGACAATATACAAGGCATACCTTTTAGGGGGGCGGGGTGGACTTAAATTAATGGCATATGCAGATCTGCTCTTTGAGATTACTAACCCGGGAGATTCATTGCCTGCAGCACTTGCGCAGTTAGATAGGCTTGGCAAAATAGCTGGTTTAAAAATGAATATCCCAAAGTCTGAAATCTTAAACCTCGGGCTTACACAAAATGAACTAAATGTAGCAATGGAATCCTCGCAGCTCTATCGGTAGCCAAAAGGTATTCAGGTGTTGGGAATTAACATAACACAATCACTTTCTACCCACTGTTGGCAGAGATTCAGAAGTTATTTCAATCTTGGTCCCCTCTTATGGTATCATGGCTAGGTCTGATTCATTCGATTAAGATGATAATTGTACCCAAAATATTGCATCTCTTTCAGGCCCTTCCGATAAGAGTTCTGGTAGCCTTCTTATATACATTAAATAAAACAATGTCGCAATGTATATGGAACAAAAACCTGCTGTGGGTTGCATTGAAAACATTAATGCTGAACCCAAACAGTGGAGTAGTGGGACTTCCCAACTTTAGAGCATACTATCGAGCTGCACAGTTGCGTGCGTTAAAAGAATGGTTCGGGGAAAGCCATTTTATTGTATTTTATTTATATAGTGCGCCAAGACGTGAGGCAACTGGGCACGTGTCTTGGGTACAGAGGACAATTATAATTACAAATACAGGCATAGTAAGTCACATCGTTTCCAATTACAGTCAGGTTAAAAAACACATCAATAATAAACCTGGATAGGCATATACAGGCAAAACAAATACATAGCTGTAGGTAAATACAGTGAAGATAGATAACTAGATGCAAGACTCTCTAAAGCAAAGAAAGGTTTGTATGTTGGCGAAGAGGCAACTTAGCTTTCGTTCAGACAAAGCCAGGATTTCGCCATGTGTCGGAATTTATGGAAGGAGTGTTCAAGCCTGATGCTGGGGGGGGGGTAGTGCATTCCAAGTTTTGGCTGCTAGGACTGGGAAGCTTTTGCCCCCTGCCTTTTGCAGTTTGAACTTTGGTATGATGAGGAGGTTGGAATTGGAGGATCTTGTTTGTCTTATTAAAGGATGGAATTTGAATTTGTTGCAGAGATAATTCAGTGCTTGATTGGGTGTACATTTGTATAAGAGAGAGTTTTGAGTTTGATTCTTTGGTTGATAGAAAGCCAGTGAACACTATGTCTCAACTCTGAGATATGTTGTTTACTGGGGAAGTTGGTAGCTGCTCTTAATGTGTTGTTTTGAAAGATTTTTAATTTGTTTAGATTGTGCTGACTGGTGCCTAGGTACAGCGCATTGCAGTAGTCTAGTCTGGTTAGTACTAGCGTCCTAGCCAGGGTGATGCAGTTGCAGTCGTCAAGAAAGGTCTACAGGCGATGATGAGCTTACATGTGTAAGCAGTAGTAGATGCAGTAGTGTTCATTTATTTGCCGAGCGAGGTGGAGTAGTCTATGTACATGCCAAGAGTTTTGACGTCTTTAGATACTTTGATATTGTTGCCATCAGTGGTGAAAGTGTTGAATTTGTCGTCAAGTTTGTCGAGTCTAGATTGGGTACCCACAAGGAGGAGCTCAGTCTTGTCGTCGTTGAGGCAGAGTCTGTGTTGTGCCATCCAGGCTTGTATGATAAGATAAATGCCATTGAGTTGTTGTGTGTCTATTTCATAGTTGCCTGTTAGGTGTATGAGGATTTGCGTGTCAGCATAGTTGGTATATGAAATGCCCAATTGGTCAAGTTTGTCAAAAAGGGGTTTTGTGAATATGTTGTAGAGTGTGGGGGAGACACAAGAGCCTTGTGGAACTCCGCCTGTGACATATGGATGCAGAGGGTGTGAACACTCTGGTTGGTCTATTGTCTAGGAATGACTGGATCCAGGTGATTGCTTCGATGGAGAAGTGGGCTGCTGAGGAGAGATGATTACAGAGGGTTTTATGGTCCACCAAGTAAAACACCACTGATAGATCTAGTAAAAGGAGGATGGCAAGGTTGCCCGAGTCATTGATGTTTTCGATCTAGGTTACAAGATCTATTAGGGCTGTTTCTGTTCCATGTCTAGGTCGGAAACCAGATTGGCGTAGCCCTAGCAGGTTGTTGCTTTCCAAGTGGTGTTGGATCTGCAAATAGGCTGCTCGGTCTATGATTTTCAAGAGGAAGGGTATGGTGGTGATAGGTCTGTAGTTGGAAGGATTGTTGGTTTCTTAAGGAGAGGCATGACACGCGTCCTTGAGGTTTGTGGGGACGGTATTGGATTTGAAGGAGGCATTGATAAGTGCTGTGATAAACGGGAGATCTCCTTTGCTGGTTCTTTTACGATAGGTGCTGGGCAGAGGTCACCCATGCATCTGGACAGTTTGAGACTTAGTATTATTTCTTCTACTTCTCGGATGCGGAGTGGGGTAAATTTAAATAATTCAGGTTGGTCGAGGGTGGAATAGTTGTAGTAGGAACAGGCAGGTTATTTTTTAAAGTGGCTTTTTTATTTTCAATCTTCTTTTGTAAGAGTTCAATTTTGTCTGACAAAGCCTTTTGGATGTTTTGACACCATGTGGTGTCCTTCAGCCAAGTTGTAGGAGGGTGTGTGGGTGATAATAGTTCTTTGAGAATGTTAAACAGTTCTCTAGTGTTGGATTTAGCATTTTGAATGCGTTCCTTGTAGGAGTCTGATTTGGCTAGGAAAATGCAGATTTATAGGTTGTAGAGGCTAATCTGAAATGTTCTTTATTACAGGGTGAAGGAGTATTTCTCCAGCTAGATTCAGCTGCTCTTTTGTTTTTCCGCTGAGTTTCAACTGTGGGGTGAACCAGGTATTGAGATGGGCGTGCGGCTTGGCGGATCCTTTGAGGTGCTATTTTGTTGATGGCATTTAATATGGTTGTGTTGTAGAGGTTTACCAAGTGCGAAGGGTCTTCACTATGCTCGGAGACTATGTTTGCCTGCAGGAGCAGTTTTAGGAGTGGCCGTAAGTTGTCCGCTGTTATGTTTTTTTTGATTGATTGATAGATATTTTATTTCTATCGCGCTCGTACACAAGTCTTTCAGAGCGTGACAAGGCAAGGGAGGGGAGGGGAACAGGGGAGAACAAAACAGCAATCTTACTAGGCCCAGTGACATTGAGAACGCGCAAGTGCATGGGAGAGGGGAGGGGAAAAGTGCATGGAAGGAGGGAGAAGTGGAAAGTGCGAAGCAGAGGAGAAACAGATAAATAACAATAAATAAATAATAAAGGCAACAGACAGTGGTAATGCAGCCAGCAATTTGCAAGTACTAGGTTTAAGGCAGCAGACAGGGTAGGTCCGATAAGTGCAGGAAGAATAAGGGGGGGGTTTCTTGCTAGTCTCGAGGGAGCTATAGGTTTCTCGTAGTTCGGAGTATCTCTAGGAAATTGAGAAGGGGATGGCATTATGGTCTGACCATGCAAGAGGGTGGTTAGACATGATGGAAATGTTGCAATCGGCAATCCAGTCTAGCTGTCGCCCTTTGGCGTGTGTGGATTGTGCAAGCCTTTGTGTGAGGCCTAGATCAGTTATGCTCTTGTTGATATTGGAGGCATTTTTGTCGTTAATGTCATGAAGCCCTAAGTTAAAGTCTCCAAGGAGGAGAGTTTGTGAACTTGGTTTAGTTTTGTTTGCGAGCAACACTGATAGATCTTCCTCGAGGGAGGAGAGGGAGAGTGGGCCAGGGGGTCTGTAGATCAAGTGGGCTGAGACGCTCTGAGTAGGTGATAGTGGTACTTTGAAGGCAAGGTGTTCAGCAGAAAGGATGGTTTGACTGGGGGCCTGTCTGATGCCAAGGGAGGATTTAGCAATGATAGCGACGCAACCGCCCTTGGAGGATGTTCTGGTGTCATATGGAAAGAGCGATAATGGGACAGAATGGGAGAGAAATTGTGTTTACCCAAAAGGGATAGGCCTCCCAACATACACCAAAGCGAGATCACCAGACTGGTCGAGGAAATTTGGGATCAGGCGATTAAGCAACATCAAATTACCTCGTTTCTCCTTCCCTTTTACTCCACTGTTGGTGAACCCGCAATTTACTACGGAATTACCTGCCAACTCTTTGTGAATGGAAAATGGCTGGCTGTATTATATTTCGAGATATGTTCCCGGGGACAGGACGTCAAGTCCTTCGTTATGTGTAAAGAGGCACTTGCCCTCCAGGAGAGGCAGCAATTTAAATACTTTTACATTGTAACTTAAACATACTTTTATGTTACAATGTCGTTCGTACTCCACCTAGTAGGTTAGCTGTTATAAGACCACTCATTCCATTTGTGCAGTTTTTGATCTCAAACACGGGAGAAAAACACTTGATCTCTAAACTTTATAAGTGCTTAACGCACAGACGCCCGATAACTGCATCCACTTATCAACAGAAATGGGTAAAGACCCTGAGGCCTACAGATGATGAATGGTCCCAATTATGGTTGGATATTCCAAAAATGACCAGATCTATACAGATTAGGGAATTTTGGTTTAAACTAATTTTCCAATGGCATTACACCCCGGAACGTATAGATAAAATAGCTCCATCTGTTTCAGCTTTTTGATGGCAGGATTGTGTGGGTGGGGGGGTAAAGAGGTTTGGCTGCATATTGCAAGAGGAAGGCTTTCTTCAATTGGCGGCTCTCTTGGTGCTGGCTCAAAACTGGAAATATGCGGATCCTCCGCACATCAAAAACTGGCATCACAAATATGGAATTTTGTAGCTCTGGAATGGGTCACTTACTCGATCCAAGGGGAGCAAGCCAAGTTCTCATTGGAATGGGCCTCGATTTTGAATTTCCTACATGCGGATTATATGGTACAATACTGCTCACAGAATATCTGAGAATACTGGATATTCTTTGAACTTTCAGACGTGCTAGTCGTCCTATGTACAGATGAGGGGAGGGATATATGGGTAAAGGGAATGGAAAGACGACGGGTGGGGGGTGATCTGGGGAAGAATAGTGAGGTGTATTTTGTTCCTCCGTTTTAAATTTGAAAACTCATTAAAAAAATGAAAATATAAAAAACAAGGTAAACGGTATGACTTCTGTGACTTAACAAAAAGGTACACTGCCACCAGCCTGAACACGTGGACTTGTCGCAGTAACAAGAAGTTGCTGGAGAAGCGAAAAAAGGGACACACTGTATCCCCTCAGCACTCCACATAAGGTGGTGTGTGCTGATCTGGTTAAAGAAAGCACAGGTAGGATCAAAAAAGTATGCCCTGATAACTGCAAGAGTTTGACAGGGAAAGAAAAGAAACAATGAAAGAGGCGCTACAGGGGCTTCTCACAACACTGCACAGAAGGTGCTGTGTGTTGCTTCAGTAAAAAGCAGATGCCGAAAAGTTGGAGGCAAGCATGACTCCAAAAATAAATCTAAAAAATGGGTTAAAAAAGGTCCCAATAATCAGAATAAAAAGAGGCGAGTGTGAAAAAAAGGTTCACACTCAACCAATAGAATTATCATAAAATCCAGGTGCCCAGCAAAAAGTGCTGGGGGACTCAAAAAAAAGGAGAGATTTCACACAAAGAGAAATCTACCCTAACAAAGTACCTCCTGCACCATCCGCTCTAATGCAGTAAGTGGGCGCGTCCTGGCTCAGGAATAGTGATCCAGTGTCCGAGAGGACAATATCTGAAATGTTCAACCTTGGGAAAACCAAACGTTTCCTTACTTTCCACAAAAGTGAGCGGGGTATTCCCATGATTCAGCTGGCTCAAATATTGCAAGCCACCCCTACGCCAAGCTCCAAAGGCCCCCATAACAAGACAAGGAGAAAAGCGTTGGTTGCGGAAGACTGGGGACAGGGGACCAATGCCCATAGCCTGAGCACCCTATCCCAATAAGCCAAAGAAACTGGAGGTACAGGATATTAACCTGCCCTTGCCATTTCTGTGGGCACCATTGAGATGTTGGAGGGTCAGGAGGGGATACTTAGTGATTGATTGTTCAATGCCTATTCAGGGCCTATCGATACCAGCTCGCCAAGTCAGGATATGTGAGATATTAGCTGCTATGACCTAGTTCTCGAGAATGGACAAACCCAAGCCACCATTATGTTTGTTAGTGTAGGGCTTGTTACCAACACAAGGCCTGCAATTGGAGCATACAAACCACCATTTTTTGATGCAAGACTTGGGAGGGATGAACAGGGAATCAAGACTCTCAGAGCCAACGCAATTAGAGAAGCCTAGGAACAACCTTCGGATGTATACAATCTGCCCGTGAATGTTTTGTTCGCAGGCAGACTGCCCGCAGTAAAACTGCTTGGGCCCCCGTTTTGACCGTTCACTGAAGACAGAGGCCTGAGCAATTTTTGTCCCCCGCCTCCATTGTTAAGGATGCGGGGACACACCTGCAACCACTACTCCTCATGTTCAAGTAATAAGGTCAGAAAGAAAGAAGGTCATGACCCAAGGACCAAATGTAAACGGTCAGATTGGGTAATTCCCAACATTCATCTTTACAGCCGTAACACAGCCTATCCAGGATATCTCTAGATTCTCAGATCTGAACAAGTCATCAGCGAGGGATTCAAAGAGGGCCGAAAAGTTGGCTCGAGAGAGCTCAGTAATTATTGTGTTAATTTAACACCCAGGTAGTTGAAGGTGTCATTAGCCCCACTGGAACAGGAACTCCCTTCGGATCACAGCATTTTTCCCCATAGATTCCGAGACGTTAAGACCCTTGGACTGGTCATCGTTTATCAAAAAGCCTTAGAAACGCTCAAACGGCTCAAGTGCCATTACAAGGGCACCAACACCTCGGCCGGGTGCATGTCATCATAAGTACAGTTTCATTTGCATATAAGGCCCAACATCGTCTACAGAGATGTTTAATGCAAGGATTGTCTTGAATGCGGATCCCCCAATGGCTCCATTATTAAGGCAAAGATCAACAGTGATTGACATGTTCCAATAGGAACAGGGATTGTTAGGGAGATTTGTCGTGTTTATGCTGGACTTCTGGAACTTATTTCTTCAATCCAGAATTTTCCTCTCATTCAGGTCTTTTGGAACTCTATTCTTTGTATTCTACCTGTACTGTGGAGTCTGTCGGCTCCATAGCTTTTGAAGGCATCTGTGTTCTTAAGGAGAGCTACTTTGTATCTCTCCAAAACTATATGGTCTGAAAGATTGGCACACACCACCTTCAATGGAGTGCCAAAGGGATACCTAGTATCCCCCCTTCTCTCTGCTCCTGTGACTTTTTAGTCACAAAGATAATCACCTAGTTGTGTTTGGTGTCAGTGGACGTGTTCTATCAACTATTGTGTATTTTTTATACCGCATGCTATGTCCATAGCCTCGGTAGTACACAATAGGGGCACCCAAGTACCAATTTGGGGCCTCCCTTTTTCACCATTACTAGCGTGGTTGTTCTTTGTTAGCCCTTCTACCATTCTGGGGGGGGGGTCAGTGTGTGTGTTTTGCCTTTGGCGGGACCCCGTAGCTATCCCCGTCTAGGCTCAAGAGTATCTGGGCAGGCAAGAAGGGAGGATTTTTCCACGCCCCTGTCTTTTGTCTGCCAGAGTGTCTGAATAGAACCAGCTCCCACAGGGGGTTTGGCTGTCCTGATTGGACAGCCAAAAGCCCCTTTGTGTAAAATTCTGAGAGAGATTGCAGAGGAGTGTGTGCTGGGACTGTATAAATGATGAGGCTTCTGGAGTGAAAAGCAATTCGACCACTGGAAACAGAAGTAACCGAAGAAGACTACCAGAGATGCCTGCAGACCCTTTGCAATACTGAAGCAATCATTGCTGTCCACAGCCCTGTTTTCTATGCTACAGAGGAGCTCCTAAAAGGGAATTACTCCTTCCGTTTGGCTGGCAGAAACAATAAGGCCATCTCCCGAGGTCCTAGAAGCTTCCAGAGCGGAGGAACCCCAAACCTAGGAGACCGGCTGCCCATTTTGAGTGCATAGTCGTGGAAAGGCTGAATCCGTAAAAATCTTTGCTGAGCCTATAAGGATACTACAGAGATCCGATGCAATTCGCCCAGACAGCCTCACCAGAGTGTGGGACTGCAGAAAGTGAAGAAGATTGACCAGGAGATCTGTGTCCTTTGTTGGTGTTGTAGAAAAGTCGTCAAAACCACACAGTGAACCAGGAAGTTGCTGAAAGCCGTGCCACAGGTTATTCCATGAGAGTGCTGAGAGATCCCGTTCATTGCCCTGCCTTCAGTCACCAGACCAAGGAATCTGGAGGTCGAGTCCAGAGCTGCAACATCACAGAGCATCCAGCACGAACATTTTCTTCTAACCTAAGGTAGTGGGGGAAAAGGTATTGCTTACCTCATTCAAATAAGTCACTTCAGAGCGTTGGAGTGCATGTAAAGGTGTCCAGGGAAACCCCCTCTTACCTCTGACCCAACCCGCTGCCTGTGTTCCCTTCTAGAGTCCGTTTTAAGGTCTCCCTTGTTAATTGTTAACTTGCTGCTTCAATAACTCTATACACTGGAAGAAATCCACAGGAACTCTTCGTTATTCGCTGCTCGTCAAGACTTCAAGTCCTCTCGGAACTGCCTTTAATTAGGGTTGTGGTCTTGGGCTTAAAAGACTTACTAGGCAAAGGAACAGTCTCTAGAACCTTGAACTAAGCGCATGTTGCACTAACTATTCTCCTCCCTTTAAGTGACTTTTCTATATGTGTTTGCTGAATACATGTATTACTGTAGAAACCGTTGAAAACCGCATGAGTGCGCAGCAACTCATGAGATAATTGTCTTTTCCCTTTCTAACGTTGCTACAAATGTAACCATGAACAAACACATGAGTGAAAGTGCCCTTTTAAGTGTATGGTCATGTAATCCTAAGTGTTCTAGTATAAACGACTGAAGTATTTTAGGTGATTCTGGTGTAAATATAATGAATATATACTTTTTATTACACGGCCCGTGGTAGCGGCCGTGTAGTTATGGTTAAGTTGCTAAACCCATAGGATATAACTAAGTGCTTCTTTGTTGTGCCTGTCTAGTTAAGATTCAATGTACTTATCTACAGCTCACATATTCCTCTAAAGAAAAACTTGACTGCTCTGCCACACTACCAAGTTCCTGAGCTAGTACAGACTGATACTAGGAGTTGGGGATCTACAAACAACTGGGATATCTTACTAAGGTTTTACTGCCAGTAGGACTTCAGAAAAACTCCCCTAACAGGGATACATCGCGAGAAATGAGAATCAATGCAAGCCCTAGTTTTAAGGGAATAGTAGCAAGCCATGATAACTGCTGTGAAAGAGGGGCCAAAGCCGAACACCCACAGAGTTAAAAGGACAACCCGCCAATCTACCCTATCAAAGGCCTTATTGGTGTCCAGCGTCATTAGGATCAATGGAAGCCCATGCCTTTTGCCAATCTCTGTCACAATGACGGCATACCTGATATTATCATGCATGCTTTGACCAACAATAAAACTGGTTTGATCAGAGCGGATCAAGGAAAAAAATGACTCATCAGTCTAGCAGCAAGGATCTTGGAATACATTCTGGTGTTAAGAGGAGAAATCGGGCGTTACAAGCGGTATAGCGTGGGATCTTTGCCAGGTTTAAGAATCAGGGAAAGCGCCGACTCCCCAATATAGTCAGACACCTTACACGAACTAAGAAAGGAGTTTAATAAGACTGTTAGTGGGGTTAGAAGCCGAGATTGAAATGTTTTGTAAAACAGCGGAAGCGCGAGTTAATCGCCTGCTCCGTCTCTTCCTTCCTGATGGGGAGTTGAAGGAGATAACATTGTGCCTGAGAGTTTAGGGAGGGACGGCAAAGCATGGTAAGAGTCCCGAATCTCGAGGTCGAGTCTTTCAGCGGCCATCCGTTGCCCATAGATGTCAGAAAACCAAGTTTTACCTCCTCTTTGAAATGAAGGATGCCATTCCCCATCCCTAATGCCCGTAACATGATTCCTAGTGTTTTGTCTTTTCATTTTATAGACCAGTAGATTTTCGCTGTATTGCTCTTAGGATAATAAAATTGCTTTCTGTGGAGCAAAGCGTTGGCCATTTCCAAAGCTATCAACGCCTCGAGACAGGACCTAGCCATTCTGTGCCGGAGGGCACTCTGGGACAGTGTCTGGAGCACTTTTCATTTGCACACCTGAGATTTCAACCACTCCCTTTCCTGGTTCTGAATTTTAAATTAGGTGGCAGATTGGCTTATGAAGATCCTTTTTACAACAGCCTTCACTGCATCCCACAGTGTCCCATGGGAAATCCTGCCAGCATCCTTTTGCTTAAAATAATGGTCAATAGCCTCTGTGATTTCCTGTCGGACCAAAGGATCCTGCAACAGGGGGTCAGAGTCGCAAATCACGACAGGAAGGGCACACCCTAGTACCACTCAATTGCAACAAGAACAAGGAAACAAGAACAAGGAATGATCAGAAAAACAATCGAGGCGCTTTATCAGATCCTGGAACAAAGGGGAATAAAGCAGGTGAGAGGAGGAGATTGATCAGGGCAAAGCCCTTGTACGCATACGAATAATGAGAATACTCCCTTTCATTCCCGTGGAGGAGCTTCCAGACATCTATCTATTATTATCTACCTATTATATTCTTATATTGCGCCAAACACCCACGGGCCTCAAGGTGCTCACAACACAGATGCAACAAAGACAGAAAATGCAGTTATCAGGTGGGAGAGTATATGTAAGTACAGTGAGGGAGATGCCTAGCCCAGGTCAAAAAGATGTGTTTAGTTGTTACTGAACATCCGGGGCCAAGGCATGAAAAGGCTGAGCCATCAATCCTCTTCAGCAGGACTTGTGGTTGCTGCAGAAGAATATCTTTATTTGAACAAAGGGTTTGCAGAAAGGGAACTCTAGAGATTCTGGCTGACAGGGAGTTTGGGGCTTTGGACTAGCATGGTGCCTTTAAATCAGATTCTTTGATTAACGGGCAACCAATGTAGTCTTCTGCAAGCATCAGCAACATCAGTACGTCGACCAAGACCGCAGACGGCCCGCACTGCTCCATTATGGATCACTTGAAGGCTTTTTACGCTTGCCTGGGGGGAACCAATAAGCAGACAGTTGCAGTAATATAGCTTGGTATTAATAATGGCCGCTGCAATCGAAGCCCGGCTGGTCGCTGAAAGGTTGAGGCAAATTTGCCACAATAGGTAAATATAGAAAGAGCAGGGAGATTTAAGATGAAGAACATGTTTTTTGAATGTGTGATGGGAGTCAAAATAGACCCTTAGTGTTTTCACATGGTCAGAAACCTTGATGGTGTCACCTGCGATGCAAAAACTACCATAGGAAGAATCCAACAGATTAAGTTTGGCTGGTGTACCCAGGATGAGCAACTCAGTTGTCTTGCTATTGAGGGCCAAAGAGTTCTAGGCAATCCAGAGTTGTATAGCATAAACAATTGGATTAACCTTCTCTAGGTCCTTACTGTAGAGGCCTGACAGCTCTATCACAATCCGAGTGTCGTCTGCATAATTTGCAAAACCTACACCCAGTGAAGATAGAAGATCGCACAGTGGTTTTATGTAGATATTAAACAAAAGTGGCGATAAAAAAGAAACCTGTGGTACCCCACAAGTCAGCATCTTTTTATTTTTTTATTCAACAGGTAATTTGGTTTACAAATCGAAAACCTTTAACGCTATATCCCACAGCTTGCACATAACCCTGTCATTCCCATGGTCCAAGCTGTTGTCCGTAATCAAGACTGGACCTCGTCATTGCCAAGTCGCAACTCTTTTGGTAGCTTTTACCAGGCTTATGTATACCCCAAGATGACTGTTCTTTGGCGATGATCTTAGCCCGATTGTCCTGCTTGTACCTTCTTCGAGGTTCCTTTCTGTACAAGCGCATCTAGTTTGAGGATTATGATTACTAGTTTTATGAGGGCTATGTTGATGTTGATTTTCTCGCCCTCAATCAAAATTTGCCACCAGTCGTCCACACTTCAGGAGGCATAGTTTCTCAGAATGTACCCCAGGCAGTGCTCACGTTCATTCCTCAGGCCCAGGCAGCTTAGGGTCAGATGTTTCAAAGACTCTGTCACCTCAGAGTCCTCACAAGTCAGCATTGCCTTAAGAGACTGCATTATCCTTAGTTATGAAGGCAGTTTGTGGACCAAGAAATGATCTGAACCAATTAGCCGCAAGAGCGCAGCATCTTCCCAGCCTGTCAGCCAAAACGGCATGATCAACCAGATCGATAGGTCAAAACCTATCTTGACTCCAGAGATGCCATAAATAGTACCTCCCCTCTAGTAAATACTCAAAAACATATAAAGGACACATCTAACAAACCGACCTCCCGCACAAACAATATCAACCCCGCACAAATACCCCCAAAAAAAGACACCCACAAAACCTAACAGTTACAAACAAACCAGATACAACTCAACTTAAAATTGGACTACTGAACACGAGGTCGCTCACTAAGCATGCCCAAGAAATTCATGACTACATTCTAGACAAAACTTGACATCCTGTGCCTCACAGAAACATAGCTACAAGAGCCAATAGGCCCAACTATTGAAGTAGCCGTACCTACAGACTACACCATCTAATTGAAAAACAGAGAAACAGCAAAAGTCGGCGGAGTAGCAATAATTGCCAAACAAAGCCTAAAATTCTTCCCTGTCCCAATACAATGCACAGGCTGCGAAGTCCTACATATTAAATGATCCCCCAATCCAAAAAGTTGCTTAAATATCATCATTTACAAACCTCCCTCGTTAATTTCGGACTTTAATGACGGAATTATACTATTGCTAAACAATCTGAAATCCCCTAACACAGGTACCATACCCCTTGGGGACCTAAATGGCGAGGAAATACCAAAGACCTAGGAGCCATGCAGTTAGAAGAAGACCTACTAAACTGCTCCTACTCTGTAATAAACAAGGATTCCACCTCGTATTACAGGTAACCAACTAGACTGGATAATCTGCCAGAATATAGAGACAACAGCACTGACAACTTACCCATGTATCTGGTCCAACCACCATAAAATTAAATTTACACTCACACCCATGCAACCAATTGAAAAAACAGTAAACATCCCAAATAAAACCCAAGGGAGAAACCTCAAGAAAATGACCACTGCTATACTCTCTCAAGGAATAAAGCATGTTATGAGTAATACAACTGACAGCAGCCCTGTGACAAGATTATACAAGCCTATAATAATCACTTCCAGGAACTCTTAGATACACATGCCCCTGAAAAAGAAACAAGTAAGACCTAATGTAAATCACCAGAAATGGTTCAATGAAGAATCCAGAACACTCAAACAAGAATGGTTAAAAGATCCTACCGAAACAAACAAAACCAAATTGGAAGAAAGCAGATACTGAATACAAAGAAAAGCTGACTACACAAAAAAAACACTATAATGATCAAATAGATTCGGCAACAAATTCTACAGGTACATTTTTCCAAATCTTAAAATCTATAGAAAAACCTAAAGCTCTTTCGCTACCATTCCAACCCACTAAGATTGATTGTGAAAATGTACCGACAGCATTTCACAACAACATTCTCAAAGCCAGAGAGACTATAACCAAGTGCAAAACCAATAATTTACCCCAATAATATCACACAAATAAAGAAACTCAATTGACAGAAAAACCTAAATTCCAATTCACACAACTCACCAGGGACACTATGAGAAAAAAACGTTCTAAAATAAACTGTACATCATGTAAAGAAAACATACTTCCACCTAAACTGATTCAACAATCCAGAGATATTCATTCCATTTCTCACGCACATGGCAAACGCCTCCTTCAGAGACTCGACTGTACCTACTTTAATAAAAACAGACAGTCACACCTTTGCCCAGAAAAACGGAATTAAACCAACAAGACCCATCAAACCTACGTCCCATTACAAATTGCAATTTCTTGTTAAAAGTATTGGATAAAATCGCTACTGAACAACTACAAGAATACGTAGACAACAATAATCTCCTTCATCCACAGCAGTCAGGATTTAGAAAAGCGCACCGCACTGAATCCGCTCTGTTGGACTTGCAAACAGAAATGTTAGGACTCCTAGACAAAGGAAAAGCGGGAATGCTCATTTTATTGGACCCCTCGGCGGCAGTCGATTTGCTAGACCATCAAAAGCTCAGAGAGGCCCTAGACTGTGTTGGAAACTGCTCCCAAGGAGCTATCGACTGGATATCTTCATTTCTCCAAGATAGACAATCCAAAATAATATGGGGAAATCAACAATCAACAACTAGGCCAGTGGATTGTGGTGTCCCGCAGGGAGCTAGTTTATTTAACTTGCATCTTCGATGGCTTTGTACACTACTAACCCAACTGGGCATATTTTCACGAACTTTGCTGACACACACAGCTGTTTTTTTAACTCAGGGGGGACTACAGCAAAGACAGTAATACACCAACATCAATCTACAATACCATTGAAGCCTAGATGAAGGTAAATTGGAAGTGCCTCAACGACACAAAAACCGAATTTATAATCTTCGGTTCACCTCTAGCCAGAAAAAAATTAAGCTCACACTACACAACCTTTTACATTAAGGCTACGCCAATCATGGTGGCGGAAAAGGTCAAGACACTGGGAATTTATATGCAAGCATCACTTGGGGCTGAAGCCCAGGTAGCATATTTAAAAAGAAACTGTTAATACTACCAACAACTCCTAAAGAAGATTGCACCTCTCTTAAATAAACAAATCACCACGGCCATAGACAGAGCCACGATACTATCGAAATTTGACTATGGTAATGCACCTATGCTAGGTGCTAGCAAAAAATGCATAAATCAATGCCAAGTGATCCAAAACAACGCGGTTAGAACCATCACCGGCAAAACCAAAAAGGGATCACATCACAGGAGAAAGGAGAGACCTGCATTGGCTAGCCATAAAAGAAAGAATGACATTTAAATCGCTGATGCTAGTTCACCGCTCCACAAATGGAAATGGCCCAATATACCTCCAAAAACAAATTAAGAAATATGAACCCACAAGAAATCTAAGATCTTTGAACAAAGGGCTACTAGAAGCCAAGTTACCTAAAAAGTAAATGGATTAGGCAGAGCATTCCCCACCAAAGCCATCGAAAAATGGAATACACAACCAGAAATCCTAAGAACTGAAATAAACCAGCTAAAGTAAAAAATAAAAAAAAACTGAAAGTTCTTATTGAAATAATCCCTCACTAATATGAATACCCAAACTTGGAAATCCTCTTTCCTGTGCTGTCCCGTTACGATGTGCCTTGTCTTTGTGTAAAGCGCTCTGATGCCTGCGGGCTGCAGCGCTATAGAAATAAGCAAATAAAGCAATAAATAAATCGAAGGCAGATGAAAGATCCATAAGTAACAATGCTTGGCCGCCTTTGTCAATTATCTCTGCGATGTTGGATTTAAGATCTAGTAAGGGAGTCTTGGTTCCATGATTTACACGGAAACCAATGACTAGGATGTTATTCTGTAAAACAAAACATTTGTATTAGTCAAGTGCAAGTTAGTCCAGAATCTTTAATAGAAAAGGAACATTGGTGATTGGCCGGACGTTCCTGGGATACCCAACATCAAAGTTTTCCTTTTTCAACAGAGGGGTAATCCACGCCTCCTTAATGTTGTCTGAACATCAGCTTCGGTAAGTGATTGTTTAACAATAGTAGTGACACAGGATATCAGGGTGTCTTGAAATTCTTGACAGTGAATCAGGGAGGCTATCCCCTTTACATGACATGGGTTTTAACTTAGATATAACTTCCTGAACCTCACTTTGTGACACCTCGTGAAAGGAGAAGCAGGGAGAAACAGGGTCATAAAGAGGGCAGGCCGGAGATGTATCTTGGTCATGAGACTGAAATTGTTAAATTGATGTAAGATATTTTGTTGGTGCAATGTGACTTTCTGGGCAAAACAGTCATGAATATGTTGACACCATGCTTGGTTTGCTTCTGGAAGGGCATCCACACGGCTACCCTTTAATTCGGATAGCACCTCTTGAACAGTTTGCTTGGCTTAGATTTGGCTGACTCAATCCTAGCATTACATTTTTCTTCTTTTGCTTTCAACAAAAGATTTGTGAACATTTTTACAGATAAATAATAATAATTTTGTATTTATATAGCACTACGAACTCTAAGGTATCTGAGCACTGCTCATTATTACCCACGGTGTGTGGTACTCATTTATCAACCTCGGAAGGATGAAAGGCTGAGTTTGGCCCTGCCGGGATTCAAACCTGCTTCAGCAGGCTCTGCACAGATGTCAAAGCGAGCGCTCTACTCACTGTGCTATCGGAGCAGCTTATATATGCTGAGGGAGCTGTCAGATGGATTTTTACGCCAATGGCGTTCAGCTCTCCTTTTTTCTGCTATGGCAGCAATAATATCCGAGGAGAACCACAATTTAGAGGAGAGTAATTTCTTTAGATGGGACTGTTTAAGGGGAGCCAAAGATTTGTATGATTGACGGCCCTTCTGAAAACCGATTTTAAATTGTCAAGGGGGAGCACATCGTCCAGAGGAGGCAGTACTGGAAGAACAGTGGAAGCAAAGGCCTCAGGCGTAATGCTTTTGGGATACCTAAAGGTGACAGTTTGTGGGAAACCACCAAACCCAGCTCACACAGTACTTACAGCAAGGCCAGAGCGTTTCTGTAATCTGTTGTTGAAAGCAGAGGCAAATGGAGGAAAGTTGTGTTAATGTGGGATCAGGAATTACGGTGAATTCTTCACCGAACAATTCGCCCTCCACAAACACTGCAAGTCCAAAGAGCAGAGTTTCCAAAAACTCATGCTAGTTATCGTTTGGGAGGTATAGAGATCACAGGATCAGAGGACGCCCGAACAAAGGGCTTTTTCGAGAAGAGAAATCTTCCACCAGGGTCCCTCAAATACATTTTTGTGACAAAGGGGTAATCCTTCACTACCAAAATAGCCGCTACTCTCTTCTGAAACGTGGCAGAGGCAAGGAATAACTTTGGGAACGCTTTGCATCATAGACTGTATTGATCCCGCGGATGCAAGTGAGTCTCCTAGAACAGGATTATGTGAACACTGGACATCTGGAGCCTCCCCAGCATTGGACATACTCTTGACTGGGGAGTTGTGATGAATCCTGCAGAGTGCTCACAGAATCCCAGCCTAAAGACTCCTCTTCCATGTGGCCAGCGAAAGGCAGACGCTACCTGAGCCTAACCCTGGGAGTGGTATTATGAAGAACGATCACATGGGCAGAGAAGTCTGTCAAGGGAAAGTGGTGACTGCGTCAGGGGAGAAGCAGTGTTCATCCTCTTCTGATGGTCAGGTTTTCCGAGTAACTGAATACTTAATGGCATGTTGTCATAGTAGGGCTTCCCCATCCCAAACTTACCCAAGGTGTCAAGCATGATTACCCTTTTTGTAAACATGGAAATGTTGTATATAAGGGTCAGGGAGTTAATGCTACTTCTTTTAGGGGCCATGATTCTTTATTGAGTTTAAATTATAGACCCAAGAGAAAACTATTCATTCCTTTGAAATCTTCCCTTACAAATACATACTATAGAGAGTGGATTAAGTGATCTTTAAACATCTAGCAACAGTATGGACAGAAAATCCCATAATGCTCTTAGTACTGAGATGACGAAGAGAGGTCCAGAGTTACCAAGGTGTAGTGCAAAGTCTTGTAGTTGTAATGACCCACACCAGAGTGAGACATTTAAACATTTAAAGGCCTTTCTGGTGAGGGCCAAGAGGAAGCAGCAGAGGTTGGAGTCGCCGTTGTGCTGACAGCAGGGGGCCATGCAGAGAACGTGGTGGAGGTCGCGATTCCTGGTGTATGCAGAGGACATGCAGCGGGTGACCGTGAGGGAGCGAGAAACTCCCTGCGTCCCTTAACCTGCTCCGGTGTATGGATTCCACAGGTGAGCATACAGGGTTGTGTAAGCTCTGTTGGTGGCCAGCGCAAGCAGAGGCAGAAGGACAGGAGCTGTCAAACGTTGCAGGAGTTCCAGCGAACGGAGAAGCAGAACCAGCGAGTCAGAAGAAGACACTAAGATAAACCAGTGAGTTGGCCTGATTCAGGGGATCCTGGGATGCTCCAGAGGAGACCGCTGAGTAATTTTGAATACTGAACACTTTAATTTAAGCAGACCAGGCGCAACTCTCCTATTATGAGAGGTCGCATAGGAGCATATTGTAACAAGCATTGCCAAAGACACATTGGGGAATATCCAATAAAGGAATATTTGAACCCGCATTGCCAAAGTCAAAGAGGTGAAATAATAAAACAGGAGATACAACTTTCCTGAAGAGGTATATCCAAAGAGGGGAAATTATACCTTACATTGCCAAAGCAAATAAAAGCTGAGGGTGACACCAAGGCAATTTGAATATAACAGTGCCATAACCAGATACCTCGAGGGAGGAAGTTGTAAACCACATTACCCACAGTCAAAGGGCTGCGGAAAGGAAAATCAGATACAGCAGGAGAGAAGCCTTCCTTACAGAGAGGAACAAGGGGTAGAGAATTGTAACCAGCATTGCTTATGGCAAACAGAGCAATGTAAGAAACATTGCCATTTCGTACAGTATATTGAAGAAATGAAACAATGTGCTAATTGTGTTGACAAACCTTACCAGAGAGTACAAGTTGTAGAAGTAGGAGTTTTTATCCTGGCAGAAGATTAAACCAGGAAAGGGACAAATAGTGGTTAGTCCTGGCAGGTAAGTGAACCAGAACAAGATAACGTGATATACTGTGAATGTGGTAGAAGGTTGTTGGGCAAGTCTTGTCCTTTGTCCTCTTGGCAATAGTTTATTTATACATGGTTTCGAGGAAACCTTTACAAAATTCAGAACAATTCATAAGAAACACTACATTACATTAATATACCTTTACAAAGAGAAAGTACGAAAGGCAAAAATTAACAAAGCATACTTTGAATACATAATCCCTAGGTTACTATCCAATAAAATCACAAAGCAATCTTATCACAAAATGCATACATCTATTCAATACAAGTTAAATTTAAAATACAATTTTCAGACCAAATCCATATTTATCACAAAATCAGATCAATATGCATTCAGATTTTAAAAATCAGACAACCGCTAATTGCAGAGGAATTTTGTTGTCGAAAAGCATACGTTTCCACATTAGGTCTGAATCTACATTTGAGGAATCTGACACAAAACGATTAAATCAACGGTATCCCCCCTGCAACAAAGCAGGAAAATCAATTTAAAGGTGTCTTAATGTCTCAATGACATCAATGCTGTTACAATATCTACACAAGTTTGTTGATTCAGTAACTCACAACCACAGGAGACTCCATCGTGTGGTTGAATGGGGGCGTAGCAGTGAAGGCGAAATGGCGATTGTGTCCTTGGACGCAGTTAAAGCCTTTGACTGGGTTAAGTGGCCATGGCTGTTGGCGGCACTGGGGGGATATGGAATAGGGCCGGGTTAAATTAAATGGGCTAAGATGCTATACAGTGAACCATTGGCCAGAGTTCGAACGGGATCAGTAATATCTGAGAGATGGCAACTTAGCAGAGGCACTAGACAGGGGTGCCCCTGGTCCCCAATGCTTTACTTTCTAGCCCTGGAGCCTCTAGCAATATACCTTAGGCAACAATATGATACGGTAGGTATTGAGGTGGGAGGGGAGCGACATTTAATATCCTTGTATGCAGACGATTTGTTACTATATCTAAAATACCCAGAAGAAAATCTACAATACATTTTGGAAGTGATGGGGAGGTATGCCAGGTTATCCGGCATAGCGGTGAACCCCCAGAAATCCAGCATATTCCCGCTAGGTGGCTATGTGGGAACCCCTGTGGAGAGGTTGCCAGTGCTACAAGTACCATGGGCGGTGAGTTATTTCCATTACCTTGGGATAGACGTGTACCACACGGCGGAAGAGGAACATAAGTGCAACACCGAGATAGCCATTGAGAAAATCAGGAAATGTATGAGGTTCTGGGAGAAGCTGCCCCTAGCAATGATGGGACGAGGAGCGATGCTTAAGATGGTGGTCCTGCCTAGGCTTTTACATTACTTTAGTAATATTCCATATATGATACCCAAGACGTTCTTTGTTAAGCTGAATAGTATGTGTAGAGACTTCCTGTGGCACGGCACCCGGAACAGAGTGGCGTTATGGAAGCTGCAGAACTTCTATGAAAAAGGTGGTATCAAACTACCTAATTTTGAGGCTTATTATGTAGCGGGTCAACTGCGATATGTGGCCAAGTGGCTCTCTGACGAAGAGACTCCTGAACATAGGTTGTTTGGGCAAAACTGTACTCCGTTTTACTTAAGGGAAATGATCTGGTTACCCGAATCGGAAATGAAAGGGCGCCCTGGGATGATGATATTTGGGTGGAAAATGTGGCGTAGAGCCTGCCAACTGATGGGAGACCCTGTCCCGTGCTCCCCGCAGATACCGTTGTTTGCATTGGCGGGGGGGATAAGCAGCTGAGGGTGATTATCAGGACCTACTGGGAAACGGTGGGGCTGGTCACGTTAGGGGACATTTTGCAGGAGGGAACCATAAGGGATTTTGGAGAACTTGGGGAAGCAGCGGGATTACATACGAGTCAATATGTTACGTATCACAGAATGGTGCAGAAGATTCGTAAAACGTGGCCCGAAACAATCTTGACAGAGGAACCAGATGCTATTATTGGGGCAATATATGACATATCAGAGGGGGGGCATGAGATCTCTAGATTGTATGAGATGGTGATGTCTAAGGTCGGGAAAGACCTAGTACACTTAAGATTGGAATGGGAAGCGGAAGCAGGAGCCCCTATGGAGGATGGGATGTGGGAACGTGCCTTGGGTTACCACAAGAAAGTGTCAAGAAATGCCAGATTTAAACAAATACATTTATATATAACGCACAGGGCGTACATGACCCCTTTGAGGATATCAAAGTTTAAAAACATTGGGCGCCAGGCGTGTCCTAAGTGCAATGAGGAAAATGCCGACATGATACACATGTTTTGGGCCTGCCCGGTAATTGATGGCTTCTGGGGTGACGTAGCACAAAAACTAGAAGAGAAAGGGGTCACGCTCGTCATAGATACAGTCTGGGCCTGCTTGTTGGGTGGTTTCCCCAGATCACCGAAACTTAAACATGTCAGTAAATTGAAAGATTTGGCCTATGTGCTTGCCAAACGAAGAATAGCCATGGGGTGGAAGAAGTGCCACAAACCACGGGTGGAGGTGTGGTGGAAAGAATTACAGAAATGAGCGGAGGCTGAAACGATGGTATGGCAGGAGACGAGCAGCATGAGTGGGGAGGAGGAAGTGGGCTCCCTGATGGCATGGAAATCATTGCTAGCGGAAATGTTCGGAGGAGTATCGGATCCAACGGAATCCGAGGGCAGCGAAACTCTGCCACACGAAACAGATACTGAATCCGAAGGACAAACAGGCTCATAAGGGGGGTGGGAATAGGAGGGCAGTGACCAAAGACTAAATGTGTTTATTGAAATTGTTGCAAATTGCACTGTGAGTTTGGTTTGTATTGTTGTTTGGTTTGAATAAAATTAATAAAGAAATAACAAAAATAAAAAGTTTGTTGATTCAGGGGACTTTGCTCTAGCTGAAATGATCTCTCCAGTAAGTAACACATTAAAACGAAATCTC
Organism: Ambystoma mexicanum; assembly: GCF_040938575.1. NCBI lineage: Eukaryota > Metazoa > Chordata > Amphibia > Caudata > Ambystomatidae > Ambystoma > Ambystoma mexicanum. Next base: position 150,918,950 of record NC_090930.1, on the reverse strand, counting down.
ATGAATGAGTTCCTCCAACCTTTCTGGAGAAATGAATTTAGATATGGTTCTGGGGAACCCAAGCACTTATAGAAAGATACCATGTGACCATACAACTTGTATTGTGAGTTTCTGCGTTGTACCGGCCCAATTAGAATTCTGTAATAATGACTTTACTCTTTTTGGATTGAATAAGAGTGCGCTCACCTGGGCCCCCACACTATTCAGTAAGTTTTTACATATTTCTTCCAGTTTTTTCATAAATACTGATTTAGAGGTGCCCTGGATGAGCAAAGTAGACAAATCATTATACAGAGTATTTCCATTGTTACTTACAACATTCTGAAGTAACATCAAGCATTTCCATTCAATGATGCTTTTTAGTGATTGCAAACCCAATTCATATCGAATGGCCACTAAAAGTTATGCAGTTAGGCAAACAGAAAAACATTTTCCGCAAGATATGCAAATCCAATTTGTTTAAGTCCATTTTACCATGAATAAAAGGGACATTCCATGCCATATGTAATTTTGGGGATGGTTTTTAGTTTGGAATATCTCAAGAGCGGAAGACAAGAGAAGGCCCCAAATTTACGATCTACTATTCTCATTTGGATAATGCACGTTTTAATTTTCATCCTAATGTACTGTTTGGGGTATCACTAACAAACCAGCCAAGATAAATCATACTATGTCTGATTTCAAGCTTTGTCTTGTATATAGACCAATTTCTCTTATATTGCTTTTTCATCCGAGTGAAGCATAAAACATTTGACTTGAGAGCATTAACCGCTAAACCATTTTCAGTCATGTAAACAAGGAAGGCATTTAACAAGCGTTCTAACCCCAAAGGTGTTCTATCAAAAAGATGATAATCATCAGCGTAGGAGCACCAACTCATTTTTTTACCTTCCGGAGATGGCTGAACAAAAGCGGCTTTCTGCAAGGATAGCCCAATGTCAGCCGTATACAAATTATACAGGGTTGGAGCAAAAATACATCCCTGCCTTAAACCATTAAAAGTTTTTATTGGAGCTGAGAGAAGGCCAGCATTATTTAGTGGAATCTGGACACACGAGCTTTCATGCAGGTGTAGGAGTACTGCCAGAATCTCAGATGGCATGCCCATTCGAGCCAATATGGCCCATAGATTTTCACAAATCACTAAATCAAACGCTAGAGAGAGGTCCATGCTTGCTAGGTATACAGATGAAGCAGCCTTTTTCCAGCCCATCTCTTGTAAAAGAGTTATGAGAAGACCTCTGCCATAGTACCAATCTTTTTCCTAAAACCAAACTGCGTAGATGACAGAATAGTTTTCAGATGACCATTTTTCGATTTGCTGGAGGATAAGACTAGCAAAGATTTTTGAGCCAGAATCTAAAAGCGCAATAGGTTTGTAGTTCGAAGTTATCGATCTATCACCCTTCTTGTATATGGGCACGATAAAGGACATATTCCAAGTCAGAGGGATAGATTTTGTACGGCCTATGTCTTTAAATAAGATTGCCAGCGCTTTAGCCCATGTATCTAGGTCCCCATTTCATTACAATATTTGATAAACAATTAGGTCCCGCCGCCCTCGAGGAACTAGAGAGTATAATTCTCTCCCTTATTTCTTCAACAGAGAAATCACATTTCCATTAAACATTACTTAAGGGTTTTAGCGTATTTGAACCTAATGCTCTTTTTTGAATAAAGAGTAGAGATATGTTTTGCCCAGATCTGTTCATTGATTGGATTAAGGGTACACGCCATGCTGGCGACCAGCGTTCTATTGACCAGGCGCCAGAATTGGCTTGCTGAGTTATGAGTCAATGAAGAAAGCATTTCTTCATCGTCAGCTTGATACATCATACCTTTGTGACCCCGCAACCAATTTTTATACACTTGTTTCAAATATCTTGCACCTTCACTCTTAGCCGCTACAGAAATTTGTAGAGATTTTAAGAATCTTAATCTCCGAAGAATGATCTTGACTTGCCTCACAGTCGAATCATAGTTATGTATGTGTGATTTAGTGGCCTTTGTCTTAAAAGGTATTTTCACAGATTTATCAATTCGCTTTTTTAAGTACTGGCCAACATTAGCTTGGGAAAATCTCATGTGTTTATCTTCGTATGATGTCGAGGTAAAATCACTTCGTAAAAGCAATTTACATGCGTCGACATTACCAGCATGCCAGATTATCCTGTTCCTACCCTGATTAGGAGCAAGATCAGTCGGCATGTGGGCAGGGGTCCCGAGTTCTCCAACAACCCGCAAGTCCAGCTCCAGCATTCCATGATCACTCATCGTGGTTCTGCATATTTCACATTTTTCCACTAAATGGAAAAACAGTTCTGAGACAAAGATATAGTCTAAGGCAGGGGCCCTAGCCCCAGAAAACCACGTTATATATTCAATCTCATTCCTTAACTGCTGGTGCACTGATCTCAAGCTCCAGGAATGAAAAAACTAATTCCAGGGCTTTGGGTCAAATTTCCTGTCCGGTAAGTGGAAGTAAGAATCATTTCTGCAAGGCCTATCTGTAAATATGTTTACAGGCACTACAAACTGCTCATCTGTATCATCTATCAGAGATTTCATGTTGGTATTTAGATCTCCCATAACCATTAATTAATCCCCTGGATGGAGCGATACGCAGTTCTCCATAATTGATTCCATTTTTAGGAGAAGAGCATACCGATCGTGCCCAGTACCCCAATATACATTCCATAACAAAATATGAGACATGTGTGAATTATCTTTAATCCCCAACAGAGTGCCCAGCGCAAATGGCAATTCTCTATAAATTTCTAACACATATATGCCGCAATTGATCTTAATAGCTGTAAAGATACCACCTGATGGGCGGCCCACCAAGACCTTTGTGGCTAATAGGTGTACACATTCATATCCATCGAATTGGGCTGTACTGGTCATCCAGGATTCCTGGATGCAAATTATATGTTTGGACTTTAACTTGCAACACAGCTCGATGGAGGAGGACAAATGGGAGTGTCCCCTCGAGTTCCAACAGATTAAAGATAAGATGTTCTCCGTACCTAGAAATGCTGATTGAGCGATTGGAGCTTTGAGATAGAGTCTCGTAGGCTCAATGCCAACCATCTCCAGCTTGTTTCTTGTTCTGGGACATTCTCTGTAGTTTTTGTTTGGTATGACCCCCCCCGCCCGGATAGAGGGGCCTAGACACATTGTTAATGGTGCAGTCAGCTTGTTGTTGCAACCCATCAGTAAAAATGAGTACATCAAAGCCTCTTCTTTTAAATTGATCCAATTCAGCTAATAGTTTCTGAAACACCAACCGTGAATGAAAGACTACCCTCACATGATCAAAACATTGGGGGTGGATAAAATCCACCCCCTTAATATCCGAAGATGCCAATTCGGCCAAAGAGGGAATGTCATTGATGAGTGTTAGTATTCTATTTCTATTCAATGCGTGTTGCCTGCCACAATCAAAAAGGGGGTAGAGGAGCATGCTGAGGAAATCCAGATGACACTGTTTCCTCCACACTACATCCCTCAGGTTATTTTCCATATAGTTTTTCGGTTGCCTAGAATCCGCCATCCACAAAGTTGTTAGCGGCTCACCCGCCAGTTCCCGTGATGCTTGGGGAGGTCTCGAATCTGCAACCCCCAGTGATACACTGGGTAAAGGATCAGGAATGCTGGACGCTTGAAATCCATCCCCGGACTGGACTATCTCGGCTATTTGTTCATTTAATGGGGTAGTGATGGACAGCTGCACCGCTAAATTCTCTCTAGTCTTCAAGCTCTGCCCCTCCCTAACTAAGTTCAATTCTACCCTTTCCACAGATTCTGGAGCTCTAATACACTTGTCACAATTGATTTGGTTCCTTAACGCCTCTTCCACAGCGTTACAGATCACTTGGGCCAGATCAGTATGCGACTTGTCAGCGTTACCTCCTCTCTCTCTCTGAGGTGCAGCTAATGCTAGGTTCTAAGGCATGCAGGTCTCCTTTTTTTCTACATCCCCTGCGGACTTCCCCTGCGCTGATAATAAATAGACTACAGGGGACTTTCCCACCAGCGGCATGTCTGCACCCTTTTATTTGTTGCACAACCTCACACTCTACTCCCCCCCCCCGTTTCAAGGTCAATTACTTCTATAGGTGTTATAGGGTTAAGATTGGTAGGGTTTGCTCTGGGAAAAGACTATATGTTTCTCGCTGGTGCAAACATTTCCATTGAGTTCGTCATGTCTCCTCCCTCAGGGCCTACAGAGTTCTTTACAATAGGGGCATATCCCTTGTTACTCACACTCCGTTTATGGGTCATTTCATCAGACAAGAGGTTAGTCGGAATAGAGTAAACAGCATTGCGATTACTTAACTCCTCCTTCCCTTCCAAGGTTACTATTTGTACTTGATCTGCTTCCTCCCTAATAAAATTTCTCCAAGTGTGCTTTGCAAATTTATTGCAATGAGTATTAGCATAAGAGGGGAAGCTTTTTTTATTTTTCTTATTTTTTGGAGGTTTTTTTTTGGCGGCAGTTAAATCCTTCATTCCACCCGTAAAAAGCTTTGTTTGTTGAGGGGGGTCAGAATCTGGCGGATTAGAGGTATGAGAGGGGGAGATGATGGTTGGCACCCCACTGTTGGCTTCCTGGGCTCTAAGTTCTAATTTATTATCAGGGTTCTTATCTGTCAGCAAGCCCGACACTAGCAAATGCGAAGTCAGTTTTGTGGCAAGTAATTCCATAATTTCCGAGGTTTTTTTAGACTGAGTTAATTGATGCTCAGTCAGAATCCTCAGTTCTGTAAAGCCCAAGGAATGAGATTTTAATACATCTAATATTTGCCTCAGAAGACCGGCAATAGCCGGATTCTGTTCCATGTTCTATCCCCTAAATTCCAATTCCTGTACAGTTGAGTTTTCCTGGATATGTTGTGAGAGATTCTGTAAGTCAGTATACGCCGAAAAAAAATCAGGCGGGGTGTGTAAAAATGAAGATACCGGTGCGTTATTTAAATTTTTCTCAGGGATATTGCTAAACAAGCAGGAGCTTGATGCTTCATCTTGCTCAGGCAAGACCTCCGGTGGAGAGAAGGGAACAGTGTGCCATTGCCACCCCTCCAACATCATAGAATCACTTGGTTTGGGGGGGGGGGTCTGACGGGGGCGGCAGGGGCATATTCATTGCCATGCGCAATGTATTTTTTACCGGTGTAAAAATGAATGAGCTGACAATATATCATCATACATTCTCGGCCCCTGGCCTTTGGCGCTCCTCATTATCGGTCCAGAAAGGTTAGAACGATTATAAACTTATTCAAAGCTATTACTCCTTCTGGACATTGTAATACGTATTTTAACGTTCAAAAGAAAATGATCTAAAACGTCGCACCCCCAGTAGCAAGGATCTAACAACAATGCATTGGTCAATCACATAACTGAATACGTCTACGAGCTCCCAATACACTTTCCCCCCGCAGAGGCAGACAATCGTACAGATCTCCCTCCTAAGCTCTGGAGGCGCCACTCAAACAAGAGCTGTTTGGAATCGGGGGAGAGTGCCACCAACGCTAAAATAACATGAAATGCACCTCATGCTTTACAAAAGACACTGGTCACATTACCATCAATGCGATACTCACCCACAAGTGACTTTTCAAAGGATGCCTTGAGGGGACTGCCCGTTGCTTGAACAACGTAACGAGGTTCCCACCTCCAAGCACTAGATTACAGCATTCACTAGAGCGTATACCGCACACAGCTGGCCGCCCAGTGAACAGTATTCGAGTGTGCTTATATGCAATATTGACTTTTGCTAGATCTTCAGATTACCGCCTCAATTCCCCTGCCCCTGTATATAACCCACCAAGGTACCCAAATACAATATCCAGCAGTCTAACAGCCCGACCCACGCTCCCCGCCCTCCCAGCCTAACAGCACTTCCAAGTACTTCATGGGTGTGCGCGCAGGTGCGCCCGCACTCGGAGCTATGTGGGCTGGGAGGAGGGTGGGCTTGGTAGCAGGGGGCAGCGTCCCAAAGCTCACGTAGCAAGGGATCTAAAGAGGGGATAACAAAATATCACGTAAGCATGCGTTTTAGCGTGGTGACAATCCCCTCCCACCATGCACAAGTCCAAAACTTCAAGCCCAGTCCAAACGTCCCAGTTCACAAGAAACGGGCACTTTAGTAACAAAGAGTAAATCAGTCCATTTCAAATATTTACTCTGGGTTTGGTAGTCCAATGTTTCGGATCGCATGAACTTCCTCTTGTGCATACAGCACAACACACGGTCGGCAAAAGTCCACGGTTCAGGAAGCGGCTGCAAAAATCCTCCTGCCTGCAAGGTACCCAGCACTTCAGTACAACAGTACTTCCGAGTACTTCATGGGTGCATGCACAGGTGCGCACGCACTCAGAGCTATGTAGGCTGGGAGGAGGGTGGGCTGGGCAGCAGGGGGCGGCATCTCAAAGCTCGCGCAGCAAGGGATTCTGGGTTTGGTAGTCCAATGTTTCGGATCGCATGAACTTCCTCTTGTGCATACATACAGCACAACACATGGTCAGCAAAGGTCCACGGTTCAGGAAGCGGCTGCAAAATCCTCCTGCCTGAAAGGTCCCCAGCACTTCAGCACAACAGTACTTCCGAGTACTTCACGGGTGGCAATAGTTAGCCGAACCTTTGGTATAAGCATGTACTACACAAGTTGGTAGAGTGACTGAGAAGCCAGGCTCATCTCAAGAGGGGTCAATGTGAGCTGTAGGGTTACAACATAGAATTTCATGGTGACAAGTATTCAAATAAACTACTCTTGCACTCAAGGTTTCTTGATTAAACAATTATTTATTACTTTAACGGTCAGTTGAATAAGGCTTCCTTAGAAGGAAGCAAAATATGCAACACAACCATATACTTCAAAAATACACACTCTCAGTTTCAATAAATCAGTAGATACCCAACTGGGATGGCACACAGACACTTCCTACAACCTGAGGCGACTTAAGGAACTAGGACACTGTGGGCATTGATATATCATTGGCACATTTAGAGCAATACTGAGTTGTCAAACGGAAGTTGAGTGAATAAAACAAACAATGGTTAACAAATATTCTTAAACAGGTAAATACTTTTGAACCCCCCCCCCAATGAAATCTAAATTAACCCTTTCCCAGCTATACAAGTTATAGAAAGAGTTATAGAATGTGTGACTCTTTGGAGAGATAGTCAAAGCACAAAGTCAGAGGTTAGAAGAGGCTTTCGGAGAGCAAGGACAGCCAATGTCAATTGAGCAAAAGTCCAGGGGAGATGAGGAACTTTTTGAAGATAAGTGAAAAGTCTTGCACAATGTTTTAGAAATCTTTGTAGAAAATGAAATCACTGTTGAGCCACAAGCGGGGAGGCTTGTGAGGGGCAAAGCTGCAAGCAACTCGCAAAAGGGCAGCCAATGAAAGTCAACTGAGAGCAGTCTGAAGAAATGCTTCCAGCTGGCTACTGTTCCCGTTGTAGGTCCTAAAGATCCTGTTGTTCCTGGGCTTCAGTCATGGGGACAAGATGGAGGACGTCTGGGGACTCATGCACTACTATTCGAAGGTCGGCGGTAGCAATGGGCAAAGTTCAGATCAGCGGCACTTTGCGGTTTTAGCTTCTTGCGAATAGCACCATCGCGGTTCTTGGACACCTTGTGAACTTTCCTTGCTTCTGGGGTTCAGCACTCTGTTGAGGTGGCTAAGGCTTGGTTAGTCCTGCTTCGAGGGAGTCCAGAAGATCTTCCTGCAGCTCGGGTCGGACTTAAAACGATGCACTTGATTCTGGTGTTCCTGTTCCCTGACACTCGGTTCCTGCAGCAGCAATGGAAGTACAGCCAACAGAGAGAGGGGTTCCAGTTGAGTTCGTCTTGGGGTCGATTGCTGCCACCAGCCCAAGGGGAGAGGTCTTCCATTTGCAGGGCTGCTCTAGTCGAGGCAAACTCAGCAGGGCTTCACCGGGCAAACCAATGGTCCAGGAGTTGCAGCAAGCTTCTCTTCCAAGTTCTTCTTTGGAGTCCTTCGTCCAGTGGTCGACTCCACCTTCCCTGCAAAAGACATAGCCTTTTATACAAGTTGTTCCCATTCATTCACAGCCTAGCCGTCACTCACACAGCAGGTGGCTGTCCTCCAAGGACAGCCAGCCGGCCAATCACCTTTAGGTGTTTTCCTGTAACCAAGGAGACTAAGCACAGGGAGTTTCGGGAACCTCCCTTGCTTCCTGCCCTGCCAGTCGAGCTGGAGCCAGAGGCGGGCTTCACCAGTGAATCCTGCCAAAGACAAAACGAACAAAGGGACCAAACCTGGTTTGGCGTGCAGAGTAAATCTCAAGAAGGACCTTTCCAACAAGAAATGGCGAAAAAAGAAGACCAGGGCCATTTTGACAAAATGGGCACCCATGGTTGCTATACTGCAGCTGCGAACGCAGCCCGTGGTAAAAACACCCAACGGTAGGAAAAAGCAAACCATTGCCACCAGCCATTAACTGTAGAAAGTGTAACATAAAAATGTTACATGAGAAATTAGACAAAGGGGATACTAAGTAACCCCTCCAGCACCCTATTGCAAGATAGTTTGTGCTGGGTCTATAAAGAGTAACAGTTATCCAAGAGAAGGTATTTAAACCTTAGCAGAAATCTAAAGGATTTCTCTGCGACACAGCACCCAGGGTGCTGTGTGTCACAATGTAAAAAGATAGTGTGAAAAAGGTCTCACTCACTCCAGGATAAAAGTCCAGCAAAAGAGCTAGGGTTCTCTAAAGGTACAAGGGAATTAACACATTTCTGAGAATTCTCCCTAACAGCTTGTTGAGGTGGAATTCCGACAGAACCTTCGGCATGAAAGAGGGGTGCGTACGCATCACCACCCTCAATTTGTGGAAAGTCAGGTATGGTTGATTGCAGGATAGGGCCTGGATCTCACCTACGCTCCTGGCAGAGGTGATGGCCACAAGGAAAGCCGTTTTCCACGAGAGGCACTTGAGAGGGGCATGATGCATAGGCTCAAAGGGAGCCCCCATGAGCCTTGTCAGAACCACGTTGAGTTCCCACGCCGGGGCAGGAGCCTTCCTCAAGTCCTTTGAGAAACTCCTTGGCAAGTCGACGAGACCAAAGTGAAGATCGTCCTTGAGATCTGGTGTCGCGTAAGATAGATGCCAGATGTACCTTGATAGAGGCGTGTGCCAGTCCGGCCTTGGCCAAGTATAGCAAGTATGGACGACCTGCAGGGCTGTCATCCGTAGAGGATGGGCTTAGGGAGAGGACTATCATTGGATGGGGGCAGTATGACCCAGAGGACAGTGATTGGTTTAAAGGAGAAATACAGTTTAAGTGAAAGTGTTTTTTTCTTTTACCGAGGATTCCCAGCCTGACGACAGGGAACATGCATGAGCATGTGAATCAATGTTACACCTCCATGCTGGAGAAACTGGGTATCCCCTTTCTCATTCTAAATATAACATGTATGCTACAAGGTCAAACTTACCCTAAATGGCTGGTGACAGTGAACCTTTTTATTAATTCGGTGCACCTTCACTGCTGGCCGTTTCCACAGCCCTGGTAAAGGCACCCATGGGTGCTCGTTTTACCAAAATGCCTGCGTTTTCCTTTTTCACCATTGCAGGTTTCCGTGTCCTTTCTGGTTCCTTCCCCTGACCTCGAGGGTGGGAAAATCCTTTGTGTCAATTTTGTCTTCTGAAGGAATCCTGTTGATTCCCCAGCCAGGTTCCAGAGTATCTGAAGGCAGGAAGCGAGGTCCAAAATTCTGCAGCCCTTTGTCTTCCAGCCTGACTGCGAGAATCCAATTCAAACTGGGCGGCTGCCTGTCATGAAAGGACTGCCAACCGCCCCCCCCCCCCCCCCCCGCACAAGTTTGATTGGCTGGGTTCCTGCATAAAAGTCCAATCCTGGAAGCTGAAGAGGTAGTCGACCACTGGAACCGAAGAGGATGATGAAGAAAACAAGGCTGAGCCGATTTACAGTGACCGGAGAGCCTGCTGTGTAACCTGGGCCTGTTACCCTTCCTTCCAATCAACCTGGGGACTCCAAAAAAAGGCTGACCCTGACTCGAGTCCAGTGAGACCTGCATTTTGAGCTATCCCACGTCGTGCTGTGACCTTTGCAGGGCTGCAATACCCCAATACCCTGGGACCTCGAGCCATTGTGTGGTGCAGTCTGTCGAATTCAAAATCTCTCTGACAATGTGTGGGCATCCTACTGGACCCCCAGAGACATTACTAGAGTATGAACATTCCCCTCAACAGAGAGCTGGACCTTGCAAACGATGATATTCCGACCAACGATATTCTGTCTTCTTCCTGGCTCCTGAAAAGGTGCCACAACCACAGAGCTGCATTCAGTGGTGAGGAAACTCTACCTGGAGCCTTCTCCCATGATCCCTGCTGCAAAAGTCCTTCCAAAGTCCTGTCTTCCATCTTCTTGACAAAGGAATCCATCGACTGCGCTTTTTGCAGCAGATCCTGAAGTCTTCCTGCTGCAACTCTTCTTCTGTGCCAAGGTACTGTGTTGGCTGAGATATTTTATCTACCATAAGCCTTTGTGATTTCTGTACAGCTTTGGGGTGTTTTCTGTGATTGGGAGGCCACGCATCCATTTCACCCATGCCCACTGTGGAATCCTCTGAGGGAGGATTATTTGAAGTCCCTGGACCATTAACTAACTTTAAAGTGAAATACTTACTTGTTTGAACAGTCTTCCTCTGGGATTCTGACTTTGCCTCCAACTGAACCCCATCTTACCCTGCCTACAGCTGGCACCTAGACCACTAGGGTCCTTCGACTGCTTCTGAGTGACCTCATGCTATAGAATAAGGGAAGGACTGGATAAGAAAAGGGTTCTGCCTTGAAAACAATAACAAGTGTTCAAAAGTTACTTACTTGTAAAGAAGTTGGGTGTTAATAACTCAGAGCGAACAGTTACAAAAGTTCTTACTTACCTTGAATGAGTTTTGCACTATTCTAAAAAGTATTTATAAAGGTTGATTTACTCACCTGTGAATGGTTGTGCCTCTTCCCCAAAAGTAATTGTTGGATTCACTTCACTATTCCTGTTAGGATAAATGTATGAGTGTCCCCAATTGGGTCTTGCTTCCTCAGTCTTACTGCTAGCCTTTCCAGAATAAGTCTGCTTTTGGTTATACTTAGCTATTAAATTGCTGATTTCTCCTTTAAAAAGTATATAGGTTTTACTTACCTTGTGTTAGCTGTGTGCCATGCAAAAACAAGTTAGAGTTATTGCGTACCTCAATCTGTGTTGCATGGATCTGAAAAGAAACTAATAGTATATTACATTAGGTTTTACCTACCTAGAATAGCTGTGTGGTCTGCCTTGAGCCATTCAGAAATAGTGTCATCAGTTCTTACTGATTTTAGACTCTGTTCCACTGAGCTGAAAAGTAAGTAATTGTATATTACACCCCAAGGTCCAACTCCCCTAGAATAACATATCCTGAATCAGAGATATAGGTTTAAACTGCCCCTGGAATAAGTGTTCCACTATTCTTAAAGGTATATTGTCCAGTTGACTTACTATGTGATTTCTTGCAGAGTGTCACGGTACAACGGTTAGGGTCTACTACCCTTGTATTACTGTAAGTAATCCAAAAGTAACTAATGGTTTTGACTTCCCAAGAACTACTGTTAGGTGTTCCAAATAAGGTTATGCGCTTTGGTCTGTGCGCCTTCAAGCATAATGTTTTTTATATAATTGTGGTTTTATATAATGTGATAGTATATATTCCCCCCCCCCTCGCACACCTCCCCCAAGATTCATCTGGGCATTAGCCCCCCACACCCTCCAAAGCTTTTTCTGGGCCTACTTGCATTTAAATAAACAATGTATCTTTACATTGCATATTGTTTGCATTTATTTGGACCATTGTATTAGGATTTCTATGTCCTGATTCTACAGCCCTCTCTCCCACCTAAGATAAGTCTGTCTACGCTACCCTGAACTCCGGTGGTACAGCCTTATACTAAGAGTGGAGTCTTGTACTGTCTCAGTTGAATGGTTTTACTAAGCCCTTAGTTGGACTTCAGAAAAACTGTCCTAATAAAGGCAAGGAGTGTACAGGTAAGGGCTGCGTGTGGGATGTACGGCGCTCCAGCATAGCATCAGGTTTAGAAATGAAGAGGGCGAAGCCCGATCCGCCTTTCAATACCCAGCAGCGGGTATGAGTTATGTTGAGGAAGGTATCCCCAAGAAATCTAAAAGGAAGAGCTCCTGGGCGAGCAAGGGTGTCATCAGCTGCCCCACCAGGAACTTCCCCTTCACAGGTTCACTGCCTGTGCTTCCAGCCCAAGCATGGACGAGCCACGACCCGCCATGCAGGTATGTTCATGAGCAAACAGGAGCATCTGGGAAAACAGAGGAAAGACCAGGAGGGCGCAGTTGGCTATGTGGTCACTGCGCTCAGCAGCCGGTGCTGTATAAGCCCAGGCTCCGCTCACCGTCGATGGGGTGCCTAATGGATGGAGAGAAAGAAACTCCCACCCACTAAATGGTGGCTCCACGTGCCCAGGATCATCAGCGCAACAGGCTCAGAGCGTGATAAGCACGATGTCTGGTGCAATTTTGAAACGCCTCGCCAGCCAAGCTTAGTTGCTCAGTCTACGGCATCCGGCTCAGGAATCCAGAAAGCACAGGGTCGGGGAGGCATCAAGACCTCAAGGGCCCGACCCTCAGAGGGAAATGTTGGTGGATGTGGGTCGGTGGCAGGCCCATTTACCCAGTCAGTTTACAGAGCTCCCATCAAGCTCTTTGGCTTGTGACTAGTCAACTTCCGGGGCACCAGTGGTCCAGGGATGAATATCGGTTTCTAAACCATCTATCAGCCCCACACCTCTAGTACACCAGAAGAGATCCAAACAGATTGGAAACACAAGCACATTTTAAACCTCCTTGTCCAATTGTGTTAATGTGGACGGAATGGCAGGCTTATCTCTGCAAGGTAGTGGATCATTGGTTAGTTGCAACACAGCGCAAATACAATTATTACCCAATGATAAAAAGGGACTGTCCAGTCAAGGTTCTATAAAACGATCTAATTTTTTATTATTCAACAGACAGTTCTAGCACACTACAAAATACAGCCCACCCTGTAAAGGAAGAAGGTAGAGGGATGCATTCTGGATACCGACAGGAGGGTAGTTGGTAAAGTAAATAATCGTAATAGTTCAACGATACTTGCTTTCAACACAAGGGGAGACATGGGTGCTTATAGACATTCTTGGTGCTCAACAGGGTCGGACAGAGTTCAAGACAGGAGACAGCTGCAGGTATCAGGCGGCAAGCAATTCGGCACGGCAAGCAAAGCTGGACGGATGGCTGCAGGCTGGCCTACATGCCGGCTCCAGGTCAGGAATTGTTGTCTCAGTGCTGGTTGTTGGGCCTGAAGCACTGGTTGAGGCGTCTCAGACAACGTTAGCGACAGTGGCGTGACAACAGTCAACAGTGCAGTCGGTTGCAGCTTGACTGGATCAAAAATGTCCTTCAAGGCAAATACTGGTTGATGCTTATCAATGCACTCCTAGCATCTTCACTGAGCGTGTGTTGTCCTTTAAGACGGATGTCCCAAAGGTAAGGAGAGTGTTGCGGGCAACAGCCATGCCCTTGATTTGGTTCAGAGACTCTCAGGCACTTCCCACCTAGGAAGCTTGCTTGCAGAGCCGAGCAGTGAAGGGCATACAGTGTGCTGGCTGTGTACCGGTTCTGGAGCTGCTGGAGGGTCCTCTGCATTCAGTATCTCCCTCTGTTCCCTGTGAGAGGTTTAGGGGAGGGATCTTGCTTCCCTCTTTCGAAATCTTGGCCTGCCTTCACTGGCGGAAGCTGTAAGGCAGACTGTACCTTCAGTCAAGGTCCAAATGAGTTGTCCTTGTTACTCCTTGCAAAGTCTTCAGATGGTCTTCATTTCATTTGACTTTTATTCGACAATACAGTCCAATGCCATAAACAAATATGCAATAGACAAAAATATGCACAATAGTTTCAGAGCTCAAAATGCATTAAGATACAATAAAAAAATAAGGTACAAAATTGTTATTAAAACCTAAGACATGCTTCAAAATTCATAGTGCTCAAGTTAGGAAAAACATAATAAAAGCTTCAATATTGACATAATGGTATTAAATGGAGTAGGTATATGTAGCAGTCTCAAAATGCAAGCAGATGATAAAAGTGCGTACATATATGTCTGGGCTTCCAGCTTTAATGATTTTTGCCCTTATTCGCCAAGCTTGGTGAAGATAATTTGCTACAGTAAAACACAACTATTATATCATCACTGCTCCTAAAGAGCAGAAGCGCATTACTTATTCGGCTTATGCATTACATATGGCTTTTAAGAACTTGCATCGTGCCACACGGTAACCCTGACGGATCCCCAGACAGTGTAGCTCATTTACATCTGGTTCCCATTTTTTGGTATGACATGCTAAATTCAACTGGGAGAAACTAAACCTCAAAAACAGGCTGCGCGCGAGTGGGGGGTTGACCTGGTCTAGACATTTTTCAAACCCTGTGACAGACTTGTTAGGTAAGTATGTGATTCCTGAAGATAACCTAATACAACCATTGGCTAATTCAAACGCAATTCAATCATTGGCTAGTTCAGCCTCAGTAAATCTCTGTGAGGTATTTTTAACATTTGCTAAGTCACCTGGGATCATTTCCAGGGATTCAGCCACGGATCTCCCAGTCCCATTTGCATTAAAGATTTGACATGTTGGAACCAAGGCAGGGATCTACCACACTCGGCATCCAATAAATGGATGAGGACTTCACTATGGTTTTAACCCCGGGACCAACCCCAACCTCAGCCAGTAATATACTGGTCTAATTAGGACCTCGTTCTGAATGGGCCGAAGGCCCAATTCTAAATAAATGGGAATACTCTGGCATGATGTTGGCAACCTAAGTAACTTTTTCATGAAAGATCTTTCTGCCAGACCCAATTCATGGTTAGCCGATTAACGCCAAAATTCAGCCCCATATATGGCTGCGGGCTTAGCCTGGGCTGTATACATTGTAATAGCGGGTGAAATCGGACCTACGCCATGTAAGAAAAAAAATCTCCTTATTGCCTCCTTCCTTATTTTTGGCATCTGCAATAGCCAGTTTCCTTGGGCATTAAATTGCACGCCTAGATAGTCCTACTGTCTCACTTGTTCAAGGGAGAGCCATTAATAGCCAACTTAAATGTCACGAATTTACTGAATTTCTGGGCAAAAAAACTGTTCACTTTTCCCTATATTGATCTTAAAATGGAGATCCAAGCAGTTCTACGTTAAAGCCTTAAAGGTGATCGCAAGCCCATTACAGATGTGGATAAGAGGACTGCATCGTCTGCAAAAGGAGTACCGGACACGCTTCCGACAATCCAGGGATTTAATTCTAACATAGCAAACCACTTCATCAATGCATATCAAAAACAGGAGGGGGAAAGGGGGGGGAGGGGGGTGAGGACACATCCCCGTCTCACTCGCCTAGTTACCCTGAAAGAGTTCTCCCCCCCAAACCCCTCCAACAGACAAGGCAGTACTGCTGGAGTAAAGTTGGATTATTGTCCACAGCTACTCCTCTTTTTAGCAGTATAGACCACAACATCTCATGTGACACGCAGTCAAACGCGGTCCTACGGTCGATGAAAGTAGAAAATATCTCATTTTTTTCAGGGCCGTGTATTTCTGCGTGATCATGAAGATGAAAGTCCTGGTCCATTGTGCTTATTTTTGATAAAAAGCCAACTTGCTTGTAGGTGGTCGATCACGTTTCCTTGTGTCACCCACTCCTGTAGGTGCTCAAATTATTCTAGCAAATATTTTCCCCAATCCATCAATTAGGGAAATAGACCTAAAATTCCCCGGGTTCCTTCCTCCCTTTCTTCTTATAGATCGGAATTATTGTTGCATTTTGCCAGGAAGGCGGACCTTATTGTGCTTAAGAATTGTGTTAAAGAGAAACCATACTGTTGGTGCACATACTGTTGGTTCGTCCTTAAATCAATAGGAATTAAGTCTGGGCCAGGTGCTTTTCCTCACTTCCGAGAAGATATTGCATTACGAACCTCCAATAGATCAAGATGAATTAGGATGGTAATATTCCCTCTGTCCCAGTTCTGTAGGTCAATGCTCTGGACAACTGGCATCTCTCCCATTCCATAAAGGTCCAGGAAGTGTTTCTTTCAAGTATTTGGGCTTATGTCGGTCACCACATCCCTGTCACGCCCTTCTTTGTTCCTGCTCACTAGCCTTCCAAAACATGCAGAATCCCCGGGTTTGAGTGCCTTCCTGTATTTTATCCCATTCTTGCCGTGCATAGCCATCTTTTTTTGCTTTCATCAGGGATTTGTAGGATTCCCTAAGTAATCTCAACTCAGTCTTATCTGGACCCTAAACAAGTCAAGCTGTCGGAATTAGCTGTCCTATAATCCTCATCAAACCAGGTGTAATATTTTACTGCTTGTTTCTTTACACTTTTACTGGTTTTAGTGACAAAAGGGTTGTATGGACAGGACTAGTTTATCGTAGATAGAAAAGAAGTCTACATCATCCAATTCCCGCAGAGACGGGTCAGTCAAGATAGTATCGTAGATGTGTGGTCTTAATTGCACAAGATCAGACCATTTTATCCGCTGTTTAGATTGGCCCTGGATGAGGACGGAGTAACTGGGATTACTACAGAGATCCCTCTCATACCCACCCAGATTGGATGGCTTAGAAAATAATGGATTGTGATCTACCCTGTTTGTTCAAGACTTCAAAATCTTTTGCACTGGCCCATAATTACATTCACAAACAAATGTAGTCCATATGTGAGGTGCTTCTATTCCCATCAAAAGTTGGTTTTGCCGGCTGGTCCTTTCTAAAGCGTCAATTACAAGCCCTAAATCCCATGCCAAGAAGTGTAATGGCACAACAGAGCCATCGAATGGGCCCTACCCATCAATGGTGGCTCCAAGGGAGGTATTTCCCATACATCGTCCCATGCCCCCTCTAGATCTAAGAGGAGCTCTATATGCTCAGCCTCTTTTAAAGCCAAATGGGCCACAGTGAATGGTAGGCTAAGCCTACCTTAATGAACCAATGCTGGGTTCCCACCAACAATCTCCGCCATTCATGAGGTCATAACCAGAGTGCTTTGCAAGAGAAAAGGTAAAAAGGTGAAAACAGGCAATACCAAGACCCACCCATCTTCCTGTCTGTTGTGGATCAAAGGGTCTCTCTGTGGTTCGCAATTAAAGCGGCAGGTCTCCCTTGAAGCTGCAGCGAGAACAGACTTTCTGTTTCCATCAATCCACATACTCAACTTCTGAATGGGGTCTCCCCTGCGGGAGTTTCCTACTGTAAACACAGTCTCAGACATGACAGGTCACTGCCCTTGATACTGAGAGGCGGGAGCTGGCTTCAGGTTGACAGTGCATATCAAAGGTTGTTGGGGTTTCCGGTCTCCTTTGTTAAACTCTGCAGCCAGACCCCGTGTGGGCCTTTTTGAAGTAGACTCCATTAGTATGTTAATTACATGAATTGCTGCCACCATCCGCAGAGGGTAAACAAAAAGGACAGGGCGGATCCATGGAGACTTTGATAGCTAATTAGGCTGGCCTGTCAGATCCCAACCGATTATGACAGGGGGGTCTGAGCCTGTAGGCTGTGTCCACCCAGAGTACACAGCGTCTTACGGTGAGCATAGGAAAAGGAGTCCGGATTAGCCCCACACATTTTACAGAGGTTAAAATACCATCATTCAATTTCATATAAAATTTCAAAAAAGCTCAGTTGAGCGCACATGCACCGTACAGATGGTCACATTCCTCACACCACTCCAGCGCTGGACTTGGTCTCCCCCCATAGTCCTGGATTTTACCATTATAAACCCAGGCCTTCGAATCCCAAAATACAAAGTTAAAACCAGGACTGACCTGTTAAATTGCAGTGGATTGATACTAGATCCTGTGCGCTATTCACCCGGCCCGTTTCGTTATTGTAATTGTCAGTTGTATATCATCTAGCTGCGGGAGTCTCACAATCTGAGAATCCGCCACAAAAGATTCTTCTTATAGTGACAAAAATTATTAGATTGTTGCAAGACTGTCACCGCGCTTGAAACTAGTATTCATCAACCATAAAGCTATATTATGCAACAATTCATCAAATTAATCCATTCAAAACAATTAAGTCCACACAATGAAATCAATATGATGTTTTTTTCCTTTTCTTTATATAGTTGTCCGGTACTGCAACAATATTATAGCCGACACGCGTTTCGACCAATACGATCGTCCTCAAGGCTATTAATATCCATTAGAATGATGTTAAAGCATAACCAAACAAATAATGAATATCATTCGTAACAAATCCATATTGTGGTTGCCATTAAAAGCAAATCACAATTGACAACATAAAAAAAATTAGGCAGATTGTCAAAACCATATAAAAAAACATACCACATAGGTTGTTGCGGGTTGGCAAAAGCAAGCATCCATTGCAATCACGGTGCAAAAAACAAAAGAGCATTCCCAATTAGCTATGTCTAGAATAGACATGCATTTCACCCATTTCATATGAAGTATTATCTAATATCATGTATCCATTCTAATAGATTTATGAATACCATGGTCCAAAATCAATTATTTGGCAACATGCGTTGAAAGCAACCATCTACCGTTTGTACATTGTCCAAAATCTCAAGTCTCCCATGCCCACATGGTGATGACTTAGTGCAAAATTGAATCTTAATTAAATGTGGCACCCAACAAGTCCTCCCCTGTATCACAGCCAGTGTATTTGATGATTCTCTTACCCTTATCCTTTATTTGAACTTGAAAATCTGTATTTAAAAATATAATATTATCAGTAAGTGTGTATTGTATTACATTCTCTGTGCATGATAGCATGCAATTAGTATAATGTTATGCCCATGTGGGCATGGGAGATTGCAATGGATGCTTGCTTTTGCCAACCCGCAACAACTTGTGTTCTTTTGTGGAGGATTCTCAGATTGTGAGACTCCCGCAGCTAGATGATATATAACTGACAATTACAATAACGAAACAGGCCGGGTGAATAGTGCACAGGATCTAGTATCAATCCACTGGAATTTAACACGTTTGTTTGTTTGATACAATACTGTGCCTGCTGACAACCATCGGCAAACATGACAGATTATATGTTAAACTGGGATGAGGATAGGGCCGCACTTTTTGCACCAAGGGGCAGCACAGCAAATCCATTTAAGAGCAATTACGACTCAGTAGAAACATTGAAGCACAAATGTTTAAGATTGGAAAGACTTTCTAAAAAAGAAATCAACAAATACTGGGAACAAGCGTCATTAACTAATTATTTAGAGAACAATATTGTTCCCCGTGGTCTAAGGATCCTCATATTTCCAAATTTTGATACAGATGAGGATGTGGATTTAGCAGAGAAATGGGAACACAATTTAAGTTCCAGTTCTAGAAACATGTTGGAATTACTGATTATGCATGCCAACAGAGAACACACCAGAGTATTGGAACAGATTAACCAATTGAAGGAGGAAATTAAGAACATGACTAATGCAGAAACAACCAAACAAAAACAATTATGAGAAAATGAATGAGATCCTTCGGGAATACCAAGATAAGATCAAAATGAGAAAATTTAGAAAGTTTTTTTAGGGATGATAAAGACTATAGACTTGACAGGATCTACACTTTTCAGACCAAATACGACAATAGTCGCCCCAAATCCAAACCCAGTTCAACCCATACTACTCCTGTTAGCTATGACCCTGATTTAGAGGAGGAGATTCGAGATAACCCAAATCAAGAATTGGGAACTGACACAGCAGACAAATCTGCACCAGCTAACCAACGCGGTTTTACTTTTTTTTAGAAGAAATATGGACACAGAAAAGGAGATCAGAAAAGATTTCTAGAGAAACAAGTCAGATTTCAGACTTCTCCAGGAACATCTACGCCAACACCCAGTACCACACAAGGGGCCGGCAGGGGTCGGGGGGAGGGTAATGTAAGCGGAAGTGGCAGTTCAGATGAAGACACAGGTCGACCAGGAATCTTGACGAGATCAACCGCCAAGAAGAGATTAGCACAGCAACAACACCAAATTTAGTTATTAATTTATCAGACCATAATTTGACCAGAGATGAGATTGCCATACTCAACAAGTGACTTTCTTTTGCACCAGCAACAAATACTATGTCAATTGCCAAATTGATCTGTTCAAATTTGTGCGCAAACTCAGATTAATAAAATTCTTTGCAACACAAGTTTGCACGTTTATACCATCTGCAATACAAGAACCTTTGAGCACCTTAACTATGACGGATCTTAACAGTATAGAAATTTTGACTTCACTTTGTACAGAAGGGAATTCAGACTTCGATTCAACTTGTTTGGACCTGGGAGTACATCCTAGTAACATGGAAATTCGGGAATTAAAAAACCCATCCAAATTTACACCACAAATCACTTTGAACAATGTTATAGATATTTTTCATAAATCTATGATTAAGGACATACATTGCATTATGGACAAATCTTTGAATCATAATTTTAAAAAATTTGATAAATCAAAATACAATTTCACCAAAGATGAATGCAAAGCGCTGAATTCCCTCTCTAAAAACAACAGGACTACCATAAAAGAAGCAGACAAAGGGGGCAACGTTGTGGTGCTCAACACAGTTGATTACATAAAAATGGGTATGAATCATTTGAACACACCACAATGTTACAGGACACTTAAGTGCAATCCCACTAAAAATATAGTCACTGAGTTGGTTAATCTAATCTCTAAATGGCACACTAAGGGACTGCTTACGGATGAAGGAAAAAAGTTTCTAATTGTTACCAAGCCTATAATACCAACTATTTACTTTCTACCGAAAATACATAAAGCGTACCAAGAACTGCTGGAAGTAAGGCCAATCATAAGTGGCATAGGGTGGGCCACAGAGGGCCTCTCACAATATTTAAATGAGGCTCTCAAACCATTCGTGGTGCAAATAAGATCATATACCAGGGACAGTACGCATGTACTTAAATTTCTAGAATCTATTGAATGGCACACAAGCTACTTATTATCTACTTTGGATGTAACAGCGCTATATACTAGCATTGGACATGACTTAGAAGTCAAGCCATTGGAATTTACCTTTAGAAATTGTTCGGCTTCACATTGGAAGCATGTTGAAATGTTGAAAGAATTTTTAATTTTTACACTGAAGAATAACATTTGCTTATTTAATGACCAGTTATTTTTGCAAGAAAGAGGAGCAGCTATGGGCGCTAAATTTGCGCCCTCTTTGGCAAACTTATTCATGTCACAATATGAAGAGGAGCATATATACAAACATGAAGTCTTTTGCAACAATATCATAGGCTGCAAGAGATTCATAGATGATATACTTGTGATATGGGACGGGACATCCAACTCCTTTGAGGAATTTGTTACTTATGCCAACAAGAACAAATTTGGCATTCAATTCACGGGGAATGTGAGTCCATCGCAGATAGTCTTCTTAGACCTTCACATATTCATTTCAGAGAATTTAATACATACTACGACGTATCGCAAACCCACTGAGGTGAATTCAGTCCTGCATGCAGACAGGTGTCACCAACGCAAAACTATTGAGAATATACCTGGTGGGGAATTCTATAGAGCGCGCAGGAATTGCAGCAGAGATCAAGACTATAACTCGGAATGCAAGTTACTCACACATAGGTTTCTTGAGAGAGGATACAGCCCACAATGCATTAACCATGCAGCCAATAAATACAAACATACCAAACAAAAGGAATTGGTCAATAAGAGCATTAGAGCTAGATCTCAAACACAACCAATTGCTATCATAACACAGTATACCAAAAATAGCAACATTCTGTATCGAATGGTAGCTAAACATTGGGATATTCTCAAACTGGATAAAGATTTGATTCCTTTTCTCACGGACAAGCCAAAATTCACGTTTACACAAGCACCAACCATCAGAAAAAAACTATGTCCGTCTTTTTTGGACACTAGTTTAGATATCCAGACACAAAGCTGGCTAAAAAGTGAAGGGGGCTTTTATAAATGTGGGCATTGCAACAAATGCAAATACGCTTGGGATAAGTGCAAAATCTTCAGAGATCAGTTTGGCAATGTAATCAACATCAGGGATCACATTAATTGTAAAACATGTTATGTTGTATATCTAATCAAATGCGTTTGTGGAAAGTATTATGTTGGCAGTACTATCAGGCAGGTACGTATAAACATCAGCGAACATTGGTCAAGTTTGAAGAACACTGAGCCTAAGAGATCATTGGCCATACATTGGCAAAATCTACATCAAATGGACAATATAGATGACTTAAGGTTTGTGGGGCTTATGAAAGCCAAGAAAGGAAAGAGGTGGAGATTTAAATTTGATATTACGGAAAATGGAAGCCAAAACAATTTGTCTTCTACGCCTCACAGATCACGGACTTAACTCAGACCATGAGATGTATGTATTTTTATGATTGTATTACTCCGATATACATTTTGAAGTTTTGCAACAATATTGTGGGAGCATGTCGTTGGCTTTCATCATTATACTACGAGCACTAAGTGTGTTTTTACACACGAGTTTGATAAATAAACAATACATGCATCGTATTTGCATTAAGGCATTCATATTGCCAATATATTCATTGGCACAACAGTAAATGAAGGAAACATTGTACTCGATCTAGATGAGTACATAAATATGTCACTAATGACGTATTTTGTTTACACCATGACGTCACGCGCAACACAACGCGTGACGTCATCACGTTACGCGTAGCCGCCATCTTGTTTTGCCACGGCAGGCTCTTTAAGCCTAGACAAAACAGAACAAACTTTCCGACTGATGGGGCTAGGATGCCGGTCTAGGGATTGACCCTCATATAAACAGGTGAGATTAACCTTATATTATGGCACCCATATAATTTTACTTATAGCTGAGCAACAGATAAATAAATAAACTATTTACACTCTCTTGATCCATCTAGGGCACTAGGATAGAACCCAAAATATACTTGTGACTGCATTAGAAGCAACGTTTTTTCAGGATTGGAACACAAAGCAGAACATGAGGAGGGCATAACATTATACTAATTGCATGCTATCATGCCCAGAGAATGTAATACAATACACACTTACTGATAATATTATATTTTTAAATACAGATTTTCAAGTTTAAATAAAGGATAAGGGTAAGAGAATCATCAAATACACTGGCTTTGATACAGGGGAGCACTTGTTGGGTGCCACATTTAATTTAGATTCAATTTTGCACT
The DNA here is from genome assembly GCF_040938575.1 of Ambystoma mexicanum. NCBI lineage: Eukaryota > Metazoa > Chordata > Amphibia > Caudata > Ambystomatidae > Ambystoma > Ambystoma mexicanum. Next base: position 150,895,638 of record NC_090930.1, on the reverse strand, counting down.
AAGTCATCACCATGTGGGCATGGGAGATTTGAGATTTTGGACAATGTACAAACGGTAGATGGTTGCTTTCAACGCATGTTCCCAAATAATTGATTTTGGACCATGGTATTTATAAATCTATTAGAATGGATACATGATATTAGATAATACGTCATATTAAATGTGTGAAATGCACGTCTATTCTAATAGCTAATTTGGAAAGCTCTTTCGTTTTTTGCACCGTGATTGCAATGGATGCTTGCTTTGCCAACCCGCAACAACCTGTGTGGTAGGTTTTTTATATGGTTTTGACAATCTGCCTACTTTTTTAATGTTGTCAATTGGGATTTGCTTTTAATGGCAACCACCATATGGATTTGTTACGAATGATAGGATTCATTATTTGTTTAACCTCATTCTAATGGATATTAATAGCCTTGAGGACGACCGTATTGGTCGAAACACGTGTCGGCTATACTATTGTTGCAGTACTAGACAACTATATAAAGAAAAGGAAAAAAACATCATATTGATTTCAATGTGTGGACTTTATTGTTTTGAATGGTTTAATTCGATGAATTGTTGCCTAATATAGCTTTATGGTTGATGAATACTAGTTTCAAGCGCGGTGACAGTCTTACAACAATCTAATAATTTTTAAAACCAGGACTGGACTAGCTTTTCACAATAATGTGCCATGTTGGCAAGTCAATTGTTTGTTAAAAGCAAATCTATTGCAGTTATTCATGTTAGAAAAATCAGATGTCGTGAACATTGTCTATCTGGAGCGCAGGAAGTTTGCTTTTTCAGCACTTAAAAGACTATGATCCTGAATGTGGACTATGATCCTGAATGTGGAACGCATTGTACAGATAAGAAACTAGCTAAATGGCAAAAAGAAGAGGAAAAAAATCTATTGTGCAGCTTCAGACTCCTAAAGGGTCATCAATGGAGTAACTGAATTATTCCCTGTATTAGTTAAAGCTTTTACTACGGCTAGGCTTATTGACCCACTGAATACTAAAACTGCGATTCCATGCATATATTTTGGTCATTCGGAAAACCGAAGTGGATTCTAATATTCAGTCGGGATGAATTAAATATTCATTTATATTTAACAATCTAGAAAGATTCCATGGCTTTGTTGTAAATTAAAACAAAAACAAATCTGGAAAGGGCAAATAAAAAAAGTAGCCCAAAAAATACATAGACTGGTTAAAAGTTGAACAGGTGCAAATGTATTACAGCAACTGTCAAATTAAGCAGCCAGCATTTAACAATCGAACATAGACTTACAACACATACAAGAAATAGACGGCTGGACAGTGAGAATGTGTTGGGTACAAAAGCAAAGTGTTTGGGTAAAAATGTGAACCAGAAACAAAAAGCTTGAGTAACAAAAAGTATAAAAGAAGGAATAATCTGCTAAAGAATTAAGCAATAAATACCAAGGGAGTGTTGTACTTCAGCAACTGCATTAAAAAAAAGTATTCGACAAAACCTAGAACATACAGAGGAGAGTTAGAAACCTGTTAAATGACAGAGGGTGGTAAATATTCAGATTATTCTTTGGAACGCCTGAGTAAAACACTAACAAAAGCAAATGGTTTAAAATTGGATAAAAATACATTCAATTTAGATACAGGGATCCATTTTAACTATGCTCTTAAGAATCAGCATGCCTACAACTTAAACATTTGCATATTAGTATGGGTAGACATTTGTACTGAAAATTACCTTTGTGTAGTGTATGTGGGAATGCTCTTAACAATTGTTGACAAAGTTAGGACACATAATCAACCTTTGTACAAGAGCAAAAGATACGTACATATAGGAGGCAGCTCCCGTCTTAATGTTGCCTATCGTGACCTTCACGTCATCCTCATCGCTGTCACTGTCGCTGTCTTCCTCTTCACTTTGTACCACCTAAAGGGAACAAAGGCACACATGAACTTTGGCTTGCAGTTCGCCGCTCCAAGGGGGACATCCTCAATACTCGCCCAACTACTCTATCCAACCCATTACACCTCTTGGCACAATTGTCTCCCCCCCCCCCCCGGAACAACCCATTCATACACAAGACTATTCTCTTCCCCACCTCTTGCCTCATGCTCATTTACTTAGCAGCACTGAGCAAGTAATTGCATCTCAACTCTGCTTTTCATGCTTTCAATCCACTTCAAACCTTTACCCCTGCCTCACCCTTAAGTGCAGCCTTGGAGTTGGCACGCCACCTAACCCCCCCCCCTCTAAAACAGGAATACAGCGCTACAAACTATTCTCAGAAAATAGAGAGTCTCATAGATCGTCCAAACATCCCCTGATTATATTGCACTCCTCAATCTCAAATTCAACGCAACCAAAATACTCCTACATTTATACAGTATTCCCTGCCAATTATCTTTTGGACCCAACAGCCCTTGTAATATCAGCTAATCAACCCTTTAGTTCGCCAACTACTCAGCAAACTATTGAACTAATGCCCTCTTACTGCCAACAACCTCACACCTCCTGTTTAAAATCCATAATAGTTCCCCCACCTAAAAACGCTCCATTGATCTCTCTGGTCCTTATATAGAACAACTGTCGCCGTCTCAATTCCTCTTCAATAATCCTGAAAGGATAGCTTCTGTGTCTCAGCCACTACCTCACTTCCGACAAACCTTAATTCAATTTCCAACCTCTGTCAGAAGCTAAACATACAAGACAGACATAGGGAGGTAACGGTATTAGGGTATACCGTTAAAGATACCGTGAACCACTTAACTGAACAATAATAACCGTCACATTGTTTATACCGGTATACCGTTCATACCGTTAAGTGGGCTTTTCAATCTGATTTGGAAAGGCTGCAGTAAGCAAGTGCTGCACAGTCTTGGTCTTGCACTGTTGGATGTGCCGTCTGCTAAGTAGTTTCAGTTTGAGCAGTTTTTAATGCCATTCCATAAACCACACGTGCCTTGACACAAAAGCAATATGTTAGCAATAGGAAGAATAAATACAGTGCCAAGAAGGAAGAGGGGTTTTTTGTATGTACATTTTTTTTAAAGCGCTCATACAGCCTGCGGGCATCGAGGCGCTGTTAAAGAAATTGGTTTTGTTTATTTAGTTGCGTAATTGTTTTTGTCTTCGTTTCGTATTTATAACGCACTTAAGCACCCAGAGGTTTCTAAGCACGGACCCAGGAATCGAAACTGTGTTGCTTCGTGTCGTCTTGCTTCCAAGGCACGCATGTTGCCGCTGAGCTATCCTCCCGGGACTTTGGGTTGGTGGCTTTGGGGTTTATATACTTATAATGTTTTCTAAACATATGACAATGGGGGATTTCCCTGGTTCTTTCATTTAATTTACATATAATAAGTCACACTGCGAAATGTAATCATCTCTGTGGGTATTCCCTGCTGCCATACCAAAGGGTAACATATATATATATGAGTGAGTGAGTGAGTGAGAGAGAGAGTGAGAGAGAGAGTGAGAGAGAGAGTGAGAGAGAGAGTGAGAGAGAGAGTGAGAGAGAGAGAGAGAGAGAGAGAGAGAGAGAGAGAGAGAATGTATATATACAAGCGTATACTACCATCGGACTCCATTGATCTGTGGCATGCAGATTATCAAGATGGCAACATGTTCATCTTCACCAGTAGGCAGTTGGGGGAGCTAAAAGCCTAAAGGACCATTTAAGAAAACCTATTCAGTTTGCTTTGCCAGTTGCAGCAGGTCCCCCCCCCCTTTCCACACGTGTTTGTGTTTGGTGGAAGCAAGGGGTGGCATTTCAGTGGAAAGTATGTTGAAAAGCCCAATTCTGGCCCTGGGTGCCTGGTTTTGTTTGTGATGATAAACCTGACAATTTATGACCTTTTAGAAAATATTTGTTAAGATTAGTTAACTCCACCTGCTATACCGCGATAACCATGATATACCGTCAGAGAAGGTAAGAAGGTTATTGTACCGTCATAAAACTAATACCGTGACACCCCTAGACAAACACAGGTAGTGGAATTCTTGTCAAAACCTTTATCAAAATAATAACGCAGTTTGGAAAAATGCCTCGCTAGCCCTTTTTCCCTGCCTCAACAAAACGAACGAATGGCCCAGTCATCAGGATGTCCAAAATGAAGTTCCCTCAGGCTTGTGTCCAAAACCAATTCTGACCCTCACACTAAGTGCTACAAAACCTTCTATAGGGGAAAAATAGTCTCTCGAATGCTCTCCTGCAACCTTCCTCAGTTCTTGTGCACAAAGTTCCAATATGTAACGTTGCAACTATAAGTGGTCCCAAAATAAAATCACCGAGTTCTAAGTAAGATTCTCTTACTTGTGGTCTGCTTAGCACAGGGAGAAGTGGTCTCCTTCACAAGTGTATCCAACAATGACAGGGGGGACAATCCACTACCCCTGAGCGTTCTTCGGCAATTACCGGATCAATGTGATGACCGCAACCGCCATAATTTCAACAGCCAAAAATGTTGACCGTTTTTTTAATTTATTTGAACCCCTATTACACCACAAACATATGCGGGGGAGACACCCCCGCAGCACCCCCCATATTACTATAATATCACATACCTCACCCTCACATATATATGTGGTGTAAGGGGGGGGTTTGGGGAGTCTTAAAAAAAAATCTTAATTTCGGCCTTCGGAATTATGAGGGCGACATTTTGGGCCATTACCCAATTACCTAAACAATGTCTGCCTTGGTGCTTCCGGACTTGGCTTAGTCTCATACTAAGTACTGCAAGTGTTATTTCACAGTATCACTGGGAGGTGGAAGATTAGGTGCAGATGATCCGTAGTCTGATCTACGATAAGCTTATTTATTATTGCTGAGGTCTCTTTGGTTGGGGTTTCAGTTCAACTCACTTTGTAAATCACAATAATTCAGTTAATTCCAGATTCTCGTTTCTTTATTAATCATTTCACCTATACAGGGCGACTGCTCACTTCTGTGCCCAGAGCCTCTCATTCCTCCGCATTGTTAGGGGAGTTTTCCTTATGTCCTACTGGCAGTAAGACTTTAGTAAGCTATCCAAGCGGTTTGTAGACCCCTCTCCCCCAACTCTTAGTATCAATCTGTACTAGCTCAGGGCCTTGGTAGTGTGGCAGAGCAGTCAGGCTTATTGTTAGGCAAAGTTTAGATGCAGTACCCTCTGGGAACACTACAAACAACTGACTACAGGTATAGGCAACCCAACCTTTGGTATAAGCTTGTACTACACAGTTTTGGTAGCGTCTTGAGCAGCCAGGCTTATCTCAAGAGGGGAAATGTGAGCTGTAGTGAAGTTACACAAACATTCACAGTTCCAGGTATTCAAATAAATTCTTACACTCACAGTTTCTTGCATAAACAATTCATAATTTATCAGTCAGTTATAAAGCCTTCTTCAGAAGGGAGCAATATAATAGGAACCCACAAATACACTTCAATACTGTACACTGAGTTTCTGAATCAGTAAAGACCCTTTTGGGATGGCCCACAGACAATCTACAACCACAGGTGACTTCAATAACAAGGGTGCTGGGGACATTAATATCTTACTGTTGGCATTCAGAAAACTCTTAAACAGTTGGTGAAAGGCAAAGGTAATTAGAACACAAGAGATCACAAATATTCTTAAACAGGGCAAGTACTTTTAGATCTTCTTAGAAGAGTCAAACAATTTAATAGGCTAAGCCAAAGTCAATAGGCAAAAAGTCTTGTATAGGATGAAGCACTTCTGGTAAGTAAATGGAAAAGTCTTTGCACAAGTTCTTAGGAGTCTTTGATAGAAAGAAGAATCAAATGAAGGGCCACAAGCTAATTAGACTTGTGAAAGTTACAAGCACTACTACAGGAAGAGGTAAGTACTCTCAGGCTTTGTTACAGTACCTTAGAAATGAAAAGATGCAGCTGATGACTTCTGTTCCTGCGCAGTCCAGCAGATCTCACTGTTCCTGGGCCTCAGTCGTGGGGACATGAGGGAGGACGTCGGGGGACTCATGCAATGCACTGGGACGGTCAAAACTTGCAACCGCCGAACTTCACTAGCAGAGGCGGTTTCGTGTTTCAGCTCCTCGCGTCTACTGCAAATAGCAACAACGTGATTACTGGCTGTCAAAATGGACTGTCCTTGATTCTGGGGTCCCGCACTCTGCTGAGGGGGCTAAGGCTTGGTCAGTCCTGCTTCCTGGGAGTCCTGAGGATCTTCCAAAAGCTTTAGGCCAGCTTAAAAGAAACGCACACAATCTGGTGTTCCTCTCCCTAGCTATACAGTTTCCAGCAGCAACTCTCTGGAAATTCAACCAGCGCCGAGATGGAGGTCCAGGTGGCTTACTTTGTGGTTGATTGGTCCCACCAACTCAAGGGGAGGAGACGTCCTTGCAGGGGCTTCTCTGTCGATGCGAACTTGGCATTTTGGCACTGCATCAGGCCTTCACCGGGCAAACCAACGTCCAGGAGTTGCAGTAGGCATCCTCTTCAAGCTCTTCTTCGTTTTCATTGTCCAGGGGTCGACTCTGCCTTCCAAGCCAAGAGACTCGCCTTTGATTCAGTTCTCTCCCATTTATTCCAGCCTAGCTGTCACTCACCCAGCAGGGTGGCTGTCCTTGCCGGATGGTCAGCCAGCCAATCACCACAGAGTGGATTTGGTTCTCCTAGGAGACTAAGCACAGTGAGTTTCGGGCACCTCCCTCATTTCCTGCCTACCCCAGACACTCTGGAGCCAGAGGCGGCCTTCACTTCTGAATCCCGCCAAAGGCGAAATGAACGAAGAGACCAAACCTGGTTTGGCGAGCAGAGAAAATCTCTAGAAGGACCTTTCCACAAAGACCTGCCGAAAAAAGAAGACCGGGGACCATTTTGTCAACGATGGCTTCTGTGCCATTTTGAAAAAGATGGCTCCCGCGGTTGCTTTACCAGAGCCGCGAACGCAGCCCGCGGTAAATGCATACCATGTAAGTTCGAATGAAACCACTGCCATCAGCCATTCAGTGAGGAAAGGGTAACATAAAAGATGTTACATGGGAGCCTAGACACAGGGGATACTAAGTAACCCCTCCAGCACTCTATTATAAGATGGTGTGTGCTGGGTCTAGAAAGTTACAATGCGAAGTAAAGTCAATTTCACTTTACTGCTCTGGGAAACAGTAGTTTATACCAGAGAAAGGTATTTAAACCTTGGGGAAATCTGAAAGACTTCCCTGCGTCACTGCAATGAAGGTGCTGCGTGACAATGTAAAAGATGATGCCGATGGAGTTTGTCAGACTCCATAACCAAAAGAAACAGAGGTTAAATTCACATTAAAATACAAGATGGAGTGGGAAAAAGGGTCACACTCTCTCCAGGTTAAAAAAAATCAAGTTTTCAAAATCCAGCAAAGTTGCTGGGGGGTCTCTAAGCTGGAGTGAATTGACACATTTCTGAGAATTCTCCCCAACACTTATTCTTAAGAGGAAGATGTGAGCTGTAGGTAAGTACTCTGAATCTTAGGTACAGCAAAGAAGCAGTTACACATATATATTTATATACACAAGATAAATATTTATTATATTTACAAAAGAATCACTTTAAATACTTCAGACGGTAATGGTAGAACACTTAGGAATACTAGATAATACACTACAAAGGGCACTTTCACTTCTGTGTTTGTTCGCGTTTACATTTAGAAAGGGAAAAGACAAGGTTATAGTAGTATCAGTAATTGTGCACTGTGAGCCCCTTCCTCGGACAGAGGGTCTCCCTATGGAGCCATTACCCACGGAGGGCGGGTTCAACAGAGAACCCCGGCGGGAGGTCGAAGACGCCCTAGGAGAATCATGGCTGGGAGACAGCAATGTGAAGCCGGAGCACCCCGTCGCCATAGAAGACGCCTGGTTGGGAGACGGCAACATGGAGCAGGAGCACCCTGCAGGCAACACGACGATGAGGAGAGAGGGCTGTGTGTCAGGCGAAGTAAGAGCCGCGGAAGACAAGGGAACTGCAGAGGGGCGGAGGAGACGGTAGACTCCCAGCAGCAGCTGACGGCACTTACCGAAGAAGCCCGGGAACGTCACATTTAGAGGAGGACACCGGAGCCAAAACCACGGGTCTCCGCAAACAAATGGGGACCATCGGAAACAGGGAGGTCCTGCATACGGGGAGCACGCACAAAGGGGAGAGAACTAACCATTACTCCACACACAACAATGGATACATTGAAAATGCTGGGTATTACTTGCCTCATATTCCAGGTCAGGACGCCTTCAGTAGCAGGAATCACACGGCCACAATACCTCCTCCATTATGACATCCTTCACTCTGGAAAGAAGGGGTCGGAGCTTGGAGGGGTTTTTCTAACCTACAGAGTATACAGACTTCTGATTGGCTTGAGAGGGTACAGCCCCTATATAAACCAAATAGCAAGGAAGTACTGATGTGTTTTTTTTCCCCTTCTGTTTCAGAACAGAGACCAGGGCGAGGAAGGAGCACCAAAACTGTGCTGGGCCTTCGAGGACTAACCACAGGTTCTGTCCTTATCCCAGAAGAGGCCCAAGCCAGAACTTGAATTTGGACTACTTTAAGGAGCATTATTCTGATATTGTGTTTTCTTCTGCCTGAATTATTTTTCTTTAGTCAATAGAGACTATTTTTTGTTAAAGACAAAAATCAGACCAGTGCGTTCTTACATGCACTAATGCAGTTTTCAACAGGTTATACAGTAGTGTATTTACTCTGCAAACACAGATAGAAAAGTCACTTAAAAGGAGGAAAATAAGTGGTTAGTGCAACATGAGCTTAGTTCAAGGTTCTAGAGACGGTTTCTTCGCCTGGCAAGTCTTAAGTCGAAAAACGAAACCCTAGCTAAATGCAGTTCGGAGAGGGCTTAAAGTCTTGGCAAACAGCGAATACTGAAGAGTTCCTGCCGATTTTTTCCATTGTTTAAAATTTTTGAAGCAGCAAGTTAGCAACTAACAAAGCAGACCTAATAACAGACTCGAAAAGGGCACACAAGCAGCAGCTTGGTTAAGAGGGGGTGTGGACACCTATGTGCACTACCAATGCTCTGGAGCGACTTCTTGGAATCAGGTAAGCAATACCTTTTTCCCCACCGTACCTTGAGTTTGAAGTAAGTGTTCGTGTTTGCTCCTCCGCAATGTGGATTCTTGATCTGGGGACGAAAAAGGCAGGTCAATGAACAGTATCTTCCAGCAGCAGTCTTGAGGAGGGATCTGTTGCACGACTTTCAGCAACTTCCTGTTTCACGCTGCGGTTTTGGGACCTTTTCAGCAGCACCAACAAAGGATACAGATCACCTGGTCAATCTTCTTCACTTCCTGCAGTCCCACACTCTGGTGAGGGGGTCTGGGCCAGTTGGATCATATCTCTGGAGTGTCCCAACAGGTTCAGCACAGAATTGGACAGATTCAGCCTTTCTACGACGATGCACTCGAAATTGGCAGCAAGTCTCCTGGTATTGGGGTTACGCACCTTTGGAATCTCCTAGGACCTCATGAGATGGCTCGTTTCAAAGTTCGTCTTGGGACTGGTTGTTCCCACCAGCCAAAGGGAAGGAGTCATCCTCTTCGGTGCTCCTCTGTCGCATAGAAAGCGGGGTCAGAATAGCAGTGGTCACTTCACTGTCTAGCAAAGGGTCTGCAGGCGTCTCTGGTCGCCTTCTTCATCGGTTACTTTTGTTTCCTGTGGTTGACTTGCTTTACAATCCAGAAACCTCGCCTTTCATACAGTTTCAGCACGCACTCCTTGTTAGGCAAAGTTTGTATGCAGTACCCTTTGGGACCACTACACACAACTATGACTACAGGTGTAAGCAAAACTAACCTTTGGTATTAGACTGTACTACACAGTTGTTGGTAGCAGAGCTGAGCTGCCAGGCTGATCTCAAGAGGGAATGTAAGCTGTAATGATGTTACACAGAGGTCTACAATCACAGGTGTTCAAATAAACTCTTACACTCAAGGTTTCTTTGTTAAATACTTATTAATTTAACTGTCAGTTATAAAACATTCATAAGGAGGCAATATAATCACACACAAATATACTTCAGTACTGTACACTCCAAGTTTGAGGCATTCAGAATACTTTGAAGGAGAAGCAAAAAGGCATAGGTTAACAGAACATAGAAAGAATACAGTTATTTCTTAGGCAGTGCAGATATTTAAGAGTCAATTCAATTCAATAGACTAGGCCAAAGTCAATGGGCTAAAGTCTTGGATAAGATAAAGCAGTTCTGGTAGATAAACGGAAAAGTCTCTGCCATAGTTCTCAGGAATAGTTTGTTAAACGAAGAATCATATGTTGGGTCACAAGCTGATTAGGCCTGCGAGTTGGGAAAGTTTCAAGTATTTTCACAGCCGCGAGAGGCAAGCACTCTCAGTCTAGTTTTACAGTACCTTTACAATTGAAGAAAAAGATGCAGCTGGTGACCTCTGTTCCTAGCAGTTCCTGCAGATCTCGCTGTTCCTGGGCCTCAGTCGTGCGACAAGAGGTAGGACATCGGGGGGCTCCTGCACTGCACTGGGACTGGTCAAAAAGCTGGCAACTGGCAAATCTTCAATTCCGGTAGCTGTAGTCAAGCACACAAGCTGATGTACCTCTCCCTGGTTATTCGGTTTCCTGCAGCACTCTGAGGAAAATACAACTAGCTCCGAAAATGGTATCCAGGTGGCTTTGTGTCGAGTTGATTGATCCCACCAACTCAAAAGGGAGAAGTTGTCCTTACAGGGCTTCTCTGTCGAGGTGAACTTAGCGATTTGGACCTGCAGCAGGGCTTCACCGGGCAAACCAACGGTCCAGGAGTTGCAGCAGCCGTCCTCTTCAAGCTCGTCTTCGGTTCTTTCGTTCCAGTGGTCGACTCTGCCTTCCAAGCCAAGAGACTCGCCTTCTATTCAGTCCTCTCCCATTCATTCCAGCCTAGCTGTCACTCACCCAGCTGGGTGGCTGTCCTTGCCGGACAGTCAGCCAGCCAATCATCACAGAGTGCACATGGGTCTCCTAGGAGACTAAGCAAAGGGAGTTTCCGGCACCTCCCTCACTTCCTGCCCACCCCAGACACTCAGGCGCCAGAGGCGGTCTTCACTCCTGAAGCTCGCCAAAGGCGAATGAACAATGGAACCAAACCTGGTTTGCCGTGCAGAGCAAAACTCTAGAAGGACCTTTCCACATAGAAATGGTGGAAAAAAGACAGGGACATGTTTTTACAGAGGGGGCGCAGACGCCATCTTGAAAAACATGGCTCCCGCGATTTAACACCACCAGTGTTCACGATCGGGAAAAATCATGGTAGTTCATTGTAAAACAACTGCCACCAGCCATTTCGAGAGGAAAGGGTACCATTTGACTGCTACATGCGTATCTAGACACAGGGGATACTAAGTAACCCCTCCAGCACTCTATTGTAAGATAGGGTGTGCTGGGTCTAGGAATTTAAAACGACTATAAAAGTCAATTTCACTTGAAGTAGTTTATCGCTGAGAAGGCATTTAAACCTTGGTAAAGACTGAAAAGGTTTCCCTGTGCCACTGCATGTGTGACAGGGTGCTGTGTGACACAAATGAAAAGATGATGCCTTTGGAGTGGTCTAAAACACCATAACCAAGGAAAACAGGGGCGTGGCTTGGCAGCCATGGACTAGGTTGCTCTTCTATGGAGCTTCCTGGATCCAACAATTGATCCATGTAGGCGCATGCCAATAATCTGTAATATCCAGCTGGAAAACGAGATGAATGCAGCATGAATGAACACGGATGCCGATGCGAGTTACTGTGAACGGATCATGCAAGTATGCTCGAAGTTATGGAACTCTGAAAAGTCCCGGACGAGAGTCACCGGTGAATAACAAGATGGCGGCGAGTTCGGAACAAAGGAACTCAAGTATGCAGGACAATGCCCGGTAAGAAGCGAGCCGTGATGAAAGAAGCCAGCCTCCCCGCGTGTGGAGTCGATCGCGTAGGATAGGAAGAATACTTAACGGGCAAGCAGAGATACACGTCAGGGTGGCGGTCCGCCCCCAGACATCTGTGTAGCAGAAACGGCAGCGGCTTCCTGAGGGGAAGGAGTACTGAGCGAATGGAGCACCCTTGTGGGGTCGCTGCTTAAATCGGCGCGCCGGGCCAAGTGACTCTGAAAAATGCAGACACTGCAAATTGAGGAACCGGGCCAATCTGGGGCCGCAGAGAATTGCAGTGTACAGCGAAGTGCGGGCGGCACGATAAAAGTCATGTTGGAGAGAAGTGAGCGAATGTGGCGCACCATTGATGTGCAGTATTGAAAGCGATCCGGCGGACCACATGCAATGGTTACTACAACACGCAAAGACTGTTATAGATTGCACGCCGCCGCCTCTACCCTCGCTCAATAAGGGGGAAACAAAAGAAAAAGAAACATTAATACATTGTCACCCTGGCGAGCAGTGCGCACTTCATTCCAGGATACTGAACACCCAGAATTGAGCATGGCAAAATAGAATGGACAGGGACAATGGAGGTGCATGCTATGCCCCAGGAACCAAGACACTGCTGGCAGAGGGCGCAGATAGCGAGGTGAAGTCACGAACACAGAGTGCATGCTAAGAAAGCTATGTGGAAACGGGGTGCTGGAGTGAAATGTAGTTGATGCAACGCTAGAAAGAGTTGCTAAGCTCTGCCGCTAGGTGCATGTGGAAATAGCTGTGCCACATAAGGAAGATTGGAGGGAGGCATACAGCCCATACAGCGGTGCCAGACAAGCCGCAAGGAGGGCGACAGGGAGGAACATACCCCTGGTGAAGACTGCAAGAAGAACATTTGGCTGGTATGACTGCAGCACACCCAATAGAGCTTACTAGCCATATACCAGAGAGTCCAACCAGCTGAATTAATGACGGACCAGCCTCACTTCTCCAAAAGGCGCCTGAGCGCTGCGAAAACTGGGGAACGCACTCAAATAAGAGAGAAAGGCCATTGCTTGGAAGAAAGTGGCGTACGTGGGACAAGGAGAAATGCAGAGAAACTCGGATGCAGATGTTATGCTGAACTGAAGTGGTGCCTGGACCATAGAGGGGCAGCGTGGCCCTGACGGGCTAGGAGAGCAAGAATCATAGCTATGCACAGGGCGCCCCCCCCCACTCAATTCTAGAGGACAAACGTAAGCAACCAGTAGCACCACAAGGTGCCCTGCACACCAACTAAAAACCACAGGCCAAACCTGAATCAAAACACGGCCAATAGCACGTAGCCCTCGGAGGAGGACGGGTTGCACTGGGGACGCAAGTTGGAATGGCGCACAAGGGAGGTAAAGGAAAGGGCAAGCAACCAACAATGGACATCTTCGACAAATCGCAACAGACCCCAAATACGCCTACACAAGCAATGACTGCAATCTGATGGTGGGACGGCACCGCCAAACGAACATCAGATCCTAGCGGCCATAACACAACTGAAATCCTCATGGGGAGCTGCGATGGCAGACCTGAAAGCGGCCCTAGAAACAAAGATTGATGCAGTAGGGATAGAGGTAGGCCTGCTCAGACAGGATGTGCGAGCACTTGCAGAAAGAACGAGCAGCCTTGAGAGTGCAGTGAAAGTTAACACAGAGACCAGCACCACCAGCGCTAAGGACGTCCACATATTGAAACAGCAAGTGACCAATCTGGAGAATCGAGCAGAGGAGGCCGAAGGACGAGCGAGACGCAACAACATGCGCTTGTAGGCCTGCCAGAAGGGGAGAAAGGCCCGACCCCCACGGACTATGTGGAAAATATGCTCATTCAGGAGATAGGAGCCGGCAAACTCTTGCAGGGATTTGCTATAGAACGGGCGCACAGGGCCGTAATGAGGAGGCCTCAACCCGGATCACCACCCCGGGTAATCATTAGCTAAGATATTGAATCATAAAGACAGGGAAAGGATCCTGGAATTCTTCCGGAAGGGGGGAAACAATACCACGAGCATCGGCGACAGTCACTGCATACCCGGATAAAACTATGGTGGTACAGAGACAACGATACAGCTATGTGGCGGTGAAAAGAAGATTGCGGACAACTGGACTCAAATATATGCTTTTGTATCCTGCAAAACTTAAGGTCCTACACAAAGGCAAAGCACACTTTGACACCGCGGGGGAGGTGACGGTTTGGCTGAACGCCCAGGGCCTCCCAGAGTCTGGAGATGGGCAGGGAGGAGATGGACAGGATAAGTGACCCGGTACGACATTCGAGACCGCCGGAAGTGGGAGTGGCTCCAAGGCGCAGGACAAGAAAACTTGATGATGGAGGCGTTGGCAAAGTATCGACTTCACCAACTAGCATGTTTAATAAGAGGACATATTGGACTGGAATATAGAACTGCATAACAAAGCTATGAGCAATAAATGTGCAATGGGAGATTTCAATAAGGGAGTCACCATAAGCGGAGGACCGAACCCCAGTAGGTAGAGTAGTAAAGGTGCCATTAGGGCGACACTTGCCTGCAGTGCCCGAGTACAGGCGGAAGCCGAGAAAGGGCTAGATGCGGGGGTGCCTGAGATCCAGGGATGGAGCCAGGCCACAGTTGGGGGGAGGGGAGGAATATTGGGAGTTGGGAAATATGTTGGGGCTGGGAAGGGAGGGGGGTAGGAAGGGAGGGGGGTAGAAAAGGAGGTGAGGGGTAGATGTGTTAATAGTTAGGGGACTATTAAGTTGGGGAAGGAGCCTACACGTAATTATAAAAACTCTGAACAGGGGCTGTGCAGATACTGCAACGAGTCGAGATGGGACAGATACATGGGTGACCTAAGGGTAATTTCCTGGAATGTCAGGGGCCTCAACAGTTATATAAAACAGAATAAGGTCATGAAGTACTTGAGAAGGCAGAAAATAGATATAGCTCTCCTACAGAAGACACCTTACAAAAGAGAAGCTTGAAGTGCTCCAAAAGAAATGGAAAGGAACGGTCATTGGGGCCACATACTCGGCATATGCCAGGGGGGTCATCACATGGGTTGCGCCGCATGTCCCGTTCCAGCTACTACAATCCACAGCGGAGTCAGACGGGAGGATGGTGGCGATACGGGGGCTGATTGAAAATGAAGAAATTTGCATAATAAATACATATGCCCCAAATCAGGACACATTGACATATTACAGGAATTTACACAGTAAATTGTGCCAATACATGGGGGAGGGGCGATATGGGGAAGAGACTAATTGTACGCTGAATCCGAAAATAGACCGCTCGGATAATAAACAAGACAGACCATCCCCAGCAGCCAAGGCCCTACAGGCCCTGCTGACGGATTTTTGCCTGGAAGACACATGGAGGGCTCACCACCCACAAGAAAGACAATATTCACACTACTCTGCCCCACAAAACCTGTACACAAGATTAGATTACATGTTTGTAACACAGGAATTGATAGCTGAAACAATGCAGATAGAATATAAGGCAAGGGTCCTATCGGACCACTTGCCACTGGTTCTAACATGGCAATATCGACCCCCAAGAGCTAGGATACCGACTTGGTGGCTTAGAGCAGAAGCACTGAAGGATGCAATATTTAGTGAGGACCTGAGAGAAGAGATTGTAAAATACTTTGAGACCAATACTGGGAGCGCAGAATCAGCCGGTATTTTGTGGTAGGCCTTCAAGGTAGTGACAAGGGGGATAGCGATAGCCAAATCCAAAGGGCTACAGGAGGCATACTAAGATCTGCAACAGGCAGAATCCGAACTAGAGACAATCCTGAGTAAGGGTGGGGACACGAAGGAAGATGGTGATATTATAAGCCAACTGCAACAGAAGTGTGTAGAGCACTGGGAGAGTGTGTAATTTGAATTATAGGAAATATATGGAAAGGCAACTCGCGGGAGGGGATAAACCCGGCAGGATATTGGCATGGCTATACAAAAGTGCGACCCCCCACCTGTAACCAGAGAAATAATGGGGCAAGATGGACAGATGGTAGATACTCAGGAGGGGATCAATCGGGAGTTCCAAGAACACTACCGGAAATTATATGAGGATAATGAAGGGTACGATAGCCAGGAAATAGCAGATACACTGGAAGACATGGGACTTCCGCAAATACGCACTGAGGAACGAGAGGACCTAGACGCCCCAATCACACTAGAAGAGCTAGAAGAAGTGGTGGTGCAACTACCCAGTAGTAAGACCCCAGGGGCTGATGGGTTACCTAGTGAATTTTATAAAACGTACAAGAATTAGGTGCTACCCCCGCTGCTAATGATTCTAAATGAGGCATACGAAACAGGCAGGCTCCCAGAGTCCCTGAGAGAAGCAATAATTATCCCACTGCCCAAACCCAACAAATTAGGTAAAGACTGCGGATCCTTCAGGCCACTCTCGATGTTAAATCAAGATAGCAAAATACTTAGTGGTGTTAGCAAATAGAATGAAAAGGATAATTAACAAACTAATACACCCAGACCAGACAGGATGTGTCCCGCGTAGGTACATATCTGATAACCTCAGAAGACTCCACCAAGTAATAGAATGCACAAAAGAGGTCCCAGACGAGATGGCTATTTTATCACTAGATGCGATCAAGGCCTTTGACTCTGTCAAATGGCCCTGGCTGATCGCAGCTCTGACACACTATGGGATTGGACCAGGGTACCTTAAATGGGTCAAGTTACTGTATAGCGCAACGATAGCCCAAGTAAAAACAGGCGCCGTCATCTCCACAAAATGGCAGCTAGGAAAGGGGACCAGACAGGGATGCCCGTGGTCCCGATGCTTTATATCCTAGCGCTGGAACCGCTGGCGATATGCTTACGACAACAGTATGAGGAAGTAGGAATCAAAATAAAAGGAGAACCGCACTTACTCTCACTATACGCAGGTGACATGCTATTGTACTTGCGATACCCCAAGGAAAATCTCCAATACATCATGGAGGTGATGGAAAGATTTGCTTTGTTGTCAGGTATAGCAGTGAATCCCAGGAAATCATGCGTATTCCCATTGGGAAGATATATAGGGATCCCACATAACGAACTACCGGTTTTACAAATACCATGGGAGCTAAACACGTTTACATATCTGGGGATAGAAATTTAACAAGCGATAGAGGTGGAACATCAACAAAATACTAACAAAGCAATACAGAAAATTGAGAATAGATGTGAAGTTTTGTCCAAGCTCCCCTTGACAATGATGGGAAGACGGGCGCTGTTGAAAATGGTGGCGTTACTGAGACTACTGCATTATTTTAGGAATATCCCATACTTGATACCGGAGTGATTCTTCATGAAGCTACAGAGCATATGCAAGGGTTTCCTGTGGCATGGTACTAGGAATAGAATTGCCCTTTGGAAGTTGCAGAATACATATGATAAAGGGGCGATAAAATTGCCAAATTACGAGATTTACTACCTAGCTAGACAACTGCAATATGTGGCCAAATGGTTATCGGAGGACCCCACCACAGAATCGAGATTGCTAAGATTGGAATGTGCTCCGTTCTTCCTTAAAGAGATGATATGGCTGCCCAAGGTAGAGTCGAAAGTGCGCTCAAAGATGCTGGTGTTGGGATGGGAGATATGGCGCAGGGCGTGTCGGGCCATAGAAAACCCAACCCCATGCTCGCCACAGATACCACTGGTCGCACTGGCAGGAAAAGATGGGCAACTAATACAGACAATAAGGAGGCACTGGGAGCCGGTGGGCATTGTAACGATGGGGGACATATGGCAAGAAGGGGAGATAAAGGTATTCGGAGCGTTGACGGAGGAAACAGGGCTGCATGAAGGACAATATATTACATATAATAGATTGGTACGGCGGATTAAAGACACATGGTCGGAGGTAGTGCTAGATGAACAACCCGACTCTGCCATAGAAACAATATATGGCATAGCAGAGGGGGGCCACTAAATATCTAGATTATATGAACTATTGATGTCCAGAGTGGGGAAAGGGGTGGTGCAATTAAGACAAAACTGGGAGGAAGAACTAGGTGAGTCCATGAGTGATGGGATGTGGGAGCAGACCCAAAGATACCACAAGAAAGTTTCCAGAAACGCGAGATTACAACAGATACAGTTGTACATAACACATAGAGCATATATGACCCCCCCAAAAAATAGCCAGATTTAAGAACGCAAACAGGCAGGCATGTCCCAAATGTGGGGAAGAGAATGTGAGAATGACATGTTTTGGGCATGCCCGGAAATTGGGAAATTCTGGGAAGAAATAGCTCACCAACTAGATGAAAAAGGGATTGAACTAAACATCGAATCAGCATGGGCATACCTAATAGGAGGATTCCCGAGACCACAGCACCTAAGACGTGAGCAAATTAAAAGACCTGGCGTATATACTCGCTAAGCTTAGAATCGCTATGGGATGGAAGGCACGCAATAGACCTAATATGGAAGTGTGGTGGAGAGACCTTCAAAAATGGGCTGAAGCCGAAACAGCATTATGGCAGGAAATGGGGAATCAGAGGAGGGGAGGAGGAGGCAGCATCCCCGACGGCCTAGAAGCATTTAGTAGCCACGCTATATGGCCCACCCAGGAAAGGTCGATTGACCAGGATGAGGACACTGGAGTACGCACCCCTGAAGCAGAAACAGATGTTAAACAGGAAACGGAGTAGGCTCGAACGGGTGGGGCCATGGGGGGTAAGCAACGGACATGCAAATATAAATGTAAATATTGTGTAACATAACGATAAGTAATGTAAATTTGTTGTATGTTTTGGTTGTAAAAGCAATAAAAAACGTTTTAAAAAACATAGAAAACACAAGGGTAAAACACATTTCAAAAAACCTGCTTTTTATGTCTTGCCTGTGGGGTTTCCTTTCAGGAGTCCAGAGCTTGGGGACTACCTTCATGCCGACCCACAGGAATCAAGCCACATCAGAAAAGGCTTTCCACGTCCTGTCAGCAGCTTCTAACCTGTTTGCTCCCATTCTCTCGCTGCACGAGTCACGTCAGCACCATTTCAGACATGTTGAACCGGCCTCTGGTTCAATGGCTGTTTTGTGCTGAAGCAGCATACAGGCAGGACCCTGCCAACAAGGAGAGAGCTGCACCAGTCAGCAAAGCTGCTCTCAGGACCTCCTCTCGGGTTTCCACACCTCAGATGCCAGATACGGCGGCAACCCGGACCCCTTTGGGGCTCGTCCCCTGTCGTCCTTCTCAAGTTGGAAGTTGTGAACCAAACTGTTGTTTCTCGTGATGTCTTCCAATGATCTCCATAGCAATGGTCTTCCCCCTTCTCAGTACACAAACCGGTGCTTAATTTCCCTGTTTGTGACGGAAGGTTTGTTCGCTCATTATTTCTTTGCTTCTTAAGTCGGTTTCTCTTTCTCCTACTTCCATGACTCCTTTGTCTCCAACGACCATTGCTGCTACTTCTACTACGACAACTACTGCTACTACTTTGGATACTTTCACTTTGTTCCCATTAACGTTTTATTAGATGGCTATCCTCGGTCATCAGGCAACATCTAAGGCGTAGCTTTACGGCAAAATTGGGCATTACCTCATGGAGAACATATGTGAATATAGCAAAACGCAGGATCTTTATAAAGTCTTAATTCCTCCCCAGGAGTCTCTGTGTATCTGCATGAGGCACTTTTAACCAAAAGCAGTCAGCCTGTTGACCAATTTGCTCTCGACTGTGAGGAGATTCTTTCTGAAGTGAACATAGACAAAACCCATTTTATAGGCAACCTGAAGTGAAGAGGTCCAGCAATGCAGGAACGTTTTATAAAATTATTTATATATAAAAGAGGCCCTCCTGTCCAAATTGAATCTCGCCTTTGAACAAGTGGTAAGCCTTATATAGAGTGAGTAGTGGAGCCTTGGTAGATTCTAGGTCACCTAGATAACATGATAACATGTTCTTCTTACACTGACCACCTGAGTGGCAACAAGACAAATACATATTTGTACATGACAATCTCCATAATAGGTTTATAATTACAGTTAAGTGCACCAAAACATGTTTATTAGAGTTGCAACAAAACAAGTATGTTTATTACAGTTGGTATTACTGTGATTGAAACGTTCATTTATTCCAACTGGTATTTATAACACAGTTGGTATCAATTTATTTGTAACTCAGAGTAAATGTACCTATATATAACAATATCCTATATAATAAAAAGGTTAGATGTATGTTTGTCCGAAATAATCATGGGCAGTAGAGGCTGCTCGAACACACAGAATGCACCGCTAGAGGGAGCTGTAACCTTAGGTAATACAGTGGTCTAATTCACATAGTCTGTTGTCACCGCTAGAGGGAGCTGTAGGCTGCTGATTGTTGGGAGGCAGGAGCCAAAGTCCCAGACCCGCAGCGATTCAGGTCGAGGCGATTGTAGGAGTTAACGTCGCAGCAGGAGTAGGAGACCGAAGGGGGGCCTACTCATAGAAACTAGAATGTAAAAGAAACTTAGTGAAGTGTAACATTAGAATCAAGTGTGTAATCACAATCCCTTTTAGGAGGGTAGGCGTCATTTTGAAATTGAGGCCTAGTGCCACAGCTATGCTAGTATGTTTACAGTTAGTTCAAAAGGGTAGAAGGGTGGGTGTGTGCTTTTTAATCACAGAGACAGAGACAGAGACACAGACACAGACACAGACACACACACACCTTTATTGTATCTTATCAGTAGTGCATGCAACCCAGAATGATCGTGCCCAGCAAGGCCTAGAGAGGGCCAAATGAATACTCGGGAGGATAGCACAGGGGCAACGTGTTCGCCTTGGAAGCAAGATGACACAGAGCACCACAGGTTCGATCCCCGGGTCCGCGCTTAGAAACCTCTGGGTATTTTGCGAGTTCTAAATATCATATCATACTTGAAGAGCAATCCCACAAGAAGATAGTGGCCGGAGACCCGTTCACCCCCCCCCCCCTCCAAGTACAAGACAAATATTCCAGTACACTCATCAGCCTAAACTAAAGCCCCGCCCCCCGCCCCCCAACCATAAAACTGTAGTGACCAATCGATCATGAAGATCAGAGAACAGGAACTGGCTGCCCCCACCATCACTTCATGTGATTTGTGCTGCGAGGAGCTAGGGGAGAAGGTAACAAATGTATGCCATGGGTGGGAAAGACTGGGGGGTGCCGACGTGTCTGGGACAGGAGCAGGGGGTTCATGCAGAACTGAGGAGTTCTCGCAACCTCTAAAGTAGCCGCCTCACTCATGTCCTTGGTACCAGGTTCACTGTAGAACTGTGAAATAATGAGTTGTGTGTGTAACTAAAATTACCAATTTTGTGACGAAAGAAGAACCCCACGGGGAAGAAGAAGGACAGGAAATGCTGGGAGCAATCGCCTGGCATCTCATATAGATCAGGCCATATGTGTATAGGGTCACACCAACCAGCCCCTTGGAATTGTAACCTATGTGATGTACATCACTCGTGATGCTGTAGGACTTAAATAACTATTGCTTATATTGTTTTTCGCCAGAGCACTCAGTGGCAGCAAAGTTCTTTGTTGCCACGTATTTGTATTTTTGTGAGATTAAACCTTGTTCTTGCAAGAGGCGTGCTGAGCTTTTTTCCCTAGTGGGTTGTATTTTCTCTGGTGTGAACACTGAGGGGGTACTCTATAGGATAGATTGTAGTCCTACTGTGTTAATGAAAGCCTGCACTTTGGCCGTGAACACAGGCCTGTACACTAGTATAAATGATACATTACTCACCGTTATCGTATTTCTGATGCTTTTATCTGCTTAGAAACACATACTTTCCATAGATTAGCGAGCAGTACTTGTAGAAGGAGTTTGGTTGTTTGAAGGTAGTGCTGCAAAGGGATGTATAAGCACCAATTGTCCCACCTGTGTATAACCCTTAGAGTATGTCCAAACAGTAATGTTGGGTGAAGGTCTGTACTGAACTCCAAATGCCAGCCTTTCAAATGGCATCTAGGGGTTGAGTATGCGCTAGGATTAAATGGCAATGATCTCTTAGCAAGAGAATAACACAGTTGGATGCAGTTGACAAGCCATTTAGGAATTGCTGCTTTAGAGATGGTGTCCCCCTTCTCTTCCAGCAGCTACAGATGGGGAAAAAACCATCTGTTTTTCTGATAGGCTTCTTTTTTATTTATAAAAATGATATGGTTCAAATTTTAAACCATCTTTTATACATTCCAAAACAGAAAGAAGGTCTCTTTCTTAGACCATATCCTTTCCTCTATTAGATTCAAATAGTACATTAAAAAAACTGACAATTGTGAAAATGTCTTTCTTTGAGCCACCGTGTAGAAATTTCGCCCATCGATCTTCTGGTAAGAGTTTGATTGTAGATGGGAGATACATGTCTCTAATTCGGGATTTGGTTTCATCAAGTGCTGGACATAAGGTAACTATGTGCTGTAGAGTTTCTAGTTCAGTTTGTTGTTTACAGAACCGACAGAAGGAATTTTCCTTGGTTAGAAGTTGCCTGGATTGTAGCAGTTCTCGTGTTGGTAGTAAATTAAAACGGAACCGTAGGAAAGTGTCTCTGACAGAGGCAGATGGAAAACATTGTAAATATAACGGGAGACCGTTTAATGGGTGCATGTCCAACTTACATTCCTGGCTAAGTTTTAATTGTCTTTTGGCTTCGATAGTTGCTATCCAATCGTCGCGCCCAAGTTTTTGTTTTGCTTTTACTGGACGTTGAGTTAGCTGCTCCATGGATATGTCTGCTGTTATTCTAGTATTTTCCATATGATTCTTCCAGGTTTGTAAGGCAATTGCGTGAGTTGCGAGTTCTTTTTGATGGAAAATATGTAGCACTGGAATATGCAAGTCAGACGATTTTCCTGTAAAGATCTAGTTTTTGCCATGTTTGAAGTGAGGTAAGAGACTGAACTGCCAATTCGTATCGGATTCGGGCCATCGGAAACGATTGAGGTAAAGAGAGCACTTTCCGCCAGAACATGCCTTCCAGACGCAGCCATATAGATCTGTCGATGTTAATCATGGATTCGCTTCCATAAAGTAAAATCGTCGTAACTTTTTGTCTGTAAAATGATATGATTGGTTTAAATGTGAATCTTCCATACTTCAAGTGTAGAACTCGACCCTGACGGGCTAGAGATAAAGCTTTTGCCAGTAGATAGCTGGACCAATTCGATTCAGTGGGTGATTGATTCATTCAAATCCCCAAGTATTTAACTGTTACTTGTTCAAGGGGTTGATTATTAAGAAGAAATGGTTTTGGCTGTTGTGTTCTGTGGGATGGCGCCAGGAGCATTATTTTGGATTTATTTTAAGTTGATTTATCTTCATATAGTTTTCTAGGTTTAATAGGGCTGTTTGAGGGCCTCTTGGTGTTTGTGAACACAACACAATATCGTCTGCATACATCAGGCACGTGATGGTTGTGGCATTTAATTTCGGTGGATTTGATAATGGCGAGTTTGTCTCGGTTTCGTAGTCTGATGTAAATAAATTGAAAAGCATTGCAGCTAGGGGACAACCTTGTTTGAGTCCATTGTTAGTTGGGATGGAATCAGTTACTGTACAGTCTTGTGACAGTCGGACTCTAATCGAGGTTTCCCAATAAAGTAACTTTATTGGTTCCAAGATATCAGGGCAGCCTCATTTTCGCAATTTCAACCGTAGTAGTGATCTACTGACTAGGTCAAAAGCGAGCTTCAAATCTATGAATGCTGCATATATTT
This sequence comes from Ambystoma mexicanum, assembly GCF_040938575.1. Lineage (NCBI taxonomy): Eukaryota > Metazoa > Chordata > Amphibia > Caudata > Ambystomatidae > Ambystoma > Ambystoma mexicanum. Next base: position 150,872,074 of record NC_090930.1, on the reverse strand, counting down.
GTCTTTGATTGCGGATGGCCTCTTGCTTCAGCAAGTTAAGTAGGAGTAGGTTGATGTTGGGTCCCACATATTTAACAAAACCTGTTTGTCTTGGTGCGTGTATGTTTGCTTTGGGCCAGGTGTTCAATTTGTCCAGAAGAGAAGTAACAAACATTTTTCCTAGGGGGTCCAACAAGGCAATAGGCCTATAATTGGCCAGATCTTTTGTATCTCCCTTTTTGTAAATGGTTATCAAAATTGCCGTCTTCCAAGAAGGTGGAATGGTCTTGGTTTTGTTAATGGTTTCATAGATGTTGGAGGAAAAGTGTGCCCATAAGTTTTTATTGACTTTGATAAGTTGGTTTGAGAGGCCGTCCGGTCCCGGGGCACGTCAGGGATTTAAGTTGGTAATGGCTCGTTCTAGATCCTCTAGTTGCCATGTGAGAGTCCAGGTGTGATGTTTTGTAGAGTCTTTAGTGTGTAAACCAGAGTTTATGTTGTAAAGCATCTGAAAATGTGAAGTCCACCCTTGCTCGTCAACATCAGTTGTCATTTTTGGTAGATTATCTGTTGGTGGGGCCAATAGTTTCCACAGATTTCTGGTGTTGTGATTTTTTAAACATGCAGCATTTGTTCTGCATCATTTTGCCCTTGAAGTGCTCTGTTGGATCTCATCCAGTTTTTGTACTGTTGTTTTAATACTTGAATTTGGTCATAATCCTTGGGTATAGTTTGTTGTATTTTCTTAATATCTTTCCTCGGTTTGTTTTTCCTTTCTGCTATTATTGTTGAATAGGCATGTGTATGACAGTGTTTGTTCAGGGTATTTGTTGTTCTGGATAACTTAAATGGCAGCAAGAGTTGTGGATAATTTAGGCGTTTGTCGTCGGTCATTGTAGGGCATTTTGAGAGATCCTCAGTCTAGTCTGGTTCGAATTAACTACTAGTTCTGGTAAATTTATTTTTGATTTCTGGGGGTTGTACATTTCCCACGTAATTATCATTAATGCATGATCCCTATGATTTGTTTGTATTTTTTTTTCTGTGTTATCTTCAATGCAACTTGAATTGATGTATAGATGTAATCTATTATGGCATTTGATATGCAACGGGTCCATGTATTGAGCGGCTTATTGGTTTGGGTATCAAGGAAGGGCACTCTAATGAGTCCCCTATTAGATGTTTCTTTCTGCCATCGTCGAGCTCTTGGGGACATGTTGTTCTGGTTTAGTACAGTCCCTCCGCTATCATAAAGGTGTATGTTAAGGTCTCTGCATACTATTGTTTGAATAACAGGGTATTGTAAAGTAATGTCGTCGATACATGTAAAAAATGTGTCAATATATAACTCATCAGTAATGGCCATTGGATTCCAATAGGTATTGATAATGCCAAAAATGTCATAAGTTAATGGTATTTTGGTTTGGACTGACTGGAGTATCGTGATTTGAATCCAGTCATTTATTTTCAATGAGTCAATGACTATAATCATGTTTGACATTTTAATAAGGGTCAAGAGACCTGTAGATGGACCTCCTGATTTGCTTTTTATTGCAGGGACCATCCGAGTTGTATATCGGTCACAGATTGGCTGTGTTGTGATCCATGATTCCTGTATGCAGATGATGTCATACTGTGACAGGTCGTATGACTGTTCGCGAAAGAGATGACTATGTCCTCGAGTGTTCCAAGAACATAATGAAATTTCAGATCTAATAGGTTGCAATGATGGTTAAAAAGAAGAGTCAGCACTTTCTGAAGTTGTTAATTGTGACCATTCCATTACTCTTCGTATGTGATGCATGGTGTGATCCGGGTATTTATTGCCGATCTTAGGATCAATTTGTTGGGTATTTAGCATCTGCCATTCCTGTGTATTGTAGTTGACATCTTCTGTGCTCCTGCGTTTGCTATCCATGTGCTGTTCTCGTTTCTGTCGTTCCTGAGTATTATATTTTGCATCTTCTAAGGTCCTTTGTTTGTAGTCTATCTGATGTTCTTGTTTCTTTGAAGAACCTTTCCTCCGTAAAGTTAGTTCCATCTGCGCTTCTTTTTTGGAGTCAACAGAATGTATGTCAAATCCCAGTGTGTTTAGATTATTTTTTTCTTTCATGATCTGATCTTTTTCGCTAGCAGAGTTGAGGAGTAGATAGGTTTGATCCAAATGCTGTTCATCTACAAATTCCACAGTGAGGATCTCTTGCGTTCTTATCTTCTGTAGTTGCGGTAAGGCGCTGAATAAACGTAGAACATTTGATCTGTTCATTATCAGCTCTTGGGTATCTGCTTCTACACGTCTCAGTAATACCACTCGTGAGAGTTTAGGTCTCCTTGGGTCAGTCTTATGGTTAATGGATTTTTATTTTGAGGACTACTTTGCGTCTGTGGTAGAACCGAGTCAGTGCGTGGGTTACTTCGTCGATCCATAATGATGTGTTTGAGATATCTTCAAATGGACTCAGTTGAGAGTATTGGTGGGATTTAGTTTGTTCATATTCATCCATAATGAGTGATGCTTTGCTTGGTTGTATCTGGGCTTCTTCTGAAATGTCTAGGTCAGTGTCTAGATGTTGTGATAGGTTTAATAGAGCATTCATTTGGGCATCACCTGTAGTTTCTTCCAGCGTGTTTTCTCCCTGAGATGGTAAGGTTCTGGTTTCAACCAAAATATCAGTTGGTATAGGGACGACGGCTGGCCCAATTATGTTTTTTGTTATTGATTTTGGCGGCACTGGTTTAGGTGTTGTCAAATTGCAGAGGAAGGCTCTCGATCCAGTCTGTCTTTTTTTTGGTTTAGGTTTATTTTGTGGTTTGGTATGAGGGGCAGTTGGCAAAAAATAGGGTAGGTGGTAGCTCCTAAAATGGGATTAGGTTCCATAATTTGAGGTTGAATATTTGCTGATACACTTGCGATTGGTGGATTATGATCTGCTATGATTTGAGGTCGATCCACCCCAAATCCGGCAGTTTGGCCTTTTATCGCCTTGTCATTCGTTGTTTGGAGGGGCTGTTGAGCCAAGTCATTTACAGAGGGTTGCTTGGTCGATTCATGGATGACATCATGATGATTAAAGCCGAAGTGAGCTGTGTGTTGTTTGCACAATCTTTTCTGGCAATATCTGACAACCGGGATTGCCATATTTGAGTCATTTCGGCTTCATGGTCCAAGCCATCCTGGATCTTTTGAACAAAGGCTTCTATAAAGATTTGTTTTGCATGGATAAGGGCTAGTAAAGTTGCCTGATCTTTACTCGCATCTACGCATGATTCTTGCATTTTTAAGAATGGTATCATTGTCTGAGATGTCACTGCTATTAACATATTTTGAAGATCTTGCATAATGTTTGGAATAGACGGCATATTGTCTGTTTCTTGCATGGATGCATTGTACTGACAAGGCTGAGGTTTAATCTCTTTGGTATCAGTAGAGAGATTGGATTGGGTCAGTGGTAAAATTTGAGACGTACTGTTCTGCTTTGGAGGCTCCGTGTTAGATGGAACAAATTTCCCCATGCTATCCAGGTTACATATTCTTGGCAGCAGTGATGAGGTATAATTTGTATGGCCAAAAACTGCTTTATGCTTTTCCTGGTTTGCCAAGAGTGCTTCAATCTCGATCATGTCCAAAGAGAGACGGGCTATCTTTGGATTTCGTTGTGCTATGGGGGAATTTGCTAAATCGCGTGAAAGACGTTTACTTTCGCAAAGCGTTTGCCATCGTCTTTTAGCTGAGGCTGCTTTATCCCGCTGTGTTATCACCAGCGTGAATTATGAGTCAACAGCCGTATTCCAGGGTGGGAGAGTGGAATGAAGAGCTTGTAAAGTGTCAGAGTTAGCATGTTTTGATTGCTCAGCAATTGGTGGAAAAATAAAAGCAGGCAACTCACACTCATGGATTGTGATGTTCTGTTCATAAGAGGAGGTTTTATTTAGGTGCTGCATTTCCATGCTATCTTTTGTTTGCACCAGGATGGTTCTTGTAGGTGAAGTTGAGCTAGTGAGTTGGATGTGACCTTGCAGTGATTGATCTTTAGTTGCCAGAGTAGTTATAGGCGTTGCAGTGGGAAGAGTTAGCAAATCCCTTGAGCTACTAACGATCAAGTGTGGCAACACCGGTGGTAAATTCTCTTGTGCTTGCAAGGTCAGGATAGCTAAGGGGGAGTGAGAAATGTCAATCTTCTGAATAGGCTTTGTTATTTGTGAAAGCTTTCCTTGTTCCATTTTAGCACGTTGCCTGGTGTGCGGACCGTTGTTAGAGTCATTAAGCATACAGACTGTGTTAAGGTCTTCCATGCTGAAAGCGACAAGGCGCTGAATAGGCGCACCACAACTCTAGGATGTGGCCCTGTACTGATATAATGGGCTTTGTAAAAGTCCAAGTACTAAATTTCTTGAGGGGGTTTTAATCAGCTGTGCAATCCGCTTGTTTGTAAAATCAGATGTACTGATCACAAGTCATTGTACAGAAGTTGTTTGTAGACTGTATTTTGACACACACAGAGTCAAAGGCAACAGCCCGCAGTCCTTAGTGTGTGATGATGAACAGACTTGTGGGGTTTTTTCCCCCCCTTATTAATGAACTCCACTTAAGGCAGATCAAAAGAGGTCAAATATTTGCAGCAGAGGTAGGAGAATGAGTATAGATTGAAATACCTTAATCCGGTAGCCACCGTTCATAAATGAATGATGTTCTATTGCAAGGCGGGACAGTGGCACAGCAAACAGCCAAACAGGCAGCACAGAAAGTTCTCGCCCTTGACGCTTCTCGGGCTTATTTCCCTTTGTGATGTCCGTTTTTCCCTCTGGTGGAGCAGCTGTCAGCAGTGGTTGTGTTGGCTCTAGCAAATGTGAACCTGACAATGGAATATTCACCCACCGGAGGTGTGCTGGAAGGAAGTTATGCTTGAACGCTGGCGAGGTAAGTGGAATTTTCAAGCTTGAACATGACAGCTCTGCGTACATCTAATGTATGAAGGCTTTATTCTACTGCGTTTGTTGTGTTTTGGAAAAATGCAGGAAGTTCTATTGTTTGATTTGCATGGAATTATGATATGAACTTTGGTGGGAATCGAGAATGGGTGCGTGACACCACTTTGTCCTTGTCTAGAACTACAAAGGGGTCTTGTACTGACAGAGCCTTTAGTTGACTAACCTTTCTGATAAAGGTAATGGATATAAGGAAGGATATTTTGTAGGTTAGAAGCTCAAGGCTGGCCTGGCTTGAAGGGTGTACCCATGAGCCTTGCGAGTACAATATTGAGGTACCAGACCGGAGTAGGATTAGAAATTGGAGGGCATAGCCTCCAAGGCTTTAACTATATACACCACCACAACATTTTACTTTGAGATGTGGTGTAAGCGGAGCGAGTCGTGAGGTGTACTTTGAACAAGTTAAAGACTAATCCTGAGTCAAAAAGGTACAGAAGGTAGTTGACTATGCCAACTGCCGTGGAATGAGGACGTGAAGCTTGGAAGCTCCTGCAACATCCGACATTGGTCCATAAACATCCGAGTAATAAGCAGGACACCAGAGGGGGAAAGTGCTGTGGCAATCATCTGGGAAGTTTGAAGGTATAAGGTTGCTTCCCCGAGAAGTTGCGAGGAACAAAGCGGCCATGTTCCAGACCCTTAAGATGGCAGCCGGGTGTACAAACTGAGATCCACAACGTACAGGAACTACGAGTGCATGAGGGCGCTCTCCCCAGCGGACGTCTAGCCCCTGATCCCCGAGTAGCTCTCAGCCACAACAGCTGGAGAATGGTGGCCTGAGACGGGAGATCACCACAGAGCACTGGATGAGCCTGTGATGGACCGTCTGAATACACTCTGGAGAATGCGGGCGGCAGCAGCTGCAGCATACGCGGTAGCAGGTGCGCAGCAGCGCACTGTGCAGAGGAGAGCAGCGTTACACAGAAGAGCAGGGGTCGAAGTGCGTAGCCGCCCCGCCATTGGGGAGTGACCTTGTGGGGATGCGGCGGTGACGGCTTCCCCTGTGCAGCAGTGACTGGGGTGGGCACAGCCTGACTGGCCCGGAGGGACAAGATCTGGGAAGAAGGGCCGTGAGAGGCTCCAGAAGGGACGGCGAGACCTCCGGGCAAACCAGACGCTGCAGTACTGCACAAGAGGGCCCCAAGGCATCATCATCATATACACTGGGGGAGAGAAGACCTTGCAGTCTTGGTTGGCACAAGCAGACAAGACAGGAGAGCAGGAAGTCGGCGACCAGCGGGGAGCAGACCCACTAGGTGCTTCTGCATTAACTCCAGGGTTGGACGTGGCGTGAGGTGGGGCATCCAGAGCGGGCTAGAAGGGCACCACTGAGGCTTGCCTTATATACACTACTGGGACAGAGAGCAGATAGCCGGCTGCCACCGGAGGGGGAGATACATTGAGCAGGATGATGTGACGGCAGGGACTGCACTGACGGGGGAGTACTTTGTGCAGAGACAGCATGCCATAACAGTAAAGCCGCACTGGTGCCTGGCAGAACACACAAGGGGAAGGGCAAACAGAAGGTGATGGAAAACTACGCAATAAAGGAGGGGCAAGCACCTGGTCCAGTCATCGAGGAGTCCCTGTAAGTGCCGGATGCAGCCCCTGAAGCACAGCAGAGTGGAGTGATACTTGCAGCCATAGCCGCTCTAAAGGCCTCCCTGGAGAACAAAATAGGCTCAGTTATAATAGATTTGTTCCCCACCAGAAGCCGGAGGCGAGTGCCACAGAGGCCCCGACTGCTAGAGCCAAGAGAAATTGGGTAAATATAATTTTTTAATCGCACTGAGTAGCGCTGTGTGCTCCATAGTCCTCAGCCCCTGCCTGCTTCTTCCTCCGTTCACATCACACCTCCCACCCCACCCAGCCCCTTCGTCCTGATTGGTCCTTTCCTCCTTACCCACAACCCAGGGCTAGTAACCCGGTGCCACATCAGAAGCCCAAGGTGAGTGCCACAGAGGCCCTGACTGCTAGTGCCAAGAGAAATTGGGTAAATTACATTTTTAATAGCACCGGGTAGCATGCTCTGTAGTCCACAGGCCCCTGCCCGCTTCCTCCTCCGTTCACATCTCTGCCTCCCAGCCCGCCCTTGCATCCCGATCGGTTCTTTACCACATATTAGTCAGCACTCTTGGGCAGCCCCCCATGCCCGACCGGCAGCCCCTCTGGCTAAGGGCCCCAAGGCAAAGGGCAGCTCCAAACTGACTTCAGGTGTCGGCAGGGGAAAGTAGACACCCACTAACAACAACCCAGCCTACACTGCCAACTACTCCCTCAACCCTCAGTCGCATATATAACCAAACCGAGCAGCTGTGCCACACTACCTAGCTCCTTCACAACCCCAAGCTCAATGAACAGGACCAGCAGTGCTCCCACCTAGCTCCCCAGGTGCAGTGTCAAAGTCAATCTGCCTATTCCCCAAGCAACAGCCAATGCGTTCCTGCTGCAACCCTACTCATCTAGGTGGTTGTCAAGGCATAATTCCACCCGCAAGCCAGCAGTAGCAGCCGGCTACAGTGTCCAGACGCACCAAACCAGGAACAGACTCCAGTCAACCAGCGTCAACGGATAAGGTAGGCACAATCACGGGTACAAATAACCACATTAGCATTCAACCCACCATACAGCACCACCACTTGCAATAATTACAACCACCACGCACATCCATTACACTCTCTAGGAAATCTACTGTGAACACAAACTGTTTAAAAACCTATTGTACTGTGAAACCAAGGCCTTGCTCCCACTTTACAGGAATCCCAAATCGAGGTGCTCTCCCATATCTGCCTATTGTAGTATGAAACCTAGGCCTTTGTCCCACTGTACAGGAATCCCAAATCTAGGTGTGGTCTCTCATACCTGCCTATTGAACTGTGAAACCTAGGCCTTTCTCCAACAGGAATCACAAATCTAGGTGTTCCTCCCATATCTGCCTATTGTATTGTGAGAACTAGCAACCCTCCCACTAGACAGGAATCTGGAATCTAGGTGTGCCCCCCCCCCCCTTGCGTGCCATTTGCCAAAACCCAGGACTTGCCCACTATCCAGGGACACCAAGCTAACCGCTGAAAGCAATTGCTTAGAGCCAGATCATTGCCCCAGTTAAACACAAACCTTAACAAGGGTTTTAATCACCCATTAGACCAGCTCGCCCTTACCACATTCAATACCCTCTCAGAAATAGGCTTCACCCAAAGAACTAACACACCCACTCATAATAAAGGTAGAATACTTGACTGGGTGGCAGACTACAACTGTCAAGCTAACATCCTCTCTCTCTCACCTCTAGCTTGGACTGACCATCACCATGTGTCTTTCATGCTCTCGACCAACAGACCCCCACCGCCTCCAGCCAGCAGGGCTCCACCTACGCTAACCAGAAATAAAAAGAGCATTACTGTGGATAGACTTATCCCGGCCCTACTCCCTACCCTCAACATGCTCTCAGATAATGCAGATCCCGAGATCTTGGTTAAAGAATACAATAAAATTATGACCACCTCTTTGGATACGATCGCTCCCCTCAAACTCAGACCAAACAAGCCCAAAACTCACCCGAATAAATTGTTAACGCCATTCTTAAAAAACTTAAGACAAAAAAGAAGTTTCAAGGCTGCCTGGAAAAAACTACCTTCAGCAGCTAACAAACTCAAACTCACTAAAGTCTCATCCCTCTACAAAAAAGAAATATGCCTAGCAGAACGCATATCCTTTGATACGCACATATCCCAAGCCAAATCTAAAATGAAATAACTTTTCTCCATTCTTAAAGAATTAGAGTCCCCTATAGCACCTCCTGACTCATGCACGAAAGATAAAAAATGGTGCTCCGAGATCCAAAACGCTCTAGCCAGCAAAATATCCACCCTACAAAATAAAATCTCTAGCAAAAAAGCCTCCTTAAATGACTCTACCCAACCTAAAACAACCGAGAACAGTACTGCTAACGAATCCACCCGATTCAACTTCACTAAAGTTACTATTCTCGAAGTGCAATGAATCATCCGGTCCCTGAAACCGTCCGTCAGGGTGATCTCATTAAGGATGCTTCCCGAGACCTCTCTCCTTTCATTACAAAACTTATCAACGCAGCCTTTGCCACTGGAACTATCCCTACCAACCTTAAACAATCCTGGGTACTCCCACTCTAAAAAAAAACCTACGCTTGACCCATCCATGCCAACCAACTACAGGCTAATTACAACAGTTCTGTTTCTCCTTAAAATCTTGGATAAGGTTGCCTATGTACAAATCCAAAAACACTTGGAAGTACAACACCTACTAGGAGTTAGACAATCCGGCTTCCGTCCTCAGCACGGAACGGAGACAGCTCTTATCAACCTTAAGACTCAAGTCGACAAGCTCAGAGACAATGGAAAAGCGGCCCTACTCCTTCTCTTAGACCTCTCGCCCATATTTGATTTGGTTGATCATACTATTCTCTGCAACCACCTCAACACAGCGGCACACTTCTCCGACAATGCAATTACCTGGATTAGATCCTTCCTAAACGGTAGAACCATGAGGGTTTTTTCTCCCACAGCAGCTGCCGACCCCATACCAATTACCTGTGGTGTGCCTCAGGGCTCTTGTGTCTCACCTACACTGTACAACATTTTTACCAAGCCCCTTTGCGATGATCTGGATCATCTCGGTATCACCTACACTAACTATGCAGATGATACCCAGATCCTCCTCCCGCTTTCTGGGGATTATGAAACAGGTTTGGCCTTGGTGAACAGAGTGTACATCATCATCCATGCATGGATGGCCACACATGGTCTATGCCTGAACGATGATAAAACGGAACTCATCATCCTGGCCACCACTTCCAGCCTGAAAAAACTAGGACCCGACTACTCCTCTTTTACAATTGATGGCAACACTATCAATGTTGGACACGAGGTAAAAACTCTAGGCTTGTATCTCGATTCAAACCTCACATTTGCCAAACAAGTTAACTCGTTAGCGTCCTCCACGGCCTATACGTGTAAACTTATCCATACAGCAAAGCCTTTCCTCTCTGGCACTAGTTGCATCACCCTAGCAGGAGCCCTTATCCTGTCTCGCCTGGATTATTGTAATGCGCGTTATCTGGGGTCAACTAAAGCCACTACTAGTAAAATCCAAACTCTGCAAAATAATGTGCTTAGAGCGGCACTGGGCATGTCCAGAAGAGACCACATCTCAGAGATTAGCCGACAGAACACCTACTGCCATCGCTGGAGCTTCCTCTCTATTTAAGGTACTGTGTCCTGCCTGGCCTCCCTTTCTTCGTTTGCTCAAGGTGACCCTTAAATCCTTGGCTTTCCAACTGGGTTGGCCCCAGACCTTCTAACATTACCTTCCTGAATCGCCCCAACCTCTTCTGAACATTCTGCAAAGACACTTAGTGCATTTTAAACCGTGTGATCTTGGGCACATTTCACTTTGCTCCATTTAAAGTGGGCCTGGCCTATGAACTTTGGCTCTACAGTATACACTACCTTTATCCCCTTACTGAGAACTCGTAAAAGTTTTGGGACCGGTTTTATTTCTATGCTCTGCCTTTTTATCTCCCTTCGACCTAACTATTGGACTGCCATCTAGGTTACGCGCTCACATCCGTCTTAACAAATTGTGGTGTTTTAACTCCGACTTGTCTAATAGTTATCAAGGGAGGTGTGTATACTTTACCTGACTGTGTTTTAACTTGCTTTTGATTTAGAGTGCTAGTATATTGCCTAAAGTGTATTTTAAATAAATAATTATATACTTTTCATACAAAGCCCTGGTCAGTGTTTGTTTGCTCTACTGTGTTTTTAGCCCTATTGTGTATACTCTATATACTGCCCAACTCTTCTTGAGAGAAGTTTGACTGCTCAGCCACAGCTACCAGGTAAATCTGGGTGGTACAGACTGCTACCAATTGGGTTTACTGCTTACTCCTGTAGTCTTAATCTTTTTGCAATGTTCCCCAAGGGAACTGCACAGAATTCTGCCTAACAACAACCCACATTGCAGGACATATGCTATCTCCGCCAACAAAAGCCTCATTTCCACAACACCACCATTACAGATGCTCTGGAGCGACCACCTCATCATTCCCTTTGTGATCAAACTCCCGACGACAACTGCCAAAACACCTGACAAACTGCCAACTGTTGGGGAGAATTCTCAGAAAAGTGCTAATTCCTCTTTACCTTAGAGACCCCAGCACTTTTGCTGGACTCTAGGACTTTTATTTTTAACCTGGAGAGAGTGAGACCCTTTTTCCCACTCATGTATTTTTCTGTGATTTGGACTCTGTGCTTCTTGTGACTTTGGAGTCTGTCAAACTCCATAGGCATCATCTTTACATTGTGACACACAGCACCTTCAGTGCAGTGTCACAGGGAAGTCTCTTGGATTTCCAAAGATTTAAATACATTCTCTTGGTGAAACTACTGTTTCCAAGAGCAGTGAAGTGAAATTGACTTTACTTACATTTTGTAACTTTCTAGACCCAGCACACACTATCTTACAATAAGGTGCTGGAGGGGTTACTTAGTAACTTTGTCTAGTTTCTCATGTAACAGTATTTGTTCATTTTGTCTTTGGCGGGATTCACGAGTGAAGCCCACCTCTGGCTGCTGTATGTCTGGCAGGGGCAGGAAGTGAGGGAGGTTCCCGAAACTCCCTGTGCTTAATCCACTTGGTTACAGGAATGCACTCAATGGTGATTGGCCGGCTGGCTGTCCGGCAGGGACAGCCACCCTGCTGTGTGATTGACAGCTAGGGTGGAATGAATGGGAGAAACCTGCATAAAAGGCGAGGCTTTTTGGCTCGGAAGGCAGAGTCGACTACTGGACGAAGGAATCTGAAGATGAACTTGGAAGAGACGCCTGCTGCAACTCCTGGACCGTTGGTTTGCCCGGGGAAGCTTTGCTGCTGTGCTGAAGCTCCAAATTTGTTTCGACTACAGAAGCCCTGCAAGGACAACTTCTCCCCTTGAGTTGGTGGCACCAATCTACTCCAAAGTGAACTCCTTTGGACATCCTCTCGGAACTGGCTGTACTTCCACTGCAAATTGTGTGATCTCTTGTTTATTCCAGAACCCTTTTCTTTGACATACTAATGGTGTTTTTTGGAGTGTATTTGTGTGTTACTGATATATTGCCCCTTTTGAAGAAGGATTATTTAAACTGACTGTTAAATTAATAATTGTTTAATAAAGAAACCTTTAGTATAAGTGTTCATTTGGATATTGGTCACTATGAATCTCTGTGCAACTCCCCTACTGCTCACATTGACCCCTCTTGAGATAAGCCTGCCTGTTCAGCCACACTACAAACCTGTGTAGTACAGACCTATGCCAAGGGTTGGGTCTGTATTGCCAGGAGGACAAGTTTGTCGTAGTGCACCCAAAGGGTACTGCTCCAAATCTTGCCTAACACCATCTAACTTGAAAAGAAACTGGAGAGCCATCAGAGCTAGCAACTTAGCAGAACTAGAAATCAACAAGCCACCAACAACGACCCTGGACGAAGCTGACCTCGAAAGAAAAACCAAACTACTTCATAAATGGATTCCTGGAACAATCAACGGGATCTCAAAGGAAAAACCTTTCGCCCCATCACGCAAAAGAGCAATAGCAAAATGGTTTACCCCGCTACTCTACGCAATAAAAAAAAAAAGAAAAGGAAGCTTGAACTAGAATGGAGAAAAAAAAAACAATCAGGTGAAGAAATGACAACTCCAGCGACAAATCTACTCATACAAAAAGGAAATCCATAGGGCCAAAAGAAATACTATGACAGAATCACCAAAGCCACCAGCACCCAAAACAAATTGTTTAAAATAAAACGTAATGAGAAACTCTCCTGGCTGTAACAACTCTCCGATACCTTCACTGAAACTATGCAATGACCTTGTAGACCACTTCAAAGACAAAATCGCCACCATCCTACAGATAACAGAAGGCAGACCAGGCAACTACAACATCCAGCCATCCAAGTACCACCAGTACAAACTCTGAAGCTTCACCGAAATATCAACGCAGACATTTGTGAAGCTGGTAAGCAACAGCAACAAAGCAGATTCCCCATGTATCCATGACCCCCAGACATACACAAATCAATCCTCACACAAGGAACGCCCATGGGATACTACAGAAATATTTTCAACCAATCACTTTCAAAATGGAAAGTATCACGATTATTCAAATCGCATATATGAAGCCGCTCCTCAAGGACACAGCAGGAAACGTGTAAGACCTCTCCAACTACAGACCCATATTCAACATCCCCTACCCAGCGAAACTACTCAAGACATACGTCTATAGAACAACAAGAATTCATGGAAGAGCACCAAGTATTGGACCAAGCACCAGTAGGCTTCAGACCCATTGGGGGAATGGAAATGGCACTGCTCTCCATCTGGAACGATCTAAAGTCTAATGCAGACTTAGACAAAAGCACAGCTCTACTATGGATTACATCCTTCCTAGCAAACAGAACAGAAACCGTTTCAATCAAACCTTTCAAATCTACTAGAAGGGAATCCACTTGCGGAGTACCACAAGGATCATCCTTCTCCCCATTGCTCTTCAATATATACCTGATGCCACTAATCAAGATCATCAAAAAACACAGCCTCACATGCTACAACTAAGCAGATGACACACAGATCGCCTACAAAATACAAGATACATAGGAAGAAAACAAAATGCTGAATGACTGCCTACAAGAGCTCTACAGTTGGATGAACACAAAGCGCCTCAAACTGAACCTGGAAAAAACTGAAATAATGATCATAGCTAAAAGCGAGGAAAACAACCACTACATCCCATGGCCGACGGAACTGGGTACATCACTGACTCCATCAATGATAGTAAAAAGCTTGGGAGTCTTGATGGACAACAAACTAACACTTGAGCCACAAGTAAACGCGATAATCAAGAAAGGTTTCTTCCTGCTACACGTATAAATTATCCTACCATTCCTCTCTTTCACCCATAAAGCACTCACCATCATCGCACTCATTCCCAGAGTAGACTATGCTAACAGCCTGTACCTTGGAATGTCAGAACGACATTTAAAAAAAACTTCAGTGCAAGGTGGCGCTGTTGAGCAGCCCAAGATAGCTTCACAGCTCTGTGTACAGCCAACGAAGATCTGTATGAAGATGCAGCTCCTAAGACTCTACTGCCCAGAGATTTGACATATGTGAATGCACCACCGGGCGTCTGCTGACTGAAATTTGGACAGAATGAAGCATCCCTACCGCTTCGGTACACCCACGCCACTGGAGGCCATCGGAGACTGGAGACATCTGAGACACTGCGTGGTGCTGGGCGAGTCACACTACCCACCTTGGGTGGCTGGGCACCGACGCTGCAATCTGCGCGACCTGCCTGCGGCCAGGGACAATGCTCTCACCCTAGGACACCCACCCTCTGATCTGCGGCTGCGGTCCGGTCGCCGGCCCACCCCCCTGGTGGACCTGCGCTGGTGTGCGCTTGGCGCCCCTGGCCTCCCCCATCTTCATCTGTGTTGCGGGGCCGGGACGTGCGGTCTACCGTCTGCCCCTGGGCCAGCTCAGATCCTACGAGCTACTGCGCTGGTCGGCTGCCGGAAGGACCCGCTGCCGCTGGACCAGCGCGGAACGCGCCTATACAACAAACCAGCCCGCGGCTTGGACCAGCTGCCGCCCCTCCCCCCGGAGGGCCTGCACTGGGGCACGCCCCGATCCCTGGGCCCCCATCTCCATCTGTGAACCGGGGTCGCACCGCCGGCCTGGCTTCCTCCCCCCCACCGGTCTGCATTCCGGGCTACCCCTGCACCCTTTCCTGCTTGTGTTGTGCGCTCCCTGAAAGTCTCGCTCCTACTGGGCCAGTGGCGGGCCCTCTTCAGCGTTTCCCGGCTCGGCCCGTGCCGGGGAGCTCGCCCCTGCCCCCCTGGGGTGTGGAGGGTCTGAACCCGCGGCTGGACCCCTATGAGGATCACCGGCTCTGGTGGGAGAGCCCACTTGCTGCGACTGCACTATCAATACCTGCATGAGGAGCTGCCACCACACGCATTACCACGGTAAGACCTTTGATTACTCCGGTCTGAAAGTCCCAGGACTCTGCTCCTCTAATAGCTCTGGATCAACACTGAGTTCTGGTCATCCGCTTTGGCGTGCAATATTGTCAGATACTACACATCCTTCCTCTGGCTCACCACTGGTTAGGGCTCGAGCGATCCCTAAACCTACTTGGCCCCACCAAACTCATATGGTCCTACACTTGTCGAACTAACCAGGTCCTGAGGATCTACACTGATGTCCATTGGCACAGCCCTTCCTCATCAGACTGCATTGTGGCCCCTGTGCGTTGCTTACACCGTGATCAACCCTGTTAGGGGTTCTCCTGTGGCTAGTCCAGCTGCACCTCATCCCCTCCAGCTTGCCCACCCTTGACAATCTTGGCCTGTATAATGGCGAGGTAGGCCGGGAGCACCACTGTGAGGGTTCCTAATCTATTGACTGTCCATTCGGCTGCCTCGCCCTGTACCCTTCGTCTGAGCCTTACCCACTTCAACTTCACGCAGGATGGTATTCTGTAGCAACCATAAGGAGGGCACGTCGAACGGCTGACCACCAGCTCTCGCCACCCCGCACACAGAGCTCAGACTCTTCGCATCACGCTGGCTTTCCATGCTAAGTATCTAGCCCCCATCCCTAGCTCGGATTTAAAACTCTACTCACACCGGATTTAGGCCGCTGCGCCTGGGGACACCACCCTCTAAGCCACAACACTAAGACTCCACATTTGTATTGTTCGCAAGGAGCACTCAGCTCCTGCCCACTGCTGCGGTATTCACCCAAATTAAAAATGTCCAATAGATCCCGCGGCACAAGTAAAACCAGTGCCATGGACAAATCCGCAAAAGCTACCACTAGGCCTGAACAAGGACCGCCTGCTACCAGCCATGGCGACAGAGATGTCCAGATGGATCCCCCAGGCCCTGACCTAGTGACTATGATGGAAACCATGGCCAAGAACTTTGCCTCCTTTCATGAAAAATTGGATGACATCAATGCCAATGTTGCGTCGCTCAGATCCAAGCTAGACCAACACGGCTCTAGGATCAGTGAGGCGGAAACCAGGATCAGCACTAATGAGGACAGCATCGCCACGCTGCAAGACACCGTATGTACCTTAGCCAGTGACATGAAGCTAGTCAAAGCCAAGTGTGATGACTTGGAGTCAAGATCTCGAAGAAACAATATACGCATCATAGGGGTCCCGGAGAATGCGCTCAAGGGCCGGCTCGAACTGGCAACTGAAAATCTGATCAAGGACCTATTGGGTGGCCCAGATCTATCCCCCTTCTTTGCAGTCGAGTGAGCCCAGAGCGCTCACCCCCCTCCCCCGTCCTAAACCTGGAGACTTCCCGAGACCGATCATAGCGAAAATCCTAAGCTATAGAGACAGATCAAATTCTCTGACTGGCGCGAGAAAAGGGCGAACTCAAACTGGAGGCGCAGATCATCAGAATAATCCCGGATTTCTCCACGGGTGTGCAACAGGAGCGCCGACAATTAATCGGCGTCAAGAAAATTCTTAGAGAAAGAAACATCGCTTACGCCATACTGTTCCCAGCTCGCCTGAAAGTCACCTTTAATAATAAACTTTACTTCTTTGCTGTACCTGCAGAGGCGGTGAAGTTCATTGAAGCACATATCCCATTGCATGCCCCTGCCAACAACCTAATGGAGAATGACTGAACTGGTCGGGGCTCCTATGGTGATGAATGCGATCCCTCAGATTCAAGTCCGTACATCCTATGTGTATTTAGCACCTCTGTCATATTTCGCGCTACCATGTTACTGCTTCTGATCGGCTATTCTGCCTGGCCACCTACATTGTGATAGATCATACTGCCTTTGCTGTGGTACCCGCTTATCATGCACATAATGTGGGTGGCCGCCGATTCCATCTCAGGGCCCTATACCAATGTCACCTTACACCTGTGCCTAGATCCTTCTGGATATGCAACCCAAAAATGGGGCACTCCAGCTCCTAAATTGTGTAAGGTGGAGCGATGGCTGATCGCCGCAAAACCAGTTTGAAATGTAATGGAACCCTATGGTTCCCAAACAAATTGGTTGCACAGTAACGGCACACCTCGCTGCGACTGCAATGTTTATTGTTGTGCTCCTGATGCACATCGGTCCCTGTTGGGCTGATGTGAGGGTTGGACAGAGTTGTGGATGGTGCGCCCTTGGTAGAGGTAGCGGGAGGGACAGTCACACTGGCAGGTTGGGATGCGCAGTGAGTGGGGGGGGGAGATGCGGGAACTTCACAAAAAGGCAAAGAGTGTGTGGCACTGGACGCAATGAGTACTCAGAGCTGACTTTATATCGACAACCATTGGCAGGTAGACGCGCGCAGATACTGGGATGTTCACTGAGACTTTAGCATGGCTATTCAAATGATGTTGTGGAATGTTCGGGGAATAAGCAACTTCACTAAGGCCCATGAAATCATTGCATATGCAGAGAGACATGGGGTGAAGGTCCTCCTATTACAAGAGACACATGCCCTCGGTCATCTTGCATCCTGCCTGGCACCCTCTTGGGGCCCAAATATGTTCTACACTACATACTCCACACAGTCTAGGGGAGTGCGGACATTGCTGCATTGATGTGTGAAATTCGTATTTGAAAAAAAGCCTCATCGACCCCGGGGGGAGATATGTAATCCTTCATTGCATATTATCAGGTCGTGAGTACCTCCTAGTGAACACATATGATCCCAATGTTAATGCCCCTGAATTCTACGATGAGGTGTCCACTTCCTGATGGGATATGTTGGGGTGCCTATAATCTGGGGGGGTGGGGGACATGAATCTTTTACTCGATAGTGACCAGGACAGGTGCAGCGGCTAGAACTCCTTAACGAGCAGCTAGAAGCCTGCTTTCCCATATGTTATCCCTAGAGTTGCGGGATGTTTGGAGGACGCTGCACCCTCAATCACGTGAATACATCTTCTATTCCTCTGTTCATGACAGTTCCTCCAGAATAGACCTGTTCATTACCACTGGTGACCTACTTGGCAAAGTTAAAGATGCCGGTATCTTGACCCGCACCCTTTCAGACCATGCACCTGTTGTACTCCGTTTGGAGCTCAGGCCCTCCCTCCCCCCTCGCAATGCCTGGCGCTTCAAATCCAAAGCATTACTTGATGTGGGCAAACAAAGGGGGGTCTGGGAATCTCTCTACCAGCACGAACACAGCCCAATGACCTGTTCTTGGGTGAATAACCCCTAGGAGAGACTCTACCAAGTCTTTAGCTCACTGTCCTTTTCACAGAGAAGAAATGTCCCCGCATATCAGCCTTTGTCCTGCCCAGGGGCAGTCCAGTGCCGAAATGCTAGGCAATTCTCCTCTGAACAAGAGTACCATCAGTAACCCCATACACGTGTTTCAGCCTTGTTGGGCATCATCAGTGAGGTGAAACTGTTGCCTCTCTAAGAACAGTGAGCAAGGGGTCCAACAGTTTCACCTCAATGATGATGCCCAACAAGGCTGAAACACGTGTATGGGGTTACTGATGGTACTCTTGTTCAGAGGAGAATTGCCTAGTATTTCGGCACTGGACTGCCCCTGGGCAGGACAAAGGCGGATATGCGGGGAAATTTCTTCTCTGTGAAAAGGACAGTGAGCTAAAGACTTGGTAGAGTCTCTCCGAGGGGTTATTCACCCAAGAACAGGTCATTGGGCTGTGTTCGTGCTGGTAGAGAGATTCCCAGACCCGCCTTTGTTTGCATTACTTGATGTGGTGTTCAAAGCAGAGATCCTGTCGGACATAAGGACACTACCCTTGGAGTTCAATGGGAGGCTTTCAAGATTTACATTAGGGGCATGGCCATCTCCCGGGAGGCGGGTGTCTTAAAAAACCATCAGAAATGACCTACAACGCTCTGAGACGAAGCTTAAGGCTCTGGAACGTGAATGCGCAACGGATGCTAACCCGTCCAAATTTCGCAAATCAGAGAGGAACTGGAGATATTTGAATCTCACGCCATGCGAGTAAAGGTTTCTCATGCGACCAATTGCAGCAAGGAAATATGGTGAGGGGGAAAGGCCCGGGAGAACGCTGGCTAGACTAGTTAGAGCGGAGGGGGGCATATTCCATATTGAATGCATCAAGGATACACAAGGGGCTCCACAGTGGTCTGACAAACAACTGCTCTCAACTTCTAACAGTTCTATGCTGACTTGTATACTCAACAACAGGTACACAATACACAGGATATCCTAGATCTGTTAGATCAAATCCCCATGACTCTGGTGTCCCAATCCACTGGTGAGCAGCTAGACTCATCCATACTGCTAGACGAGATAGTCAAGGCCATCACAGACCTCCCTCATGGTAAGGTTCCGGGCCCAGACGGCCTCACCTCAGAGTTCTACCAAGAACACGTTGCCATCCTCGCTCCTAGATTGCTAGAGGAATGGGACGAGGCACTCCGTTTATCCATCCTTCCCCAGTCAATGCGCGAGGCAATTATAACACTACTCCTCAAACCAGGTAAACCTAGTGATGAATGCGGATCCTATAGGCCCCTCTCGCTCATGAACTTGGATACGAAGATACTTGCCAAGACCCTAGCCAATAGATTCCTTCCAATCATGACATACCTCGTCCATGATGATCAAAGTGGTTTCGTACCTGGGCGCTCCACGACTCTCAATATAAGAAGGCTCTTCAATGTCCTCTCGAGGATAGACCAAGATACTGAGGCGGTCGCATTAGACGTACAAAAGGCCTTCGACATAGTCTCATGGCAATATATGTGGGCGGTCCTGGATAAAATGGGGATTGGCCCTAAAACGGATCCAATATATCAAGATACTTTACACTTGCCCTATCGCCAGAGTTCTGATCAACTCATTGACCTCACACTCCTTTGAGCTGCAGAGAGGTACACGCCAGGGCTGCCCCTTTTCACCCACTCTTTTTGCTCTAGTTATCGAGCCAATGGCGGACTGTCAGGGCAAGAAATTCCTGTAAGGGCATACACCTAGCTGATCCCCCTGATAGAATATCGCTCTATGCGGACGATGTCCTCCTGTATGTTAGAGACCCATCTACACATCTTGATTCCATATTGGGAGACAATCAAGGTAGCCAACTTCTCGGCTTCACAATCAACTACATGAAATCTGAGATCTTTCCCCTCACCTCCGTAACCCGGCAACCAAACTGCGAATATCCCCTTCGCTGGTCCCCTGATGGTGTTAAATATCTGGGCGTTCATGCGGCATTGTCCAGATCTGCTCTAATTACTGGTAATTACACCGCTGTCGCAAAATACTTTGAATCTAAGGTGACTCAATGGCACACGCTACCACTCTCCTTGGCTGGCAAGCTCTACCTGATTAAAAGGGTCCTGGTCCCCAAACTACTATACATATTCGGAAATGTACCGATTTGGCCGGGGAAGAAATACTTTGAGGACCTACATACAATGGGCTCTCAATTCCTATGGCATGCGGGTGCTGCCCATAAGAAGTGGCAACACATGGCCCTGCCTTATGAAAAAGGGGGCTTTGCCGCCCCTGACCTGGTCTTATACTGGACAGCGGCCCAGGCACAATTTGCCACGTATTGGTATGAATACCCTACTGCTCCCCCCCACGTCAGGCTGGAAAAACTGCCCACGCCCGAGGTCGACTCCATGACCTTGATCCTTCACCACAAATATATAACCGAAGCCCCGGCTGACCCTATTGCATCCACACTATTGGCGTGGCGGCGCCTCCTTGACCTCCAATCAACTCCCCGCCCCTACTACAAATGGCTCCCCATATGGCGCATCCCCGGGCTGGAACCTACCCACGACAAACTACTTTCAAAACAATGGTCAGCCCTCGGCTACCGTGCGTTGACTGAATTTTTTCCAGAAGGACTGTCATCACCCCTCAGACGTGGTGGCCCGGCCACACAGGCTCGGCCCTGGAAATGCTTCAGTATTACAGACTCTGTGCTGCATTCCACGATATGTGATAATCATTCATTCAATAGTAGGAGTATAGTCTCCTCTCTATATAAAATCTTGCTAAGGAAACTCCCCAATTCGACTCCTAAGGTCCGGAATGCCTGGGCCGAAGAACTCGGCCTGGACATCACAGATGCGTTGTGGAAGGAAATGTGCTCCCATACAAGGAAGGTGTCCCTGATTGCTAGATTTTGCGGCATACAGTACAAAATATTAAATATAGTGTACTACACCCCACATAGACTAAGATCGCTGGGGGCGGTTTACAGACCTGCCCGAGATGCCGGGCCGAGGACACTGATCATACACATGTTCTGGTCGGGCTCTGCCCTGTATGCATTCTGGAGAGATGTACTGGTTGCGCTATCTGAGATTGCGGGTGCTCTAACCGATCCAGATCCAATAGCGTTGCCGTTTGCGTTCTGGAGGGGTGATGAGTTAAGGAAAATCGCCAGATTTCTGAATGTGGGGAGCATGGTGGCCAAAAAATGCATATTGCAATGCTGGAAGAGATCTACCCCGCCCCCACCAAACTTTCAAAATGTGGCTTGCTGCACTCACATGGACACAAACTTGTGAAGAGGAATACATAGCTACCTTACCTGCACAGTCTCGCCCCAGGAATATCTGGACTGCCTTTTGTAGCTATCTTAAAGAGTCTGATGAGATCCTGTCATCCACTATGTCTCCCTCCCCATGAATAAGCTGTACACTATCGCTATGATTGAATGATTGCATGCCAATTGCTCACAGTGAAAGTTGCCTGTAATTGCCAAGTTTGGTCTATCGTGCATGTCTGTAATGTTATATTGCCTCTGAGTGCTCAGAACATGTACCTGCCTTACATATGCCAATATAAATAAAAGTAAAAAATAAAAACTTAAGTGCATCCAAAACGCTGCAGCAAGACTCCTGCTCAGACTACCACGAAGAGAACACATTACCCCCAGTGCTGAAAATGCTACACTGGCTACCAATAAGAGAGAGAATAAAGTTCAAAACGATGGGCATAACGCACAGAGAAGTCCACGGCCAAGGAGCAGAGTTCCTTAGAACCAAAACCATACAATAAAAGAACTTTCAGAGGATCATCTTTCGCTCACCTGGAAGATTTAACCTGGAATAACCTACCAAAAAACCTACGCAACACAAGGGATTATCTGGTGTTGAGAAAACTACTCAAATCTTGGCTCTCTGCTCCAGATTCAGGAGGAAACATCTAGGGAGCAGGGACCCAAAGGGAAACGTGAATCCCCCAGAAGGAAACCATAATCCTAATCTGGTCCTCTGTTATCAAAGCGGGCGTGGGTGCGCACCGTTCACCCATGGCCACACACCGTCAATTCTAAAGAGAACTTGGATTGGTGGGGACACCCAGACAGATGGGCAGTGGGGGACCAGTCCTCTTACCAAAACATTACCAGCCGCAGAGCAGGAGAACTAGCGCAAACCAGCTATATACACAAACCACCAGAGTCACACAAAGGAGGGCTCCTACTACGCAACATGGCTGCCAACTGGGGTGTGGCTAAGCAGCCGATGTAGTGAGACGTGCCGCTGAGGAGCTCCGTAGTGATCCTGACAAAATCCGATAAAACTAGCATAAATTGGTTCCAGAAGACCACCAAAGTCTCTCCACAGAGAGCGGAACACCTGCTACCCACCCGGCAAACCCCCCGGAGAAAACCGGGCGGTGGAAAAGAAGATAGACCGCCAGAGAGGAATCTTCCAGCGAAATGAAAATGGTTGGCGCGTGAGCTATGGGAGGACCCCGGCTGCGTAATACAGAGTGAGCCGGAGAATCTACACGATCGGCGAGGGGGACACATCCCGCGCATAACACAGAAACCAGTGCAGGGCAGACCCGAGCCTGAGTCAACCCCACGGCGTGGAGATCAACACGACCGTTGGAAGTGGGACGCAGAAGCGGGAGAGGCACGGAGGCGTAGACGTGGACGGCAGTACACAACCTACGGAGACGGGCGCCGCTGGAGGAGAAGGATGGCAAGACAGGAGACCCGAGGACGCAGAAGGGGATCAAAGCGTGCACTCTCCGAACGGCCAACCCTGCCCATGAAACCCAGTGAGGGGGTCAGAGGCACACAAAGCCGCACCACAGAGAAGGTGGTGAGGCTGAAGGAAAGAACCCCTATATCAATACTGAAGCCGAACCCCAGTGCTGGCGAACACCGACATAGGGGCGAACCTACCCCTGATACGGTGAGGTGACTCCCAGAGCGCTCATAAGCAACGCAGGCAACACACGCAGCAGGCACGGGAAAGGCCCGAGTCCGAGGCGACATCCGACAGCAAAAGCGCCGGGAGCAACGAGGGCCCTACGTATATACCTGCCGGAAGAGTGTAATAATCCTATTACAAGGTGGAAGGTGCCCGAGAAACATACGCCGGAGAGATCCGCAAACACCGAGGAGCGGGAAGAGCAGGGTGGGGGAAGAAACAGGGGCTAGGGCACGTGGGGCACAGCCAAGACTGGTACTGGCAACACAGGCAGAGGAAGGTACCCCCCGCGATGCCAAACAAGAAAACAGAAGGGAAAACCAAGCAAGTAAGCATGGAAACCTTTACGAAGGAATCCGGACACAAACTGTCGCCGTCAGCGGACAAGGCAGCAACCGCGGATGACACCTCACGCCCAGCGGAAGCCGCTAACGAAGGCACGATACTGGAGGCAATTGCCTCCATGAAAGCATCCCTCGAAAACAAAATGGACACAGCAATAGGGGCTCTGAAAGCATCTCTAGAAAATAAACTGGATATAGTAATGGTAGATGTGGGCCTCCTCCGCCAGGACGCAAGGAACTTAACAGAGAGAGTGACGGCGACAGAACAGCAGGTGCAGCAAAATACGGCAGGGGTTGCTGTAACGCAGACACAGATGTCGGCGGTATTACAGAGAATTAAGTTTCTGGAAAGGAGAGCCGAAGTTGCAGAGGGGAGAGCGCGGAGGAACAACATCCGCATAATTGGAATTCCGGAAGGTGAGGAAGGCAAAGACCCCACAGAGTACGTGGAAAACATGTTCCTCCAGGAGGTCGGAGCAGGTGTACTATCCCAGGGCTTTGTGGTAGAAAGGGCACACAGAGCCCTGACCGGACACCCCAGCCGGGTTTCAGGCACCCCACACCCCTCCGAGAGCGACGATTGCTAGGATCATGAACTACAAAGACAGGGAGAAAATACTAGCGTTCTCAAGGAGGGAGGGGGGGAGGGAATCATCAGAAACTCTTCCAAGATCACAACGTATCCGGAGTCCACGGCCATGGTTCAGAGGCAACGGGCACAGTTCGGCCCAACAAAAGAACGCCCCAGGACCGCGGGGTGAGATACATGCTCCTGATCCCCGCTAAACTCAAGGTGATACACCAAGGCAAAACATGTTTTTTCGACTCCACCGAAGAGGCCCACAGTTGGATGGACTCACAAGGCAACCCTCAGCAGAGGCAAAGAAACGCTAGCAATCCCGGAAATAGACCCCAATGAGGAGTAACAAAGGCAACCTGGAACAAAGAAAATAAGCATTACATAAGTTAAAAGAAGCTAGAAAAAAGCAGAGGAGCAATCAGCCCCACTTTAGCTGTGTTGGCTGAGAGAAGCGGCGCCCCCAGGAAGAATGAACTAGTTTGGATGTCTGTTTTAAGGCATCACACTGCGGCGAGTCTGCCCCCCTCACAGGAGCATGACGAGAGAAGCGGCGGAGCCCGAGCAGGGGGAGGGTGGCTGGGCGTTAGTTTTCCAGTTTCTGTTGAAGTTAAGGAAGTTGAATGGAGTGAATAGGCAGCACACGGCACAAACTACGGAAGGACTATTGTAAAGGACATTAAAATAATACAGACAATAAGCGACCGGAGTAACATGGGGCAGGAACCCTGTGACAGCAGCAGTGGCTGCATCAAGAGGCAAGGATCCAGGACCAGGACACCGAGGGAGATAGGTACGAGAAGATCAAAGGGCAGGGTGCAAGGACACGGCAGTGGGATAATGAAGCCAGGCAAACAGAGAAGATCATGGGACCAGACGAATTGACAATAGCTACCTGCAATGTGAGAGGACTCAATGCGTATGTCAAGAGACTTAGGGTTTATGCCTGGCTAAACCGGATGAAAATTAAGATAGCGATGTTACAGGAGACACACCTCACAAGAGACAGACAGGCCAAGGTGGATAAGAAATGGGGAGGACAGATCTACAGCGCCACATATTCAAATTACGCACAAGGAATACTAATCTGGATTTCCCCGGGGGTCCCGTTCCAGCTACTCAAGCAGGAGATGGACAAGAGGGACGGCTGGTATTGGTGCACGGCATGCTAGAAAACAAAGAGGTGCGCCTGGTCAACACATACGCACCGAATAATGATGCAACGGACTTCTTCAAAAAGCTAGCGCCCAAGTTAGCGCAATATAGGGAGGCTACGTTCATCTGGGCCAGCAACTTCAACTGCACCTTGAATCCCCTCCTCGACAGGTCTGATAATAAACACAAGAAGCCGGCGCCCCCAGCCAAAGAACTGCATACGATCCTGGAGCAGCTACAGCTAGCTGACGTATGGAGGCAGGTACATGGGGAGGGGAGGGGTTATACACACTATAGCGCACCACATGGAACATTCACACGTATAGACTATATATTCGCGGGCAGGGAATCACTACAAGATATCACGGGAATCACCATTAAAGCACGCACACTTTCTGATCATGCCCCAATAGTGGCGACATGGGCACACACCAATAGGAAAGCCCCTATCCCAACATGGCGACTTCGAGCAGAGGCCCTAAGAGAGGGTGAGTTTGAGGAACACCTCCAGGAGGTGATCGATGATTATTTCGAGCAGAACGAGGGCAGTGTTGAGAGTGGCGCCGTATTATGGGACGCATTTAAGGTGGTAAATAAGGGGAGCGGCAATAGGCAAAACAGGATTGACGGGAGCAGCCATGAGGGAGTTGAATGAACTCTAGAGGGTGATCGAATTGAGAGAACAACGAGCGGGTCTAGAGGGGGAGGAACCGGGAGAGCTGATAGAGCTGCGGCCTAAATGTATGTTGCTCTGGGAAAAACTAGGGAGGCTAAACTATGGGAGGTACCTACAGCAGTTACACACGGAAGGGGATAAACCTAGTAGGTTCCTGGCCTGGCTCACCAGACAGGCGAGTAAAAAAGATCCCATAACGGTGCTAGAAGACCACACCGGGACAGAGATCAGGGACCAAGAGCACATTAACGCTATGTTTGCGCGTTTCTATGAGCAACTGTACGCCCCGAAACCGGAAATGGACCCGGAGGACATAGCAGATGCACTGGTAGAAATAGGGTTGCCGAGGCTGGAGGAAGAACAGGTCCAGCTATTGGATGCACCCCTCACGGTGGAAGAAATAGAGACTGTGATCACAGAACTTCCCACTGTCAAAACTCCGGGCCCTGATGGGCTTCCGGGAGAGTTCTACAAGACGTACAAGAGCGCCATTGCCCTGAAACTACTAGAGACATTCCAAGACGCATATGAGGCCATGCGTCTCCCCACAAGCCTGTCGGAATCAATAATTGTCCCGATGCTCAAACCAGGGAAGCCCCCCAGGAAATGCGCCTCCTATAGGCCGATATCCCTTATTAATCAGGACGCTAAAATACTAACGGCAGTCCTAGCCAACAGCTTAAAACAGGTAATACCCACGCTGATCCACCCGGACCAAACGGGCTATGTTCCGGGAAGGAACAAGTCATGGAACCTCCGCAGACTTCACCGCATGATAGATGAGACAAATCGACTGCAAGACGAGAGCGTAATAGTGTCTTTGGACGCTGTCAAAGCTTTCGACTCTGTGCGTTGGGAATGACGGGTGGGTGTACTGGCCCATTTTGTTATCGGGGAAGGGTACCTCCGATGGATCAGGTTATTATATAAGGAACCCAGAGCAAGGGTGAAAACTGGGCAATTCATTTCCAAGGAGTGGAAGATACATAGGGGAACCAAGCAGGAGTGACCGCTATCGCCAATGTTATATATCCTGGCCCTAAAGCCATTTGTGGTATTCCTTAGAGCAGAATAGAGAGACACCGGACTGGACATAGATGGGGTACTCCACTAAATCTCGCTATACGCGGATGATATGCTCCTATTCGTAAGCAAGCCAACCACAAACCTACCCTGCCTCCTAGAAGCGATCGGGGCGTACACCAGGCTTTCGGGCATAGCGATTAATAAAGAGAAGTCCCTCCTCTTCCCCTTGGCAGGTTTAAAACACGTCCCCCCACATTGTCTGCCGGACCTGGGTCTGACATGGGCACCCCGCACCTTCAAATATTCGGGTATAGGGATACATCATGACACCGCTGATACCCATACATCCAACACGCTTGTCGCTCTAGAAAGAACACGGCGGTCAATGACCTTCTGGGGGACACTCCCACTTGGAATGATGGGAAGAGCAGCCCTCCTGAAAATGGTGGTGCTGTCCCGCCTATTATACTTCCTCACGAACATCCCATACAGCATACCCAGGGCCTTTTTCACTAAACTAAACACGATAACGCGTTCATTTCTATGGGGGGGCGGGAATAGGATCGCAATAAGGACCCTGCAGAAGGACTATGAAGAGGGGGGTATCAGACTACCGGACTTCGAGAGGTCATACTTAGCAGGGCAGCTGCAATTTGAAGTAAAATGGCTGGGGGAAGACAAAACAATAGACACACACATTTTCCAGCCAGCACTGAAACAGTATTATCTAAGAGAAATACTATGGCTCGACAGACCCAGGCTCAGAACCCTGCCGAACATGCTCAACATTGCAGTGGACTTATGGAAAAGAGTGTGGAAACTCCAAGAAGAGATCCGCAGTCACCGTAAATCCCTCTAGCGGGTCTCCTGGGAGGGAACACAAATACATTAGCAACATATCGAGCAAATTGGGAGGCTAAAGGTGTAGCACAAATCGGAGACCTGAGAAGTGGTAGACGAATATGACATTGCAGAGGGAACGCACACAACCTCCGGGTTATATGAACAACTATTGAAAGTTAAAAACCCACAGGAACAACACACAAGGCAGCGTTGGGAGGAGGAGTTGGGGAGAGCCCTCAGCGATCAAGAATGGACCAGGGCCCTACGATATCCAAAAAAGGTATCCAGAAATGCAAGATTTAGGCAGGCGCAGCTATATGTAACGCACATAGCGTATCTCACACCCAAAAAGATGAATAAAGTCCAGATGGGAGGCAAGAGCGGGTGCCCCCGCTGCTCGTCGGAAGAAGCAGACATGGTACACATGTTCTGGTCCTGCCCAGTGATACAAGAGTTCTGGGACAGGATTAGACTTAAGATAGCAGGAAGCAGACTTCAAATCCAGGCGGAATACCCCGAAAAGTACCAACTTGGCCTCTTCTCGAGAGGGGGTAAACACGAATCGCATCTGGCGAAGATGAAAGATTTAAGAAATATACTGGCCAAGAGAAGGATAGCAATGACATGGAAGCCAAGGGAGGGCCCGCGCATAGAGGCATGGTGGTCAGACCTTCAGAAGTGGACGCAGGCAGAGACAGTGGTGTGGACAAGAGCAGTGATAAGAGGGGAAGATGAAACTGTGCACAAGTTGACTGCATGGAACACACTAATACAAGACCTCTTTGGCCACCCGGAGGAGGGAAACTCCGAAGATCTCTCGGAAACAGAGGGTCCATAGACGAAATAGTAAGGCCAAGCACGAAGCCCAAGAATAGAACATTATGCGTACCAGACCTGGTGCTCGACCCCAACGGGAGGTCCGGACTGAACTAACAAGGTTGTTGGGGAAACTAAAACTACAACGGAAGGGCAAGATCCGTACAAAGTGCCAATAAGCCGTTTATGTTAAGGTTGTTTGTTTTCTTTTAACAACAAAACACATAACATACAAAGAAATAAAAAATTTTTTAAAAAAAACATGGCTGCCAACTAGGCAGACAAACTACAGTACCAAACACAGGATAACCATAGAGGTTGGGCGCAGAAATGCAAAGACAAAGTGGTAAGAAATCAGCAAAATATTAAAAATAAAAAAATAAAAATGTAACGGTACTTTATAACCTCAGCTTTCCACATACTCTCAGCATACAGAAACTCACACAACCACCTATCTGCACAGCAATCCACACGCACTTCACCACATTGTAACAACAGACTAACACATAGCCCGGCACAACAGCACATGGGAATTTGGCACGACCCGAAAACCACACTTAAGCTCAGCGAACGGTGCAAACCAAACTGAGGCGGCCAACAGGACATCACAACCCTCACTTTCCTATTCCCACTACACCCTAAGCCCCATTTCCCCCCTCTTCACACTCTCCTTTTCAGGTCCACCACAGTGCCTGTGGACCACAGGAGTGGTGATGGTGCGCAGTACAAATGACATTAACATTAGACGTGGGCCTTTTGAGACAAGATGTGCGGGCAATTGCGGACAGACTGAGCATGACGGAGGCGCAAGTGCTCGGATAGAGGTTGAATATTGAAGGCACCACGACTAATGTAAATGAACTGACGGAAAGGCTGAAACGCTTTGAGCGTCACGAGGAGGATGCAGAAGGGCGAGCCAGCCGGAATATACAACTTGCCAGCCAGAAGGAGGCGAGGAGGGACGGAATGCGATGGAATACACTGAAAACTTGCTATTGCAGGAAATTGGAGCCGAGATGTTAACACAAGGGTTCACAGTGGAACGGGTGCACAGTGCCCTGTCCAGGAGACCATCGCCTGGCGCACCACCCCAACCATTCATTTCTAAAATACTGAACTTTAAAGACCGGGAACGCATACTGGCATTCTCCAGACAGGGAGGGATCATCCGTAGAGCTTGCTCGAAACAGGCTACGTACCCGGACTATGCATTACAAGTGTGACAGAGTATGGCACAATTTGATGCTGAACAAAGATGAAATACATGCTGCTATACCCGGCCAAGCTCTGTGTGGTGCACAGGGGGAGGACACCCTTCTTCGATCCTGAGACGGCGACGCACAACTGGATGAATACCATCGGCTTGGAGCCCATTCCGTGCAGACGAGATGACTGACCTAGGCAATATGGCCAATGTCGATCCACTGACAAGGACGGCGGACGAGCATACGCAGATACTATATGCAAGATGCAGGAACTAACTTCCGGGACGCTGGCGTTTGTGGCAGAGTTTTGCGGCTTAAACGATTGGCGGTGCCCGCACCCAAGTTGACTTTTTGTTGGGGTACCAGTTTGGAGGTACCCACCGCTGCACGTAGCCCTAGTGGGGAAGGACGGGAGAGACGGCTGGGCCTGAACGAGCAGATGGCTGTTGGGTCTCTGTGGGCTGGTGGGGGGGGGTTTAGGAGGTACTGTTGCTCCCCCTTACCAGTTGGAGTTCTGAGTTATGTGAGAAAGGGGGGTGGGTGGGGGCGGATAGTTATGCGCAGAGCTACTATTGGATGGAGGACACAGGGTGGAAGACAGGAGCTGAGGGGGCAGTCAGGGGGGCCGTGGGAACGGGAGGGGCGGACTGATTTTTCTGCCATGGGAGAGGAGGTGATATAGCACTGCTGCAAGAAACCCACCTCACAGCAGCAAGACAACACACTCTGGCAAAGAAATGTGGGGGGGAATTGGTGGGGTCATCCCATTCCGCATACACTAGAGTGGTTCTGATCTGGGCAGCACCCTCGGTCCCCTTCAGGGTCGTGAAGGCAAAGAGTGACAATGAGGGGAGAATGGTACTGTTACATGGTTGTTAGAAAGCTGTGAAGTGTGTATTGTGTGCACGTATGCCCCTAACCACAATGCCAGACCTTTTAAAAAATCTCTGTACCCGAGGCTGTCAATGTGTAGGGGGGAGAAGTCTCTTGGATCTGGGAGGGGACTTTGTACGCTAGACCCCTCTATAGACAGGTCTGACGGGAAGTACAGAAAACCTTCCCCGCCTGCTAAAGCCCTAGCAGCACTGTTAGAACATTTGAGGCTTGGGGATGTTTGGAGTTGGAGCATGGTCAGGCAAGAGGACTCGCATTATTCAGTCCTGAACACAATGCATACGCGCCTTGATTTTTAATTTAGGAGGTAGAGAAACGGTGGGAGAATTTGGTAGTTCTGAGAACCTACAGACTATCCTTTCAGACCATGCTCCGCTGGTTCTGTATGGCTACAATATGTAAGAATGAAAAATGCCCCACCGGAAGCAAAAAAATTGAATGATCTCCCCAAGTACTTGATCCAATTCCTGTGCAAAAGGAGGAGATTGATCTTACTGAACTTTAGATTAAATGCATGGGAAACAAAAGAAAAATTGCACCAAAGAGGTGAGAGCTGTGTGCAAGAACATACTTGCCGTTTTTATAATAGTTCTGAAGAATCAATGAAGCATTTGGTGCTGTTGTACCCTACCATGAGTGACTCAAGAACGAGAGATGGCCAAACACGCCATGTACACTGCAGAAGAATGGTGGAGTATGATGCTCGTCGGCAAAAATAATTAATATTCGCAGTGACCGCTTTTTTTAGACATCCTAGCAAGAAGTCTGAAAACTAATGTATAGGACTTCGAGCTGTTCAGTTTCTGCATATGGAGTTTTCCCAGACTTTAAACTACTGATCAGATGTTTTACGCTCCATGCAATCTCCATGCCAGTCGAATGCAAATAGTTTTTTGCTTACCACTTTGAAATGATTATGTATTTTAATAGATGTATAAGACTGTCTTTTTTTAAAAGTTTGTAATAAACTAAAAAGAAAATAAATATATATGGCTACTTTGAGACTAACGTGGGAAGTCGGGACTGTGGAGGCACGCAGTGGAAGGCCTTTAAGGTGGTGAGCGGGGGGGGGGGCTATTGGGAAGGTGGGTGGCATCAAGAAGACTCTGCTGGGGGAAATAGACAACATTGAGGGTCAGATATCTAGGGCAGAGTACGCACAGGCATAAAGAGGGGGTGAGGACAAAATGTTGCTATCACTTGGGCAGCGGTGTATAGCACAATGGGATAGACTGGGTAAGTTTGATCATGCAAGGTTCAGAGATAACAAGGGAACACTGCAGGAGACCCAGGTGGGAATTAATGAGGTGTTCACCACATTCTATGACTTCTTGCATGGTCAGACGGATGGGCAAGATCAATCGGAAATAGAAGAGGCATTGTTGCAAATGCCCCTTCCAACTTGCTGATATGCGTCGTCGCCATATTGGTTGGGATCATCCTGGTCGACAACCCAAATGTCTTGGTCTGACTGCAGGTCACCCTACTAAGAACCTTGAGAAGCCTCCCTGGGCATGAAGATATGATGAGACGTGGTAGAGTGGGGCTGTTGTGTAGACAATTTACTCATGAAGTCTACAAAGGACATTTTCCCTATGGTTTCTTCAAAACCATGCTGCATCAATTGAAGTTTCTGCCAGGGGGGCCTTTGCCACCTTAAGTGTTGCCCTGGGGGTAACCATTGGGTCTTCGGTAGGACAGCTCGGGGTAGCCTTGGGACTTTCCCTGGGGCATTTTTTGTGAAGGGTTGCAGACAAAAGGTGAAGATCCTTCCTCATAGTCCTCAGAGGTTTCAGGGGTTTGTTTACTATAAGCATGGCACTCTTTTGGTGTTTTGTTAGGGAATGAGATTTGTTTTTTAAACTTTGTTTATTGATTTTCACAAAGGAATTCCCTAACAGGTCCCAACAACCAATTGCCCCAACAACCAATTCCCCCTCCTGCCCCCTCCCTCCCGCATGTAAAAGTATCAAACGCGCAGTTCCGCAGTACATGGAGTTCACCTGGAGTGGCGACATATATTGATTAATTCACAGTCTTACTGCCGCCATTCGCCAATTCTCCTTGTGGGTAAGTTACCTCTGTTCATCCGGTGCAAAGTGTCTTTTTTCGGCAGGTGTGGTCTGATTGCCTAGGTCCTCTGGTGCTGCAGACAGGGCTTTCGGCTATTGCAATACACTCTCACGCCTCTCACATCTCTTATACCCCATCCTCCCCCCTAGATGTTTCCTCCTGAATCTGGAGCAGAGAGCCAAGATTTGAGTAGTTTTCACAACACCAGCTAATCCCTTGTGTTGCGTAGGTTTTTTTGGTAGGTTACTCCAGGTTAAAACTGCCAGGTGAGCGAAAGATGATCCTCTGAATGTTCTTTTATTGTATGGTTTTTGTTCTAAGGAACTCTGCTCCTTGGCCGTGGACTTCTCTGTGCGTTATGCCCATCGTTTTGAACTTTATTCTCTCTTTTATTGATAGCCAGTGTAGCATTTTCAGCACTGGGTTGTGTTCTCTTCGTGGTAGTCTGAGCAGGAGTCTTGCCGCAGCGTTTTGGATGCACTGAAGTTTTTTTTTTTCCACTTTTATTTATATTGGCATATGTAAGGCAGGTACACGTTTTGAGCACTCAGAGGCAATGAACAAGTTACTTTCTTACCTGGTAACGTTCTTTCGATGGGATGGTCCGACGACGTATTCCATACCTATGACATGTAATCACCACAGCTGTGCTGCTTCGGAAACTTTTTCGGCGTCTGCGTCCTGCGTCGATGACGTCGATGAGCCGTCGTCGAGGACCTCCTCCGACGTCCGACGTCATCCGATGTGATAAGTAGGACGCACGACGCCCATAGCCTCAGTTGTAGTTTTTTCCCCCAGAACGTGTGACATAAGTCAACTGCCAGTCAGACACAAAGCCTTGCGGAACGTAAGCTGCAATCGCAAAAGAAATTCTGCAGCGGGGAAGGCCGGGCGGGAGCGATATGGAATACGTCGTCGGACCATCCCATCGAAAGAACGTTACCAGGTAAGAAAGTAACTTGTTCTTCGAGGGGATTGGGTCCTCCGACGTATTCCATATCTATGACAGACTCCCAAAGCAGTACCAAAGCAAGGAGGAGGGAAAGAATTTAGAATCAAAATGTAGAATAGCCAATCAAATAGCAGAGCAAAGGACCGCCTTGCCAAAGGCCAGATCCTGTGCTCGGATGGAATCAAGGGAATAGTGACGTACAAATGTATGTACTGAAGCCCAGGTGGCTGCATCACAGATGTTGCGAATAGGAACACCCCTCTGCAGGGCAGTAGACGCAGCCATACCCCTGGTAGAATGGGCCCGCAAGCCAGCCGGTGGGTCCTTACCCGCCAAACGGTAGCACTCCGAGATGGCCAAAATAATCTAGCGAGACAAAGTCTGTTTCGTCACAGCTTGCCCCAAACGCTTTCCAGCGTAACCAATAAAGAGTTGATCATCCACTCTGACCCGGGACATGCGTGAAACATAAAAGCTTAAAGCTCTCCTAGGATCAAGCCTATGGAGCCTCTCCTCTTCCTTACCAGGATGCGGAGGAGGATAGAATGCCGGAAGAACAACCTTCTGGGCCAAATGAAATTCCGTCACTACCTTCGGAAGAAAAGAAGGACGAACTCTAAGGACAACCCTGTCCTTGTGAAATACAGTGAAGGGAGGCTTAACTGAAAGTGCCTGTAACTCACTCACTCTGCGAGCGGAAGTAACCGCAACTAAAAACACAGTTTTCAGAGTTAACAGCCTCAAAGGGCAAGAATGTAAAGGCTCAAACGGAGCACCCATAAGAAACTTAAGAACCAGGTTTAAATCCCAACCGGGCACCAGGAAAGGTGACGGAGGGAACACATTAGTGAGCCCTTTCAGGAACTGTGAAATCAAAGGGATTTTAAAGTAAGAACACTCTTCAGACGAGCGCTTAAAGATGGACAGCGCCGCCAGGTAACCCTTAACGGTACCCACTAGCAAGCCCCTGTGGGCCAAAGAAAGTAAAAAGGACAGAACCATGGGGATGTCACATGCAAAAGGATCCACATTCTGAACTCTGCACCAGTCGCAGAACTTACGCCAACGGCAACGGTACAGAGACTTTGTTGCCAGCCTTCGGGCCGAAAGCAACACCTCCATCACGTCCTCAGGGAGGTCCCAATCCTTATACCCCAACCTTTCAGAAGCCAAGCGTGAAGGTTGAGGGATCGGACCTCTGGATGGAGAACCTGACCCCCCTCCCGTGAGAGCAGATCGTCTCGGTAGGGAAGACGACGTGGAGGGCAGATGGATAAGTCGAGAAGGTCCGGGTACCACGTCCTCCGAGCCCACGCCGGGGCAATGAGGATCATCCGGGAACCGAACTTCCGTAACCTCCGCAGCACTTGCGGGATGACGGGGACTGGAGGAAACGCGTACAGCAGCGGGAATGACCACTCCACCACGAACGCGTCTCCTAAGGCTCCTTCTGGAGGAAATTCCCGCGAGCAAAACCTTTCGCACTTCCGGTTGACACTGGAGGCGAAGAGATCCACTTGAGGGGTCCCCCAAAGGGCGAAGATCTCCAGGAGAATCTCCTGAGCCAACTCCCACTCGTGAGAGATCGCGCTCTGCCTGCTCAGAGCGTCCGCCGTCACGTTTTCGGCTCCGGCCAGATGAACTGCCGAGATCGAAACTTCCTGCTGGATGGCCCAGAACTCAAGCTGCATCGCCTCTCTGCACAGAGGAAGTGACCCTGCCCCCCCCTTTTTGTTGAGGTAGTGCATGGCCACTGTGTTGTCCGTCAGGATCAGGACATTCTTCCCTCGCACAGACGGCAGAAAAGCCTTCAGGGCTAGCCTGACGGCCCTCAGCTCCAACAGATTGATATGGAGTCTGGACTCCGACGGAGACCAACGACCGCTGACTGTCAGCCCGTTGGCATGAGCTCCCCATCCCGTGAGGGATGCATCCGTCACGATCGTCACCTCCGGCCAGGGAAGCCAAAATGGAGCCCCCTTCATCAAGTTGCCTTCGACGGCCCACCACAGAAGGTCCCGGGCGACCAAGGACGGCACCTGAATCGAGTCCGACATCCTGCCGGAGGACTGCAACCATTGCGTCTTGAGTGCCCACTGCAAAGATCTCATCCGCAGGCGAGCCTCTGGCACCAGAAGAATGCAGGATGCCATGAGGCCGAGCAACCTCAAGAACTCGAACGCTGGGAGCGTCTGGGCATGCTGAAACTTGTGCACCATCTGCTGAATGTGAAGAGCCCTCACCTGGGGAGGAAAACACTGCCCCAGGGAAGTGTCGAGCACTGCTCCGATGTACTGGAGCCGCTGTGTTGGCGTCAAATGGGACTTCTTTAAATTGAGGGAGAAGCCCAGCCTGTGAAGGGAGCGACAGGTGATCGATAGATGATCCAGGACTTGCTCGGGAGAGCTCCCCCTGATCAACCAATCGTCCAGGTAGGGGTAATGTGAATCCCCCCTTGCCTGAGATGCGCTGCCACCACCACCATGAGCTTGGTGAAAACCCTCGGGGCGGAGGTCAATCCGAACGGCAGGACCCGAAACTGAAAGTGCGAGTCGCCAACCGCGAACCTCAGGTACTTCTTGTGCTTGGGATGGATCGGCACATGGAAGTAAGCATCCTTGAGGTCGAGTGACACCAACCAGTCCTGAAGCTGAAGGGCCTGGAGGACTTGAGAGAGAGTAACCATCCTGAACTTGTCCTTCCTGAGAAGTTTGTTCAAACCGCGCAAGTCCATGATGGGTCTCAATCCCCGGTCTTTCTTCGAAACCAAAAAATAAGGGGAATACCATCCCTTGTTCCTCTCCGCTACAGGCACCAGTTCTATGGCGCCTTTCTCCAGCAGGGCTTGAATTTCCTGCGCAAGGAGCGGATCCGGACTCTGCAAAGAGAGGTTCCCCGGTGGATTGTCGCGAGGCCTGTGCCGAAAAGGAAGACAGTAGCCGTGGGTTATGATCTCCAGAACCCACACATCTGAAGTAATGGCTTGCCACTCTACAAGATGCTGCGCCAGCCTTCCCCCAACCGGCGAACCATGGGACATGGCCTCACGACTGAGTGGGAGCGGCTGCGGCGTTACCTGAGGGCAAAGAGGCAACTGCCCGAGCGGCCTTGGGACCACGGGTACCCTGTCGTCCACCTCTGGTACCCCTGCGTTGGCCTCTTTGACTGCCAGCTCCTCTCGCTTTACTGAAGGATGAGTAATAGCGAAAGGAACCACCCCTCCACTGCTGTCCCCTAGGACGAAAAGGCGGAGGTTGGCGAACTGCAGCGCCCAACGACTTCGCTGCAGCTTTTGAGGTCTGCAACCTCTCAAGGCTCTCGTCAGCCTTGCTGCCAAAAAGGTGTTCACCATCAAAGGGCATGTTGAGGAGCCGGGACTGCACATCAGGAGCAAACCCCGACTTCCGCAACCACGCAAACCTGCGTATCACGGTGCTCGCCGCCATGGACTTACTGACGCATTCAGCCAAGTCCAGACCCGACTGAACGGACTCACACATGGCATCCTTACCATCCTGGACCATAGCAAGGAAACCATCCCGTTCATCCCCTTCGGGAATATGTTCAGCCGCTAACGCAACACAGTTCCACAGAGTGTGCGTGAAACGTGACAAGGCACAAATGGAGTTGGCCGCCTGAAGCGCCATACCACCAGAAGAAAACACTTTCTTCGCCCAGCCATCAAAACGTTTGTCGTCCCTATCAGGAGGGATGGTAGGGTAGGACGCCTGCTTTGCCGGGGCCGTGGCCGCCTGCACCACCAAACTTTCCGGAGTGGGGTGCCTGGTCAAGTAGCAGGGGTCGCTACTGGCTGGACGGTATTTACGCGACAAGGATCTGCCCACCGCCGGGAGACTCTCCGGAGCAGTCCAAGCCGCCGCCACCCTTCTTTGTAAAGCCATATGGAACGGCAGTACCGGGTCAGTTGGGGGACCAACATCAAGGATGTCCGTCAGATCATCCTGCACAAACTCCCCTGGGGGAGCAGACCATCCCAGATACTCAGACACCCTAGCCATAAGGCGCCGGTACGAGGAATCGGCATGGGAGCCAGGCTCAGGCCTACAAAATTCCACCTCCGGAGAGGTGTCCAGTCCACTGGCATCATGCAGTGACTGCCTCAAATCGTCAAACTGACTAT
Organism: Ambystoma mexicanum; assembly: GCF_040938575.1. Taxonomy (NCBI): domain Eukaryota; kingdom Metazoa; phylum Chordata; class Amphibia; order Caudata; family Ambystomatidae; genus Ambystoma; species Ambystoma mexicanum. The sequence continues at coordinate 150,834,152 of NC_090930.1, read as the reverse complement.
GGCCCGAGACAATTTCATCTGGCACCTGACTAGGAACCAGGCCATCAGAATCCTCATCCGCCTCCGAAATATATTCCAGGTGGCGAAAAGGCACCCGAGAGTGCTTGCTCTTAACCAGAGCCTTCCTAGGGGGTACACCCGTGACACGGGGCACCTCGGACACAAAGGTGTCGAGCGAATCGGCGCCGACGCCGAGAAAACCGGCAACGGCGCCGAGAGGATCGGCGTCGACGAAATCGGCGTCGACGTCAGATGCAGCGCCTCCAGTATCGGCGGCGTCGACACAGCCCTCGAAGCCGGAGCCCCGAGCGTGTCCCTCGACGACCTGATCGTCGACGGCTTCGACGACGTCCTCGAAGCCGGAGCCTCGAGAAAGCCTGTCGACGCCCTCGACGCCTCAGACGTCGATGTCTTCCTCGAAGACTTCACAGGAGCACACGGTCTCGAACGAGTCGAGGACCGGGACCTGGAACGGGTCCGGCGAGAACGAGCCTCCTTGTCCGAACGGGACCGCTCCCGTGACTCGTGCCGACCACTCTTGCGAGCGGCGTCTCTCGACCTCACACGGCCGACCCCACTCGGGGGCGCGGACGGCTGAGTACCCTGCGACTCAAGAATCGCCAACATTTTCTTCCCGAAGGAAGCCCATTCCTCCGGCGTCGCACGGCTGGTGGGGTAACCGACGTGCCGTGCAGAATCCTCGGAAGAGGACCCGGAAGGCGACCGGTGACGGCGCTTCCGAGAATGCCTCGAAGAGGCTGAGGAGTGGCGAGACCCACTCCTAGAAGAAGACCGACGAGACTTCCGACGATGACGCGGAGAGTCACCCCTCGAATCATCCGTCGAAAGCCCCGCCGACTTCGACTTCCGGGGCTTGGACACCCGACCTACCGACAACTTCTTCTTACGTTCGCGTAAGGCTTTGGACGTGAGCGACTGGCAGTCGATAGTCATCCGTGTCGTGGGCCTCCCCGAGGCACCAGAGGCAGGCGTCGTGCGAGTCAGTCACCGACATCTTGGACCCACACTCCCAGCACTTCTTAAAGCCCGGACGCGGGGTTGAAGACGAAGTGGAAGACATCGCCGAAGGAAATTCACAAACGAACAGGTTCGAAGAACCAGAAAGAACAGAACTCTAAAGAGTCGAGGCTTAGAACCGAGAAACACGAAGCAACACGTTCGCGGAAAAAACAGAACTGAGGCTATGGGCGTCGTGCGTCCTACTTATCACATCGGATGACGTCGGACGAGGTCCTCGACGACGGCGCATCGACGTCATCGACGCAGGACGCAGGCGCCGAAAAAGTTTCCGAAGCAGCACAGCTGTGGTGATTACATGTCATAGATATGGAATACGTCGGAGGACCCAATCCCCTCGAAATAACATTACAGACATACACGATAGACCAAACTTGGCAATTACAGGCAACTTTCACTGTGAGCAAATGGCATTCAATCATAGCGATAGTGTACAGCTTATTCATGGGGCGGGAGACATAGTGGAGGACAGGATCTCATCGGACTCTTTGTTAAGATGGCTACAAAAGGCAGTCCAGATATTCCTGGGGCGAGACTGTCCATGTAAGGTAGCTATGTATTCCTCTTCACAAGTTTGTGTCCATCTGAGGGCAGCAAGCCACATCTTAAAAGTTCGGGGGGGAAGGGAGTGAGAGAGGGGGTGTAGATCTTTTCCAGCATTGCAATATGCATTTTTTGGCCACCATGCTCCCCACATTCAGAAATCTGGCTCATCACCCCTCCAGAACCCAAACAGCAGTGCCATTGGATCTGGATCGGTTAGAGCACCAGCAATCTCAGATAGCGCAACGCAACCAGTACATCTCTCCAGAATGCATACAGAGCAGAGCACGACCAGAATATATGTGTATGATATATGATGCGGCTTCTCGGGCAGGTCTGTAAACCACCCCCAGCGATCTTAGTCTATGTGGGGTGTAGTACACTAATATTTTGTACTGTATGCAGCGATATCTAGCACTCAGGGACACCTTCCTTGTATGGGAGCACATTTCCTTCCACAACGCATCTGTGATGTCCAGGCAGAGTTCTTTGGCCCAAGCATTCCGGACCTTAGGAGTCGAATTGGGGAGTTTCCTTAGCAAGATTTTATATAGAGAGGAGACTATACTCCTACTATTGAATGAATGATGATCACATATCGCGGAATGCAGCACAGAGTCTATAATACTGCAGCATTTCCAGGGCTGAGCCTGTGTGGCCGGGCCGCCACGCCTGAGGGGTGATGACCGTCCTTCCGGGAAAAAAGTCAGTCAACGCACGGTAGCCGAGGGCTGACCATTGTTTTGAAAGTAGTTTGTCGTGAGTAGGTACCAGCCCGGGGAAGCGCCATATGGGAGCCATTTGTAGTAGGGGCGGGTTTTACCCTCATTACTTTTAATGGCTGGTGGCAGTGTTTTAATTGTCCTACCATTGTGCATTTTTACCGCAGGCTGAATCCTCAGCTGCAGTATAGCACCCATGGGTGACCATTTTGACAAAATGGCCCCAGTCTTCTTGTTTCCCCATTTCTTGCTTGTGAGGTCTTTCTTCGGTTTTACTCTGTATGTTCGTTTTGCCTTTGACGGGCTTCAGTACTGAAACCCGACTCTGGCTCCAGTGTGTCTGGCAGGGTAGAAAGTGAGGGTGGTGCCCGAAACTTCCCTGTCCTTAATCTCCTTGGTTACCTGAATACACCCAGTCCTGGCTGGCTGGCAGTCCTTGCAGGACAGCCACCCTGTTGTGTGAGTGACAGCTAGGCTGTGCATGAATGGGAGAAACCTGCATAAAAGGTGAGGGTCTTGAACTGAAGGCAGAGTCGACCACTGGCAACACATCTGACTAAGGAATCTTGAAGAGACGCTTGCTGCACCCTCCTGGACCGCTCGAACTGCCCAGTGAAGCACTGCTGCAGTGCTGAAACTCCAATTCGAAATAGAATAGAGAAGCCCCGGAACGGACTACTTCTTCCCTTGGGTTGGTGGGACCAATTAACCCCAAGACAACTTTGCTGAAGGACCTTACCCAACTGGCTGTACTTCTTTGCTGCTGCTGGAACCGAGTGCCAGGGGTCGAGAAATCCGTAGTTGAGTGCATCTTCTTTAAGCCGTACCAGAGCTCCAGGAAGATCCTGAGGACCATCCTGCAGCAGGACCTACCAAGCACGAGTCACCTCACCAGAGTTCTGGGCTCCAGAATCAAGGGAACCCATGAAGTGTCAAAGATCTGCGGTTGTGCTATTGCCGGTAGCTGAAACCGCAAACTGCCACTGATCTGAAAAGAGCCTGTACCTGCTGCCGACCTTCAAACTTCAGTGCAAGAGTCCTCCAGACGTCCTCCCTCGTGTCCCCACGACTGAGGCCCAGGAACACAGGATCTGCAAGACTGCAAACAGAACAGAAGCCAGCTGGATACTAGTAAGGGGTACTTAACTCTTGTCTGTAGCTTGCATTATCTCACTTGAGAATTGCTGTAGCTGCTTTTTGCAGAGTTGATCTCAGCTCTGTCTTTCACAAGCCTAACAGCTTGTGGCTCAACGGCAATTCATTTTCTACAAACTCTCTAAAACATTGTGCAAGTCTTTTGTGCTATCTAAAGAAGTGTCTCAGCTCCACAGTCAAATTGACTTTGGTTGTCCTGGCTCCCTGCAGACTCTTCCGACCCATTGACTGATTCTAACTGTACCTCATAGGTGGACAGGTTTAACTTCTATTGCTGGGAAAGATCCAATCTAGACTTCATTGGGAGATTGAAAAGTATTCACATACTCTGAGAACCTGTTACCCTTTTTCCTTCCCTAACCATTTCCTTTTCCACAACCTCAGAATTTTACCAAGTACAAAAGGTGATATATAAATGCCAATACTGTCCTAGTAATTGAAGTCACCGCAGGGTGTAGGAAGTGTGTATGAAGCATCTCGAACGAATATCTACTTGCTTATCTTGATTCTGAGAAAGTGTTATGAATTGTATATTTATTGTTGCATATTGCCCTTTTTAAAGGCGGCTTATTTAAAACTGACCGTTAAATAAATTATTATTTTACTAGAAAACCTTGATAGTAAGTGTTATTTGTATACTTGTATTTGTGGATTTCAATGTTAGAGCTCTACAGCTCACATTTACCACTCTTGAGATACGTCTGACTGCTGAGTCACTCTATCAACTTGTGTAGTACAGACCTATACCAATAGGTGGATTACCTAATAACAAGAGGATAAGACTGGTGTAGTCTCCCACAGGGCCACTGCATGCAATCTTGCCTAACACTGGTGGCAAGTGGTGAGGATTTGTCTAGAGCAGTTACATTGAGTATTTGCTGTACTTGTGTCCAACTAAACCATCCATAATGCTAAACTCCATCAAAAAGTAAAGCAATTTTAACATGCCAAATATGGATAACTTCAATGGGGAAGCCCTGATTGTCCTGAAAGTAGACCAACTGAAATTCAGGGGTCTTCATGTAAAAGGAAAGAAAAGTGAATTCACTGCAAGGTTGAAAATGATGAGGATGACCGGTTAGTGTCTAACACCAATCTCTAAGAGAAGGCAGAAGAGGTAGAGGAGTCTCAGGAAGAGAGCCCCTCTGTGCCACAGCCTGCCCTTATGCCTCAACTTATTTCCATTGGGACCCCACGAGGTCCAATATTAAGCCCAGAATATGTTTCTCTTGAAAAGACAATATTAGAGTTGAAGTTCAAAAAACGGAATGCACAAACTGAAGCCAAACATCAGGACATCAGACTCAGAGTTGCAAATTCAACATGAAATGGATATGAAAAGATTGCCTCTTGAATCTGCTTGCCTCCCAGGGTCCTATAGGTCTACAAGTCACAAGAGGCCGCGCCTGCCCAAAGAAGCAGTGAGAATGTATGATAAAAAGCTTGATGTATTGGATTGCCCGAGTACATTTGAATACACCTATGGTCTTCAAGGAATCAGTGGGAATTATTGGATCCCTTGGCTCATGTCTAGGCTCCCCCTGAATGGCTGTGATGTTGTAATGGAGTTGGGTGCCATTAAGAGAAAGGATTTGGAATCAGTGAAGCTGGCATTAATAACCTTCCCAGTACCTTAAGAAGTGTTGGACCCTCAAAAAGACCGATGGTTCCCCTTGGGCTACCTGGGTATGTGAGTTTTTATAGAACTTAGATGGTTGGGGTTAAGGGTTGCAGAGTGAACACCTTTGAAGGAATGAGAAATCTGTTTTTGTTAGAATCTATTTTTGATGCCTGCTCTCCTGAGCAGAGACAGCACTTGGCTGACTCAATAGAGATTGATCCCAAAACGTTAGCACATGCTGCTGACTTCTTGGTGGCCAACAGGGCCACTCGCAAGGATTCTGGGGCAACTCTCAAAAAGGATGAGGGGAAGCAGCACAAGAGAGGGAAACGAGAATTCTAATTCCAACCATTCAAAAGAGGGCCACACACATAAGAAGGGTACATTTCATGGGAAACCTGGTAAGTCTAGTGAAACCTCTGGTGGTAAACCAGAGGAAGGTCAGCTGAAACCCCCATTCCAGAGAGCATTTGGGAACTGCTTTGTCTGTGGGTCTACTGATCATGTGAAAGGGGATACCAGATGTAAGGTTAAACCTTCAGGGGTTCACACTGCCTCCTTAGCCATCATGCCAGGGGGAGACATTCATATGGCAAGTGGTCACGTTCAATTAATGGGTGAAGACCCCATTGGAGTTTCAGCCAGTGTTTCTTTAGTGTCCCTGGGTCTGTGGTAACAGAATGTGAATGTGTACAACTCCATACCAGTTAACACAAAAGAATATTATAAGGACAGTGTACTTGTAAATGGTTAGGGGTCCCCTGCCATTAGGGACACTGGGGCAAGCATTACAGTGGTTGATGAAAGTTTTTCTAAACCGGAGGATGTGGCTAAGGCACCCAAAAGGTCCCACTAAACTTGCAGGAGGCCCAATCCAAATGGTTCCAATTCTGCCAGCTCTCATCCATTGCAATGTCAGTGTACAGAATGAGGTGCATGGGAGAGTCCTGTTGGGTAATGATTTAAAGACTCTTGGAGTGGTATCTAGCACCCTCAGCCCTCCTAGAAAGAGGAAGCAGGAGCAAACAAGATTGGCCAGAGAGGCATCTTTGGATGACTCTCAGTGGGAGGTTGAGGAGATTCCCCTTACCCCCAGTCCACAGACACCCTTTCATTTCCAGGCCAAAGGAAGAGACAAAGGGCAAACCCACGATTTCTGGAAGAAACAAAAGTTATTACCCATAAACCTGTTCAAAAGACAAGGACATCCCTGAGAGGACAGTCCCAGGACACCCCAGTGACCCCTTCCCCAGTTGAGGCTGAGTGGGAGGATCAACCAAACTCAGAAGAGTCAGCTACTGGTGAAACAGAGCTGGAAGAAAACCTTTCCTATGTTGGAGATCAGGATCCTAAAGACCATCCTGAGCTGCAAACTTGGGGCCAGCATGATCTTCTCAATGGTGACTGTCTCCCTGTCAAAAGCAGGGGTTACAGGATGTCGGACCATGTAAGAACCCACATAAAGAAAGAGGTCAAGAAGATGCTTGATCCTGGGGTAAAAGAACCATCTGCAAGTCCATGGCCTAGTCCAGTTGTACTAGTACCAAAAGCAGGGCCCAAGGAGTTGTGATTCTGTGTGGATTATAGAGCTCTTAAAGCAGTCGCAACGACTGATGCCCATCCTTTACCTAGGACAGATGAACTGGTGGACAAACTTGGCTCAGCCAAGTTCCTCAGTACATTTGACCTAACATTAGTCTATTGGCAAAATAGCTCCGACAGACCATGCCGAGGAGAAAACTGCATTTTCTACCCCAGGAGGCCTCTACCAGTTTTTTAGTCCATCCCATTTGGACTAAAAAATGCACCCGCTACATTCCAGAGGATGGTGAATCAAGTTCTGAATGGGATGGAGGACGTCTGCATGGCATACTTGAATGACAATGCAGTGTTCATCCCCACTAGGGAATAACATCTTGACCACCGGATAGGTTTTGCAGGCTCTTGAACAGGCCCATCTGACAAAGGCTAGTAAATGTCACATTGGTAAGAGGAAAGTGGTCTACCTTGGACATGAGGTAGGAGGAGGTATAATAAGGCCATTGCCTAGCAAAGTACAAGCTGAACAAGACTGGGCCATCCCTACAACTCAAACCCAAGTGAGAGCCATTGCAGGACAGCCACCCAGCTGTGTGAGTGACAGCTAGGCTGCGAATGGGAGAGACTTGCAAAAAAGGCAAGGTCTTTGGCAAGGAAGGCAGAGTCTACCACTGGACGAAGAAACCGAAGAGGAAACTGGAAGAGAAGCTTGCTGCATCTTCCTGGACTGTTGGATTGCCCGATGAAGCCCTGCTGCAGTGCTGAAGCTCCAAATTCCGAATCGGCTAGAGAAGCCAAGAAAGTATGACTTCTTCCCTTGGGTTGGTGGGACCAATCGACCCAAAGACAAACTCGACTGAAACCCCCCCCCTCTCTGCTGGATGTACTTCCATTGCTGCTGCAGGAACCGAGGTCCAGGGCACAGGAACACGAGAATAGAGTGCATCGTTTTTAAGCCGAACCCGAGCTCCTGGAAGATCCTCTGGACTCCCTCGAAGCAGGGCTGATCAAGCCTGAGCCACCTCAGAGTGCTGGACCGCAGAAGCAAGCAAAGTGCACAACGTGTCAAAGAACCACGGTGGGGCCATTCGTGAGAAGCTGAAACCGTGAAGTACCGCTTATCTGAATTGTGCCCATTACTGCCGCCGACCTTCAAACCGCAGTGCAGGAATCCCCAGATGTCCTCCCTGCTGTCCCCACGACTGAGGCCCAGGAACAACAGAGCCTACAACAGGAACAAAAGCCAGCTGGAACCATTTCTTCAGACCTAAGGTACTGTGAACTAAGTGGTACTTACCTCTTGTCTGTGTAGCTTGCTTGCTCTCAGTTGAGACTTGCAGTCGCTGCCCTTTGCAGAGTTGCTTGCATCTTTGCATTTACACAAGCCTCCCAGCTTGTGGCTCAACAGTGATTTCTTTTGCAACAAACTCTCTTAACATTGTGCAAGACTTTACCTACCTTCAAAAAGTTACTCAGCTCTCCTAGACTTTGCTCATTTGACATTGGCTACCCTGGCTCCCTGAAGACTTCTACCCTCTGGCTTTGTGTTTTAACTATCCCTCCAAAAAGTAATACATACCTTACTTGTATAGCTGGAAAATGGTTAATCAACATTGCATTGGGGGGTTCAAAACTGCCTACCTGTTTGAGAAACTTGTTAACCATTGTTTCCCTCCCTAACCTTTTTGCCACAACTTTAGTATTACAGTTAAAGGGTAATAAGTGATATATAAATGTACAGTGTCCTAACTATTGAAGTCCCCTGAGGGTGCAGGAAATTCTGTGTGCCACCCCAAAAGGGTATCTACTAACTTTACTGAACCGAAGAAGTTTATAAGTGTATTTTTATCGAAGCCCATTGCTCCCTTCTGAAGAAGGCTTATTTTAAACCAGACTTAAATTAATAAAAATGTATTTAATCCAGAAACCTGTAGTGTACGTCTTATTTGAATACATGTCACTGTGAATCTCTATGTTACAACCCTACAGCGCACATTGATCTCTCTTGAGATAAGCCTGGCTGCTCAGTCCCTCTACCAACTTGTGCAGTACAGACTTATAAACAAAGGTTGGGTTACCTATTGCCAAGAGGACAAGGCTGGTGTAGTCTCCCACAGGGTTACTACATACAATCTTGCCTAACAGATACCTTGAGAAATAAGTCATTCTCTTGGAAATCAAGTTTACAACATAACCTAGAGAAGGGATGCATTCTCAAGCAACCCAGTAGTGAAAAGTAACTGTGGGCAATAAGGAATGTTGATGTTTAAACTGGAACTTTACGCTTTTTTGAGATGAACTGAGAACTTTGCTACCCGTTTTGACATTTCAACCTGGAACTTTTTTGTCCATCTTGAAAAGGGATTGAGACCTGCGGAAGGAACCATTCCCTCGGGTAAAAGTCCCACATACAATTGGCACTGTGATCCATAGTCCTGAAGAAGGGAGTCATTTTTCTGGATGGACCAAGAAGATCCACTACCTCTTTAGTTTAGTTCCAAGTGTAGGGGATAGAAGCAGGGTATTGACACAGTATGGTGAACTCTTGATTTACACAGACATCCTGACTGAATCCTTAGTATTTTAGTTGAGGTAGGGAAACCCCTCTTAGAGTTAGGGAGAGGTAGGTTTTCTCTTTATTGTCTCATACAATAACATTTTATGCCAACAACCATACCACTTGTGTGTAAGGCACCCAATTCTGCCCCCTTACACTAATCACATCCCAATTTTACTGCATCCTGTCCCCACGTACTGTTTCCAGTTCCTTACCCACCAACAGCCGGTTTTATTACCTACAAGCCTGACTATTCTATTAATTTATTGGTCACTTGTTAGGCGCTTATACAATTAGCAAAACTGTCTCAAAGCGCCCACAGGGCATGGGGGCGGGGTAAAGGGGAAGGCAGACTATTACAGCAGGATAAATAATTGAAATAATAGCACAAACAAATGATGAGAATAAAGGGGAGACAAACCTACTATGCCTTTTGAATGTTCAGAACGTGCAAGTGCAGAGGGGGTAAGAGGGAGGGATAGGTGCATTGATGCTCATGGAGAAGTGCTCAGGGTAAGTGCTAAGAGCAGAAGAACGTAAGTGCAACCACCCATGGGTAGGGTGGGTAAGTAAGGAAGCGGTAAAGAGAAAGGTCTTGAGGCTTTTTCGGAACTTCCCACAGGAGGGAGCCGGCCGATGAAAGTGATTGGCCACCAGCTCTGTTTAGCAAAGCTGGTAACACGCAGGGAGTTGGTGCCAGAGGAGCGGAGGAGTCTAGAAGGGGAGTATTTGGTCGGGAAGCGTTGAATATGGAGTGGACCATGGCCCCAGATAGCCTTGTGGATGATACAGAGGTATTTGAATGTAATCCGTGCTGAGAGTGGCAGTCAGTGAAGGAAAGATGCAGTCCCTGTGCTTGAGGCCAATGATAAGTCTTGCTGCCCTATTCTGGGTTAGCTGGAGGGGTCCCAGGGTGGAGGAAGGAAGATTAAGGAGGAGGCTATTGCAGTAGTCTAGACTGGAGAGAACCAGAGCACGAGTAACATTGAGTCTCTGGGAGAAGGGGAGTAAGGGTACAGTCCCTTTGAGAAGGAAGAGCTGAAAGTGAGACTTCTTCATAATGTCCTGAATATGAGGGATGACAGAAAGGGAGGAGTCGAAGAGGTCTCAGATTCCTGGCTTCAGTGGAGGGGGGAGGGCCCGTGGAGGAAGGCCAGCCTGCAGGGAAGAAGTATGGTGCAGGGGACCCAATAGGGAGAATCTCAGTTTCGCTGGCATTGAGGCAGAGGTCATTAGCAGTACACCAGGCCTGGATGGCAGAGAGGCAGTCTGGGATGAAGGTGGGTGCAAGGGCATCAGTGGAATGTTTGAAGAAAAGTTGTGCATCGTCAGCGTAGCACTGGAAATTGGGGGAGAAGGGGGAAATGCGTTGTGCCAGCAGAGCTAGGTAAATGTTAAAGAGCCTGGTGGATGCCACAGATGGTGGAGGAAGAGGACAGGAGAAAGGGCCCAGAATGGTTTTGGAGGAACGGTCAGTTAGGAAGGAGGTAATCCAGTCCAGTGCCCGCTACGAGATGCCAATGGTGTCAGGGAGCTTTTTTATGAGGATGCAATGGTTCACTGTGTTAAATGCAGAAGAGAGATTAAGACGGATGAGAACAGCAGGAGAGTTGGAGTCAAGATATGCAAGCAATTCTTCATTCCTCTGGATGCTTGGAATACAGACTGGTGGTCATGTAGGCCGCCAATAAGTACAGTACGAGATCTAAGTTAGGGGAGGGCCAGCTTCTTAAGCAGTTTTCCCAGGAAGGGGGTAATGGAAATGAGGCGGTAGTTGGCTGGGCAGGAATGGTCTGCAAAGTTGTTTTTTTAGGATGGTGCGTACAAGGGAGTGCTTGAGGAAAGATGGAAATGAACCAGTAGCAAAGGAGTGGTTGCAGAGATCAGCTAAAGCAGGGGCAAGAGAGGCGATATTTTCCTTGATGGTTCTGGAGGAGCAAGGGGCCACCTGTTTGGACGTTGACAACTCTGATGACTTCTTCAGAGGAGACAGGCGTGAAGGAGGAAGGCAAGATTGTGTGCAGTACCCTTTGGGAGACTACAGCAAACTTGTCCTCCTGGCAATAGGAACCCAACCTTTGGTATAAGTCTGTTCTACACATGTTGGTAGGCTACACGGGCTGGTAGTGTGGCTGAGCAACCAGGCGTATCTCAAGAGGGGTCAATGTGAGCAGTAGGGCTTTTACACAGAGATTCACAATGAAAATTATTCAAACAAACTCTTACACACAGGGTTTCTTGATTATTAATTTATTTACCAGTCAGTTATATAAGCCTCCTTCAGAAGGGAGCAAAACATGTAACACTTCAAAATACACTTTAAAAAACACTGTTTCTCTAAATCAGACAATACCCATTGGGGTTGGCACACAGACACTTCCTACGCCCTCAGGTGACTTAAATATCTAGGACACTGGACATTGATTTATCACTGGCACATTTAGAGCAATACTGAGTTTGGTGTAAAGGTTAGACAGGGGAATAAAACAAAGGTTAACAAATAATTTATAAACTGGCAAGTACTTTTTTAACCCTCCAATGCAAAGTAAATTAACCCTTCCTGGAGAAAAGGTAAGGCACAGTCAGAGGTAAGAAGAGTCTCTCAGGGAGCCAGTACAGTCAATGTTAGTTGAACGAAGTCTAGGTGAGCTGAAGATCTTCTTTGCAGTTAAGTAAAAGTCTTGCACAATGTTTTTAGAAAAGTTTGTAGAAAATAGAATCACTTGAAGGGTCACAAACTGGGAGGGTTGTGAGGGGCAAAGTTGCAAGCAACTCTGCAAGGTTAACCAAGACAAGTGTCAACTGAGAACAAGTAAGGCTACACCACAAAAGGTAAGTCCTCTTAGCTTTACAGTGCCTTTGGTTAGAAGAAATGGTTCCAGCTGGCTTCTGTTCCTGTACAGCTCTGCAGTTTCTGGTGTTCCTGGGCTTCAATCGTGGGAAGGGAGGACTTCTAGGGACTCCTGCACTGCAATGGGAAGGTCGGCGGCAGCACTGGGCGAACTTCAATTCATTGGCACTATGCGGTTTCAGCTCCTCGCGTCTATAGCAAATAGCACCACTGCGGTGTTACAGATACCACACTGGACTTTCCTTGCATCTGGGGTCCAGCATTCTGTTGAGGTGGCTCAGGCTTGGTCAGTCCTGCTTCAAGGGTGTCCTGGGGATCTTCCTGAAACAGCAGGGCTTCACCGGGCAAACCAACGGTCCAGGAGTTGCACCAGGCATCTCTTCCAGGTTTTTGGTCTGCAAGATCAAAGTCGTTCCAGGTGTTACGCTTGGAGGCAGGTTTCAGGCAGATTTTCATGACTGGGGAAAGGATGTCAAGGGTGTTGGTGATGCAGATAGAGGTTGCTGAGGGCAGTATCAGCAGAAATGTCTGTGTTGGGTTGGCAGGGGGGCATGAAGGTGGAAGAGAAGGCGGGCACTGAAAACTTGTTTCATCGGTCAGTTGTTCGTGAATGAGGTTGGCAGAGCTTTATGAGGAGCTGTCACAGGGTCATAGGGACCGAAGTGGGAGGTGAGGAGAGAGTGGTCAGACCAGGAGAGAGGAGGGGGGGGGGAGTGACCAGGGGAGTAGAGAGTGAGGTTGGAGTGGATGATGGCATCTAGCGTGTGTCCATTAGAATGTGTAGGGCCTGAGGGAAGAATTGAGAGGGAAAAGGAAGAGCAGAGATCAGTGAAGAGGGTGTTTGTTGTGCAAGGGGAGTCTATGTGGATGTTGATGTCCCCTAGTAGTAGCAGGTTGAAGGTGGTAGAGAGCAGGGAGGAACAGAAGTCCGCCCACTCAGACAGGAAAGGAGAAGTGGCAGGGTGCCGGTAGATGGTAGCAATGGTCAAGGTGGAGGAAGGAGAGATGACCAATTTGCACACTAAGCTCTCAAAGGACGAGTAGTGCTGAGTGGGTAGGATGGTAGAGGGAATCCACTCAGGGAAGATTAAGGCAACTCCACCGCCAGCACGGTGGGGTCAAGGTTTAGAGGTGATCTTAAAGCCATCCGGGAGGAGTGAGGCAAAGGAAGGAAATTAGCGGGCATTGAACCAAGTTTCCATGAGTGCAAGTATGTCCAGGTCAGTGTCTTCAAGGAGAAGGCATATGTCAGCAGAATGTTTGATGGCTGAGCGTGAGTTGAGGGTTGCCAGATGGAGACGATCGCTGCCTTTGACGGTTTTTTTGAGGAGGAGCGTCAGGACTGGGGCATCCGTCTGTAGAGGTGGAGTACAGAGGGTAGAAGGGGGAGAGGCAGGAGAAGGAACAATTTACTTATCTGTAACTGTTGTTCTCCAGCATGGCTCTGGCATGGATTCACATGGTCATGAATATTCCCCGTCGTCAGGTCGGGAATCCTTGGTAGAGAAAAAATCAGTATCAGTTTTGTTTCTGATCTGTCTTTCTCAGTAGTAACCAATCACTGGTCTCTGGGTCATACTGCCCCCAGCCAATGACTGCCCTCTCCCTAAGCCCCGCCTCTGGCAGCCATCCTCAGATTTGGTAGCACGCAAAGTGGCAGTATGACCAAGTGAAGAGCAGCAGAGGGGTAGGAGGGAGGGTTCGCATGTGAATCCATGCCAGACCCATGCTGGAGAACAACAGTTACAGGTAAGTAACTTGTTCCTTCTCCAGCATGGGGTCTGGCATGGATTCACATGCTCATGAATATAAGAATACATAGCAGTACACACATGCACACCCAACGGGAGGTGGCAAAGGCTCAACATTAAGCATTACATCAAAAATTCAACATTAAGCAATTCTTACCTCCTCACCAGGCTCACCTTAGGCAAACAGGTTGCGCAGCACTGCTTGGCCGGCTCTGGACTCCTCCCTGGAATCCCGGTCTACGCAGTAGAATCTCGCGAAGGTGTGCGTCGACCTCCACGTAGCAGCCCTGCAGATGTCCAGCAGGGGCACACCAGACAAGAACGCCGTGGTAGCAGCGCTAGCTCTGGTCGAATGGGCTCTCGGACGGCCAGGCAATGGCCGGTTTGCCAACCGATGACAGTGCATGATGCAGCCGGAGAGCCATCTGGAAATGGAAGCCTTCGAGAGAGCCTTCCCTTGGTTCACAGGTCCAAAGTTCACAAACAGCTGTGATGTCTTCCGAAAGCTCTTCGTGTGGTCCACAACTTCAGCGCTCTAGCCACATCCAGCGAGTGCAAAGTCCTCTCGGCCGGCAACAAAGGCGACGGGAAGAAAACGGGCAACACCAAGGGCTCGTTGAGGTGGAAGTCAGACGGCACCTTGGGCATAAAGGAGGGGTGCGTCCTCACCACCACCCTCGTGTTGTGAAAAGTCAAGTATGGAGGCTTGCAGGATAGGGCCTGGATCTCTCCCACCCGTTGTGCAGAGGTGATGGCCACAAGAAACGCAGTCTTCCACGATCGGAACTTCAACGGTGCCGAATGCAGGGGCTCGAATGGCGCCCCCCCCATGAGCCGGGTCAGTACCACGTTGAGCTCCCACGCCGGGGCGGGGGCCTTCACCGGCGGGAACGATCGGAACAGTCCCTTCATAAATTCCTTCACCAGGCGATGGGACCACAAGGATGACCCCGTCCTGTGGTTCTGGTGTATCGGGAGATCACAGCCAGATGCATCTTGATGGAGGCGTGAGCCAGTCCAGCCTTGGCCAGCGACAGTAGGCATGGCAGCACTTGAGGGGCCGTAATCCGTAGAGGGTTAATCTTCTGTGCATGGCACCAGACAGAGAACCTCTTCCACTTGTGTCCGTAGCACTTGAGAGTTGAGGACGCCCTGGCCTTTGCAAGAACCTCTCTGCAGTCAGCCGGGATATCGTACCCTCCAAACTCTAGTGCTGCAGGAGCCAGGCCTGTAAATTCAGCGACTCCGGGTCGTGATGAAGTATGGCACCTCCTTCTCTAGAGAGAAGATCCGCGTCCGACGGCAGCTTGACTGGTGGGGACGCTGACAAGTCCAGAAGGTCCGGGAACCAGATCTGCCTCGGCCACGCCGGTGCGACGAGGATCATCCTGCACCGGGACCTCTTGAGCTGGTTGACAAGTCGGAGCAGCAACGGCAACGGAGGGAACGCATATAGGAACAGGCCGTCCCAGGGGAACGAGAAAGCATCGCCCATGCTCCTCGGCTGGGGAAACCTGCTGGCGAACCTCTGGCACTTGGAGTTCGTCGCCGTCGCGAACAGGTCGATCTGCGGTTTTCCCGATCATCGTAAGAGTCGATCCATTTGATTCTGACGTAGTTCCCACTCGTGGCACGAGCGCCGCTCCCTGCTGAGTGAGTCGGCGATGGTGTTCTTTATCCCTGCCAGATGAAAGGGCACCAGAAACATCCCTTGGGCGACGGCCCAATGCTACAGATCCTGGGCTTCCTTGTAGAGGGCTGGGGATCTGGTTCCTCCCTGCTTCTGGGTGTAGAACATCGTGGTGGTGTTGGTGGTGAAGATTCTCACCACCTTGCCCTTGAGTGACGGGAGAAAGGACCTGAGGGCCCAGAACACAGCACAGAGCTCCAGGATGTTGATGTGGAGCGGCTTCTCCTCCGGGAGCCAAAGGCCTCTCGCGTGAAGTTCTCCGGTGTGCGCTCCCCACCCTTCCAGGGAGGCATCCGTCATCACCGTTATCTGGTGAGATGGGGTCTGAAAGTCTGTGCCCGCCATCAGATGAGCGCGCGTGCCCCACCACCAGATCGCTCGTCGGAAGGTCTCGTTGAGCGGGATCCTGTTCTCGAAGCTGCCCGTCGCTTGGATCCAGCGGTCGTCAAGGAACTCTTGCAGAGGGCGCATCCGAAGCCTACACAGGCGCACGAGATATATGCACAAGGACATCATCCCGAGGAGGGACTTGATGGACCTCACCCTGGCCATGTCCGTGGCCAGCAGACGCAGCTCTTTGCCCAGGATGGCCTTCGTCCTTTCCTCCGACGGCGAGGCCAGACGCGCCACTGTGTCGAGCTTGGCTCCCAGAAACAGTGCGACTTGCGACGGGACCAGGTGGGATTTGGGAAAGTTGGAGAATCCCAGGTCCGTGAGCAGCTGGACGGTCTTCGCTGTGTGATCTACGGCAAGCTCCCTTGTCCTTGCTCAGATGAGCCAGTCGTCCAGGTAGGGGTAGACCTGGATCCCCTGCAGGCGCAGCCACGCCCCCACTGGTGCGAGGCACTTGGTGAACACACTGGGTGCTGACTTCAATCTGAACGGGAGGGCCTTGAACTGGTAGTGCCGTCCTTGGAACACGGACCTGAGGAACTTTCGGTGTCCTTTTAGAATGGGGATGTGGAAGTACACATCATCCAAATCCAACGACGGCAGGAAATCGCCCTCCTCCAGCTGTCCCAGCACGTACTGGAGGGTGAACATCCGGAACTTCTGTGCCTTGATGTACTTGTTCAGTCGTCACAGGTCCTGGATGGGGCGCAATCCTCCTGCCTTCTTTGAGTATACTCCGGAACCCCGGAGCCTCTTCGGGACGAGCTCAATGGCACCTTTTTTGAGCATCACCCTTACCTCCAATAGCAGTTGAGGGACGTGATTTTCCTTCCTGGCCACAAGTGGAATGCGGAGGCACTTTTTCAGAAATTCGAGGGCGTGCCCCTGGGCCAGGACGTCCAGCACCCAACAGTCGGTGGAGATGGACTCCCACACGCTGACGAAATTCGCCAGCCGACCTCCCACCGGGGTGCTTCGGTGGGGGCCCCCCCCCCCCCCGACACCGCTGTCGGTTCAATCTTGCTTGGAGGACGCCTTGCCCTCCCTGGCGACGACGGCGGGGACCACCCGACTTGCCTCGTCCTCTATAGGTTTCCTGCGACGAGGAGCGGGCCGCTTGGCGGTACGTAGAGGAGCCACAGCCGAATCCCTTGGAGGCACCCTGCTTGCCTCCGGTGCTCCGAAAGGACGGCCTTCGTTGCCGGAGAACACCTAGGGCCTTAGCTGGCTCTGTGTCCGCCTTGATGGCTTGGAGGGACTCATCCACTGTTTTCCCAAACAGATTGTTCCCGTCGAACGGCATGTCCAAAACCTTGGCTTGTACGTCCTGGCGGAAATCCGTCGCCTTGAGCCACCCTCATCGTCTAAGGCAAACGCTGTTGCCTAGCTGGCGGTAACCGGTGTCGGCAATGTCCTTTGCCACCGTAATGGCGTGGTCCAACGCCACTTCGCCTTCTTGCAAGATCTCCAGGGCCTCGGCCCTCTTGTCGTCCGGTAGTAAGTCCAACAGGGGGGCGATCTTGTACCATAACTCCCTGTCGTAGCGGACCACGATCGCGAGGGCGTTGGCCGCCTTAATCGTTGTTGCCGCCAACGAGATAACTCACCGTCCCATTGCGTCCAGCTTCTTTCCTTCGCCGTCCGGCGGGGAAGTTGACGTTGAGGCCGATGCCCCCACCCCTGCTTTATTCTTGGCCGCCGCTGAGACGACTGAGTCAGGGGTCGGTTGTGCCCCAAGTCACAAAAGGGCCGCGTCGGGGACCCGGCACTTCTTCTCGTACCGATCCCTCTGGGCAGGCGTCGTAGATGGGTTCTTGAGAAGGGTGAGATCCTCGTCTCAGGTGTCATCCAGCAGAGGCATGGCGAGGACTGTTTTCCTCTTGGCCTTGCGCCGTTGGTAAAGGAAACCTTCCTTCTTCTCTTCGGGGGAGAGCTGAAAAAGCTTGGATGCCCTGGCAATCATTGCATGGAAAGACGTCGTCGTCGGTACCCGTCATGGCCCTGTCCATTCCCATGTCATCCCCAGGGACAGGGGACGTGGGCAAAGGTTGAGCAGGCCGCGAGGGCTCAAAAGGCGGGGCTGGATGGATCCATCTTCTCTTGTTCGGGGGGCTTCCCGCCGGGCCTGGCTCTGGCCCCTCCGTCGAACCTGGTTCCGGATCCTCCATCGGTGGTAAAGGCAATCTCGTCCTTATCTCCGAACATAAGGATTGTATCGCCAACAAAATGGCCGCCGAGTTATCCTGCGGCTCGCCGGTGCCGCCGTCGCTCTCGTCGTCACCTTCGTCGGGCTCCCTCCCATGGGAACGGGCCTCTTCGACGTCCCTTGTCGAGGCCCTCTAACACTTCTACCAGCTCCTCCTCGGATGCTGTGCCCGTGTCCACAATGGCCACCGCCCCCCCCCCTCTTTTTCCGCCGGGGTCTTCACAGGGGTCTTTTTCGATGGGTCTGAAAGAGGCTTCCCTCTGCGGAGGCAGGAAGACTCTGGGCCCTGAGGTCGCCTCCACAGGCTGCACCAGGGCCGCCGGGACTTCCTCGATAGAGGCCTTGGCTGGGTGAATCAAGGCCTTTACCACCTTGTGTGGGCCTGTGGTCTTCACCTTGGGGGGAGGGTCACCGCCTCGCTCCCCCTCGGCCGGATCCTTTGAGCTCGACCGGGGCCTCTCCAGAAGCTTCGCCGGGTTCTCGGCCTTCCTCTTCCCTTAGCTAGAGCGTTGGCTCGTGGTTGATGGCGCTGGAGAGGGTGCGCCCTGCCTGGCAGCCGAGGAGTCCGACCGTTCGGCGCTCCCGGTGCTTTGATGTAACGCTCACCTGATTCCCACGGAGGCGCCGACCTGTTCTGGACTGCTATGACCTCTTTTAAGGTGATGCGCAGGACTCGGAAGACGGACTGGACCGGACCCCCAAACCTCGCCTGTCTGGCCCGTAGAAGAATCCTTCTGTAGATGGAAAAGGGGATTAACTGTCTGCTGGATGATGTGTCGGATTCCCCCCCTTCCCCCTCTCACACTCCTCGAACCCCCTCCGCGATTCCACGTAGAGTCTCACCTTAGAGTCTGAAAGGACGAGCTCTCCATCCTGCTTCCGGTGCAGGGGCGCGTAGATTTCCAGTTACTTCACTGGATCTCGGGTTTGGTGAGTATTCAACTCCGCTTGACTTTTCCGATATGAGGCCGTAAGTATTCAGTTGCAAAAGTTGAAGCCTTAATTGTCCGTTGTCCTTTTCTCTATTTCAGATGCAGGATGAAGAATCCGCGTTGAGGAATGGATTCGCCGAAGGTAAACTCTGGTGAGTCTTTTTGATGGATGGTTCCCTTAGTGATCTTGCTTTCATCCACTAATGCGTGTGTCTTTTTCCCCTTAGGGGCCGGGGTACGGAAGTGCCAAAGAAGCGGCGCCGACCCGAGGTGAGGAAAGATTGTCCCAACAATAATCAGGTAAGTCTTAAGGTGGAAGAATCAGGCCTTCCTCAATCTGTTCCTTCGCTCACCTTTGTTTTGTCTCTTTTTCTCCTTAGGCGCTGAAAGGCGACGGATGGTGCCAATGGTCGCTGAAGAGCCCGAGGGCGCCTCGTGAAGGTGAGTGGAACGCGGCGCTGCAGCGAGCGATGCGATGCGCTTCTAAAAATAATGTCTTTTCTCAGGATCGTCGGAGTGATGGTTCCGGACTCCGGATGGAGGAAGGTAAAGTTCAATTATTCACCTTTCTCTCCTTTCCTTCCTTTTCAGGTGTTCCAGGTTGCAGGCGGGCGTGGCTGAAGCCAGGATGCAGGAGCAGACACGGTGAGCGTCCAGCTGCTAGATGCAGAACAACGCGAAGCGTGAGCTGCTGTCTGGGCGTGGTTTAAATAGCCCCCGAAAGTAGTTCCAGGTAAGTATTCTTCCTCAGCCACGCCCTAGTGGTAAAATAGTCCCATAGGTAAAATAGTCCCTTTCAGACCTCACGGAGGTCTGGATCCGGCAGCATGAGCTGCATCAGGTAAGTCCATCCAAGCACTCCCATAATGAGCCTGGCGCCTATGGTGCCAGGGCTGATGCCTTCTATAGGCCTGTCCAAAGAGCCCCTATGAGGGGTTGCTGGGTCCCTCCCTGGGGACAGGATGTCTGCTTTCGGGGACGCTAGTCCTGAACTGGCTTCCCGGGAGTAGGCATCATGACATTTGACTTCTGTTGGGCCCCCGTCGCCGGGGCGCCCTCACAGGACTTAGAAGACCGCTCGGACTTCTTCTTCTCACCTGACGGGCTCTTTCCTTCCAGCCAGTTGGAGAGACGAAGGTGTCGGTCCCCGATGGTCCGTTCCGACATGTTCCTGCAAAACGCACAGTCCTTCACCACGTGCGTTTTGTCCTCATGAAGGCAGTAGAGACATTTTGAGTGCTCGTCCTCCTTGAACACATTCTGCAGCTGGCATCCAGGGCAAAGCCTGAACAGCTTTCCGGGCATCAAGCTTCCTTTCTCCTGGGCCATGTTCGGGTAGGCTGCAGAAACTTCTGGACTCTCCAAGAAGCGTAACTCGACGAAATCTTCACCCTTGAGGGGCGTAGGAAAATCCGACACGGATCCCTGTTAATCGGATGTAGAGACAGTGGAGCTAGAGACTCTATTTGACCGAAAAATGAGAAATTCTCTTTGAAAAAGCACGAAAACGCAGCAAAAGCTTGAGAGCTAAACACGAGGACTCCCAACACTTGAGCGTGCGGTAAAGATCTGAGGATGTCTGCCAGAGGCGGGGCTTAGGAAGAGGGAAGTCATTGGCTGGGGGCGGTATGACCCAGAGACCAGTGATTGGTTACTACTGAGAAAGAGATCAGAAACGAAACTGATGCTCATTTTTTCTTTACTGAGGATTCCCGGCCTGACGACGGGGAATATTCATGAGCATATAAATCCATGCCAGACCCCATGCTGGAGAAGGAAGTAGATGAGAGAAGGCAGAACTAGTGAAAAAGGATGAGGTTGGCTTGAAGGCCTTGAACCAGGACTGTGCCCCTGATTTAAACATTGATACAGCAGCGAGATGAGAATAAGCCTGAGGTGGGAGGTCCATGGGTCGGGAGATGGGAAGAGGATGTCAGTGGAGGTTTCTCTTGAGGATGCACTGACATAGGTGTCTGCAATTCGGGAGGCTAGGGTTAGCAGCAAGGATGGCTTTTTCATGCTTATTCCGTCCAGATGTAGTGAGAGAAGGAGGATAGGTGATGGTGTAGCAGTTGGAGTAGAAAAGGGAGATGGAGAGTGCAATCTGGGAACGAGGGAAGAAGAGAGGCAGACAGAAAGTGAGAGGTGAGCTGGGGAGGAGTATGCTGCAAAGCACAGTTCTTTTTTTGGAAAATCAATTTTATTAAGTTTCATTTGTGCATTACGAAATTACATTGCATTTGCTGATGTGAGTTAACAAGAAAAAACCAATCGCAACACACCCTTTCTCCCTCCCTCCCTTTCCCTCCCTCCAACCCCCTTCAGTTCAAATGTTCATAGGTTGGTTAATAGCTTGCTTAACGGACTCTTTAAAAAACAGAAGTGACAATGCACTATGCGCTTGGCACGTTGAAGTCATGTGAACCAACTGGGTGAAGTTCGCAATCGGGTCCGCGGGCCATGGCCCCATGTCCTTGGGTGGAGGGGGGTCCCTCGGCACCACCATTAAACCTTAGACCGCTCGGCCGTATTTGTCAAAAAAGGGGAGCCAGATTTCCTCGATGCTGGATTTGGACTCATCAAGCAGGTGTGTAAGAAACTCCATGTCGTAGATGGCCCGTACCTTGGTTACCCAGGTTTTTTCCCCTGGCATTCCCGGATGTTTCCATTTCTGTGCCAGGCAACATCTGGCTGCTACCAGCATTATCTGAAGCATATGGTCTTGAGTGCCCTCTTGGCCTTCCCCATCGTCAATTCCAAAAAGGAGGAGCCAAGGGCAGGAAGATCGCTCAACCCCATCCACCCCCTTAATCCAGGCCCGTACCTTGTCCCAATAATCTTGGACCACTGGGCATCCCCACCACATGTGGATATAGTCTCCTCTTTCTGTCTTGCATTTCCAGCAGTGTGGGTCATATCCTGGCCTCATCCTAGCTATCCTCTGTGGGGGATAGTGCCATCGGTGTAATATCTTGAGGGCCTGATGGCGATACTGGAGGGAGGCCGTGGATCGATTAGCCCGTCTGCACATCTCCGTCCATCTTTCGTCATCGATTTCCCCACCTAGGTCCCTACCCCCATTGTGTGCGTGCTGGCGGTGGATCTCTGGGGACAGAGAACAGAAAGAGCTTACAGAGGCGGGATATTGTCCCCTTGGAGCCCCTCGCGGTTAGGAGAAGCTTTTCAAAGTCTGTGAGATCCCTCCTGAGGGTATCGCCCCAAGATGGCTCAGTGAGGACACCTTTGAGCTGGAGATAACGAAAAGGGGAAAGCGTGCCTATTCCCAGGGCCTCCTCAAGGTCACTCAGGGGTAGGAAAGAGCCCCCCACCCACATATGGCCAGTCCTGCTAAGGCCTGCCTCGAACCATGTCTGGTATGCTGCTGGTTCTGCTATTTTGGCCAGGAAAGGAGGGGCCCAAATGCAGCTTAAGGGGGAGGGCCATGTTGTGAGCCATCTGTAGTAGCCTCCCTCCCTCCACAGGGACCACAGTACTTTCAGAATCGGATGGTTCAAGACGGTTCTGGGGATCTTATTCCTTGGAACCCAGAGCCATTCCTCTATTGTGACAGGTGCCAGGGGCCTATTATCCATGGCTACCCACTGTTTTTTCGTTCCCGGTGAGAAATGATCAACCAGAATCCTCAACTGGGATGCCCTGTAGTATGTCCCCAGGTCGGGGTACCCCACCCCCCCATCCTCCTTAGCCCTAGTCAATACCTCATATGAGATTCTGTGTTTTTTGCCCTGCCAGAGGAAATTAAGAAGGACTCGTTTTGTTTCTTCAAAGAAGGCCTTAGGGACCAGCACCGGGAGCATCTGGAAGAGAAACAGGAATTTTGGGAGAATCACCATTTTTGTGAGATTGAGGCGTTCCATCCACGAGAGACCCGCTCCCGCCCACCTTTCTATGTCTCTCCTGATTGCTGACCAGAGGGGGGGGAAGTTGGCCGCATACAGGTCTTCAAGGTCGCGCGTGATTTGGACTCCTAGATACCGGAACCCCTCCTCACTCCGTTTAAAGGGGAGTCCCTCCACAAAGGTCATCTCTGGGTCCGACAGATTCCCACCTGTGAATGCCACCGATTTGTCCAGGTTGACTTTATACCCCGATAGCTCTCCATATCGTGTGAGGCCCTGTAGCAACCGGGGGATTGTTTGGGACGGTCTGGTGATATAAAGCAGGGCGTCATCTGCGAAGAGGGAAATTTTGCAATGCGTGTCCCCCATCTGTATTCCCCTGATGGCCATATCGTTGCGGACCGAGATTGCCCATGGTTCCATTACTAGTGCATAGATTAACGGGGATAGGGGGCATCCCTGCCTCGTACCACGTTCAAGGGGGAATTCTCTTGATTCCGTTCCGTTTGCCACCACTCTGGCCGAGGGGGAGGAGTAAAGCGCAGATATCCATCCCAACCACCTTGGGCCCATCCCCATAGATGTGAGAACCTCCCTCATGAAGGCCCAACTGACCCTGTCAAAGGCCTTCTCCGCGTCGAGAGCCAATAAGAGTGTGCCCTCGTTTCTGGCCTCAGTTGTGGCAAGTATATGAAGTGTTTTCCTTAAATTATCGGAACCCTGTCTGTTAAGGATGAATCCTGCCTGGTCTGGGTGTATCAGACGTGGGAGGGAGTTTTCCAGTCTGGAGGCCAAGATTCTAGCAAAAATCTTGGCGTCCAAATTGAGAAGTGAGATGGGTCTGTAAGACCCACAGTCCGTCCGGTCCTTGCCGGGTTTAGGTATGACGGTGATGAGGGCCTGCAGGAATGTCGGTGGGATTGTGTCCCGACTCCTAATCTGGTTGAACAGTTTAGCCAGGGGTTTCACTAGGATCGATTGGGTCTGTTTGTAAAAATCTGCTGTATAGCCGTCTCGGCCAGGTGCCTTTCCGGCCTTCAATCTTTTGATGGCTCCCTCCACCTCCTCTTCTGAGATTTCCCCCTCGAGGGCCTCCAAGTCTTCGTCGGTCAGCTTGGGGAGGGGATGTTCTGCCAGGTAGGAGGAAATATCCTCCTGTGATTCGCACACTTGCCTGGAATAAAGTTTGCTATAATAATCAGCAAAGCATTCCGTAATTTTCTGCCGGTCCCCATGCCTTCTGCCTCCCTCATCACCAAGCTGGGCAATCCCTCTTTCCACTCTGCACCCCCGTGACCTCTGTGCCAATAGAGTGCCTACCCTATCGCCCCGTTCATAATATCTTTGTTTGGTGTAATGCATTTTTTTGATAACCTCCCCTATGAGAACCGTGTGGAGCTCCTGTCTTTTGCCCTGCATCTCGTCCAGGAGTGCATCCCGGTCAACCCCCGGGGCGCCCAGTTTGGCCTGCAAGATCTTCAGCTCCGCACGGAGCTTGCTCTCGACCAGGCCCCTCTCCCTATTACGCCTCGAGCCCTCTGCTATGAGGAGACCTCTAAAGGTGGCTTTCCCCGCTTCCCATACCATGGACATGTCAGTCTCCCCGGTGTCGTTTGTCTCAAAGTAGGCCAGCATTTCTTGTTTCATAAAGTCGTGGAATACGGGGTCCCTAAGGAGCGTGTCATTGCACCGCCATCGGGATGATCTCGGGGCAATGGGGAGTGTCCAGTTAGCCACGAGCAATTCGTGGTCCGACCACGTTATGGCCTCAACCCTTGGTTGGGTTACCACCCCGTCCCCCTCCTCTGAGGTCAGCAGGAGGTCGATTCTAGTGTAGGTGCAGTGTGGGGGAGAGAAGAAGGTGTAACCGCCTTGGCCTGGGTATGCTTTGCGCCAGGTGTCTACCCAGTAGTGATCCCTCAGGAGGGCTTGCAAGGCCAGGTTGTCCTTAGTGATCCCCCTAGGTGTCCTTCCCCCTGCGGACCACCAGTCCAGTTGGGGGTCAGCTATGAGATTGAAGTCCCCGCCAAGTATCATGGCCCCCTCTGCCCACTCATCCATGACACTGAAGATCCGAGTGAGGAACTCCACCTGACCCGAGTTGGGTGCGTATACGGTGGCGAGAGTAATGCGCTGTCCCTCGCAAAACCCTTTGACGCCTAAAAATCGACCTCCAAATCCTCTCTTGGTTTCTACCTCTGTGAGTTGGAGTGCCCTTCCCAGGAGAATGCCCACCCCTTCTTTCTTTGAGGTCGCGTGTGATGCCCAGTAGTTACAGCCAATATCCTTCCCTTTGATTCTGGACTCTCTCCCTCGTTTATAATGCGTTTCCTGTAGGAATAGGACTGTTAGATGTTGTTTGCGGAACATATTGCTCGTAAGGGACCTCTTATTTTGAGAGTTAAGGCCCTTGACATTCAACGTGCCTATCTTCCCTTCAATCATTATCGTCTTTTCGGTTGTGCACTTTGAATCCCTCATTGTATCTGAATTTCAGAGCCCGCTGCCAAGCAAGTTTCTGTGATTTGAACTGACTTTCCCCCTTTAACCCTCTGTCTGCCCTGTTGTCCATTCTGCCCCCCTCCCCCCTATTCCAAGCCCCCCTCCCTGTTTCCTCCCCCCTCCCACCCTTCCCCTGAAATATAAGGCGTTCGTCCACTTCTCCCAACATACGTTGGGTTTGGTCAACGAACCACCAAGGACTCTAACCCCAGCCCCGGGATTATCATGTGTTGGGGAATCCCAATTCTCAGAATCAGTATAGATCGGCCCCGTCAGAACCTCGGTACAGGCGTCCGAGATAAAATTTAGGAACAATG
This sequence comes from Ambystoma mexicanum, assembly GCF_040938575.1. Taxonomy (NCBI): domain Eukaryota; kingdom Metazoa; phylum Chordata; class Amphibia; order Caudata; family Ambystomatidae; genus Ambystoma; species Ambystoma mexicanum. The sequence goes on along the minus strand of NC_090930.1, from coordinate 150,808,475 downwards.
AGCCCCCACTCCAGCCCGCAAACCATTAACTTGGGCCTCGTGTGTGGGGTAACTCAACCAAACAGTTTAACTTTTCGGCAAACTTTCGCCCACCCTGTAGTCCGGCGGGCCAGCCGTAGCGCCAACGTGGCGTCCAGTTATGGCACCTCGTGGACCCAGGACCTCCAGTGCCTGGACCCCGAGTCAATGCTCACCTTGTGATTTCCTCCACCTCCGATCGAACGGTGTTATCATGACTTTGAGTGGTCTTCAGAGTTTGTCGACGGGTGTCTAGTCTTCCGGAACTTCCGGGCCCCCCTGACCTTGGATTTGCCGCTATGGTTCACCAATCTGTCAGGACCCCTGGGGGGGTCTCGGGCTCTTCCATCCTGGGCGCCCGAGTGGCCCGCCTGGTCACCAACCATTTCGTCTGTGGCCCTCCGAATGTCCTCCTCCGACACCAGGTGGTGTTTCTCCCCTAGCCATTCAAATTCCAAGTAGAAGGGATGTCCCCAGCGGTATCAAACCCCTTTTCCCTGAAGCCATCTTGTGAGGCTGCCACATTTCCTCCTCATCGACAGGGTGAGGGCCGACAGATCTTGGAAGATGGACACCCTTGAGTCGCCATATTGTATGTTGCCGAGGTTTCTTGCTTTCTCTAGAATTTTGGCCTTGTCTTTATAATAATGTAGCCGGACCAAGACCGAGCGCGGGCCCCTGCCCCCCCCCCCCCGCCCGGTGCACCCTGTCAAAGTTAATCGTGCCTGCATCCTCTGTTCCCAGGGCGATCCTCACAATGTCGTGCACTTTGCCCTCGAGTCCTTGTGTGGATTCGCCCTCGGGCTCCACCAGGCCAAAAATGCGCAGGTTGTTCCTTCTCTCCCTGTTCTCCATGTCGTCGAGCTTAAGCCGGAGTTCTTCCTCTCGTCTTTCCATGTCTTTGAGTCTAATGTCCATTTGGGTTTCAAGGAGTGTTACAGAGAGTTGATTGCTTTCGACCCCCTCCTTTCAGTCCTCTAGTGTGGTGACTTTGGTCGTGAGGTCAGCCAATTTCGCACCCATGTCAGTCCTCATCCCGCGTATCTCCTCCAGAATCGTTTGGATATTGTTCTGGATGGCCCCCAGGTGTGGGGGTGGGGCAGCGGGGCCGCCGGTCGCCATGACACTTTTGTTGGCAACAAATTGGTATTTCAGGAGGTTTTCTTTCCAGCTCATGAAAGGATCGTGTCGCTTACTTGTTAGCGGGCACCGCCTGGACGTCAGCCGTGTCTGGGCCAGTCGGGGTGCAGGGCGGAGAGGGGGCGCGTCCCCCGGGGGTGTACAACTCGGTGTGTGTCTGCCCTGTTTGGCTCCGTTAGTTAGCCCTGTGGTGACGATCTCCCGGTATCTCAGCTGGGGGGGTTCCCGAGTTGTTGTAGGTATGGGTATCTGAGGACCCAACTCAAGCAATGTTTCAAGTGTGGATAACGTTCCCTTTGGTGCCCCGTCCACTCCATGTGCCCTTCCAGTGGAGGGGGGGTCGCAGGGGTGCTGATCAGGTGTCCTTATCCTCTATGCTTGCCTCTCTTTGTACCCCCAGCCTCGCCGCAGTGGGGAAGGTCCTCGTCGCGAGGCTATAGGTATCCCCTGGCACTTTCCTCCCTATGACAGAGCGCGCCGGCGGCACCTCGGCTGTCCCGTCCAGATTGTCTGGAGCGCCAGGCGTGGAGCCCCAGAGCGCCGTGGGCTGCTGTGGTGTGTGCTGCGACGGGAGGGGGGGCGTGCCCCCGCGTCGGCCCCCCCGCAGTGTAGTTGCTCCAAGGGCGTGGGACGGGCCGGGGGGTCCGGACAGGCCGCGTCGGCGGTGTCCCGGCAGCCCCGCCTCGGGCGTCAGGAGCGCCAAGCGTGGAGCCCCAGGGCGCCGCTGGCCGTTCTGGTATGTGCTGCGATGGGAGTGGAGGGCGCGCTCCCGCGTCGGCCCCCCTGCGATGTCGTTGCTCCTTGGGCGGGTGGATGGCCCTCCTCGGGTCGGGCCCCTGGGTCGTGAGCGTTAAGTGTCCAGGGGGGGGGCGCCGCGGGCCCGTAGCCCCAGGCTCACTCGTGTACGGCACAGCCCGTGTGCGCGCGGCCGCCGCGTCTTTCCTCGTTGTCTCCTGCGTTGCTTCGCACCAGACCGTGGGGGAGGGGTCGCCGGTAACTCCTCGGTCCGAAAGCTCCGCGCAGGAGCGTCGGATCGGGACCGGAGTTGGGTCCAGGTGGGGGCTACAGGTTCCCACTTCTCTTGGTGGGGGTCGCTTGGGTCATGGGATCCTCGTTCCGCCGGTGGACCGCAGTTTACCCGGGGCTGGGTGCGGAGCTCGAAGCTCAGGCGTCCATCCTGCCTGCGCCCCCTGGTGGCCTCTCCGCAAAGCACAGTTCTGAACCTGATCAACTTGGCACAGTAGGCCAAATGGATATTGGGTGTAAAAACACACAAGTAGGATGGAGGGACAGCTAAAAACGATTCTCACACAAACAGGCAGTTTCAATTCAGGGTGGAGGGACAGCTAAAAACGATTTTCAAAACAGACACCGTTTCGGAAGAATGGCAATGGAAGTGCAGCACAGCAATACAGTAGTTGGTGTCAGTGAGAATGAGTCACAGTGAATGAAAGCAGAGTGCAGAGTGGCAGTAGAGCATGGGGGATGACTTGAGAAGCAGAGGAAGTGAGTACAGTGGAGCCGAGGCAGCCACTAAGTAGCAGTACTCGTGTGATGGCAAGAGTAGGGAAGTCACAGACAAGAGGACCTTTTTTGAATGTATATTTCTCATTTGGATTTCGAAAAGTGGGGCCCAGAGCATGGCCAGGCACCGACTGGAGCAGACAGGGCCTTAGTGTGAGCCTTGGCTGGGGGCCGGTGTTCGCCTGTGGGCTTCCTGTGATTGACCCTCAAGTGGAAAGGGAGACCAATCACAAGCAAGCTGAAGCCAGGCAGCCGATGCAGCCTTCCTGAGTGAGGATGGAGGCAGCCATGCTGGAGAGGGGCAGGCCAGGCAACAAAACCAGAGAGATGAGGATCGCAATATGCATGGAGGGGCCCGCTCTGAGTGGAAGTGGGCTGCAGGCCTTGTTATAGGTTTGTAAAGGGCCCAGCAATAATAGGACTGCTGCAATCATTTTAGGACCTTTTCACATTGATAAGAAGCAAAGTCATTTTCATTTCTAATACAAAAAAACACAACACATTTGAACAGCACATTTACCAACAGGACATGTACCTTCTGCACCACTTCAGCGCCTTTGCTTCCGTCGGCTTCGCTCTCCATGGGGTCATCTTGCAATGTATTGGAAGGTACTGCACGCCTGAAAACAAACACAAATTAGGGACAGAGTGCGATGAATGGAAACATTTGAATACCTGGTCTGATTGAAAATGTTCCTTTAATAAATGGACTGGCATGGACCCAAATAAAAAGGAATGCATGGTTCAAATAAAAGGGGTGCCGTCAATGCGATCAACGTATTTCAGCAATACATCATTCAGCATGAAGGTATTTTTAATTGGGTATATCAGGATCTATTGCACCCATGTATCAGATGCACTAGGATGCCAAACTTCCTTCATTTATGTACACATTTATCAGTTCTTGAAACGCATGCCACAACTACAGGCTTGGATCAGCTTTCTGGAGCATGATCAGAGCAAAGACTGCAAGAACAAAAGGAAATCATGTTGACAACTATGCAAGGCTCCACGCACTAGTTTGAACAGTTTGTCTCGTCAAGCTACTAGCCAAGGCTTGGCAAAATTATGTATTGATCATTTGGCAAAACTATCCACGAATTGGAGACAAAACTCTGAATCTGCCAAGAGTAAGAAGCAGACATTTTTTGCAAAACATTTTGTTTTAAAACGTGCAAATCAATATGCCAGATCATCTACAAGGTGCTTTGCTTGTTTTTCAGGTGCTTGCATGACACCTAGCCACCTGGCTTCTGGATTCCATCCCTTACAGACCTATCCGCTCCTTGCGATCAGAGACCTGCCCATGTTGGAAATTCCATTATCAGATTTCCAACAGGGGGTGCAAATGTTTGCGTTGGTGAGTTCTGACACTGACAGACTGTTTTGCAAACAATTCTTCAGCAAATCCTCCTGCATAATGGGGCTAGCAAAAACAAGAATTTCCTGTGCCACATCCCACCCTCCACGCCCAATCATCAGAATTATTTTAAATAAAAAATATCAAACACCCAAAAATCTAATTTTCTTACCCACAGCAGGGTTGTGTAGGTGGGTTTGCTTTTGGTGTGTACTTTTATAGTGGTTATTGGTCTTGAAAAGTGGTGTGTAAAGATGTTTGATTTTGATTAGACTACTGAATTCATAGTGTGCCACCAAGCAGACCAAACTGCATAAAGATGTGCCTCTCAGCTAAAGAACAGTAAATCCAAACACTAATCCAATTAGCAAAATAGCAAAATAGCAACGTCTTGTGGAGAAATTTGCCAGCCTAACTATTTATCATCTCCCCATCAAGAATGATCAAAACATTCTGATTTCTGATGAGTGCTCGGCAATACCCCTTAAACTTGAAAGGTCAGAGAGGAGAATCTCATGATCCACTGTATTGAATGCCACAGAAGGCGGCAAGCATTACCAATATGGTAGGCAGTCCTTAGCCGGCAGTAGAGAGGCTATCATTCAGACAGCAGTAGCCGGTCCTTGTGCTAGGTTTACAGTGAGATCCTGACTGAAACACATTGAGTTATTCCCTGCAAAATATTTTAGTTGGGTGTTTACGATCCTATTCATAGTTCTCAAACATTTTGGAAGACCCGCTACTGGACGGTAATTTGGACGGTAATTTGCCAATACTATAAAGGAACAAGGGAAGGCTTCTTAAGGAGTGGTGGTAAGCACAGACTCAAATTGTTGCGAATAAAACAGTAGTGAGAGATTTATTCATAAATTTAGTTGTGGGGCTAGCAAGTAACTCTGCAAAGTGCTTTGCTGCCAATACAGGAAAAGCATTTTCCAGGCCAAAAGTGGGACATAACTAACAATGGAAGGAGATCCGTGTAAATATCATCTAAAATGATGAATAATAAAACGCTCTGTCCAAGGCACCCATATAATCCTATCCAGATAATGTTATGTTTCGAAATAAAACTGGATTGAGACAATTACCTTTATCATCTGAGAAGAAGCAAATATCCTGGTAAGAAAGCAGGTCTTCAAAATCATATACATCTTGGTTGTTAGGACAACCAACTAGTATTTAAAGGCTAAAGCAGCCGAAATACGAAAGACTTTCAAAACATCTATACGAGAGCTTGTAGGTCAGTAGGAAAGTATTTAGCGCACAATTTACATGCAGGTCCACGGTCATGTCATCCAAAAAACACCCAATAAATGGGGGGTGTGGCTTGGAGCGCCATCGATGTGGTCGCTCCTCTGAAGCCGCCCGTGGGATGCCCGCCGCCACCGTCAAAATCATGCGGTTCCCTTGAGGGTACCGAGCCACTAATGCCATCCAAGGTGACCGGAACCATCACAGCACAACCCGGCCCAAAATGATCATTTAACGCGGGAGCTTTCTATCCGAAATTGGCCGCCAAACCCAGCGCCCGTCACCATCCGAGGAAAGCAAGATGGCGGCCACACCGGAGCCCAGCAGCAAACTACGTACCTCGCGGTGACGGGCGTGTGGAGTGCTGGGGAGCCAGAGAGGAGGAGCAGACAGGTGCCTGAAATCCCACGGAGGTCCGCAGACCCACCGACAAAGCCGCCCAGATTGAGTCGGAGCCCGAGACGAGAGATCCGGCTGTGGCCTGGACCTGGGGCGCGCGGCGCTCGCGTGCTCGGCTCCGGGCAATATGCTGAAGTTGGCTCCCTCCCTCCTCTCCTCCCGAGCTGACTCGGAGCCTTGACGCACACACCGGCGGAACGTCGGGCGTTGCAGGTGGGCCCCTCCACCCCTGCCCCAAGGATCGACGTTGGCCCTTCTCCCAGCACCAGCCAGCAGCATCGCCAGCCACACACGAGAAACGCGCAGAGGTGACCAGGGTCTCCCCTTTGATTGATCTGCTCCGGGGGCGTGGGGCACTGAGCTCTAACCTTGTATGTCCCACTAAGCAAAGCCCCCTCTCCGCGCAACAACTGGACTCCCTGAGCCGGACCTAGCCTGCTAGATCAGCAAGGGACCCCAGTAATGGCCCAGGGTCCCTCCCGGACCAATGCTTCCTGGGGCACCCCGGCCCATATACCCACCCAGTGAACTGGTTCGCCTCTGGGCAACGGCTGTTCCCGCCAGCTCTTCTTTCCACGCTCGAATGCCCCTCGATAGCTAACTGTGGAAACACACGACCAGCCGCCCCAACAACTCTCATGAACCTTCAAGACCTGACCAAGCAGGGAGCTTGGAGCAATATTCACCCCTAGAGGCTTCCCCCACAATCCTAGTGCTTTCCGTGACCTCTTTGGCTGAGAACGCTCCACATAACCATCATGTCCAAGCAAACGAAGGCCAACAAGGGCGCGGATATAACCACCATGTTCGCCACATCGGATAAAAGTAAGAAGCAAGACCCTCCTAAACTCACCCCACAGAAACTTCAAGAGGAAAGGGGTGCCCTCGCTACCAAAGGGAACCTAGTGGCCTTCATGGCTGACATTAAGTCCGAGTTCCGCTCTTGCCTCTCAGAATTTACCACCAAAGTGGAGCAGACAGACCACAGGGTAACGGAGGTCGAGCAGAGGCTCGGAGAAATCGAAGACCATTCACAGGATCACACAACCACTCTAGGGGAAATCCAGAGATCCATCAATACCCTGCAACACAAATACGAGATCCTGGAATTTAAACAGGAGGACCTGGAAAACAGGGCACGTCGCAACAACCTCCGCATCCGGGGTGTCCCAGCCTCCGTCCCAGACAACAAGCTGGCGGACTACGCGGGGAGCTTCTTCGAGGCTTTACTCCCAGACCTAGACAAATCTCAGCTCTTGCTGGACCGAACCCACAGGCTACGCCCACGCCGGGGAGTGGACTCAGATTCCCCCCCCTCCCTGATGTTATTACCAGGGTCCACTTCTTCACAACCAAAGAAGCTATCTCAGCGATCAGCCGTCAAGTAGATGATATCACCTTCCAGGGCACCCCACTTCAGATTTATCAAGACCTCTCATTACTCACCCTTCAGAAAAGGAGAGCTCTCTGACCCCTGGCACTTTTCCTCCAGGACCAACAGGTCCGATACAGATGGTTATTTCCGACGGCTCTGCAGTTCTCATATAAAGGCACCCTGCGCCGAATTAGCCACCTGGAAGACGCAGATAAAATCATGCACCCGAACTCACCCCGAGAGTCCTCCACACCGAACCCAGAGGGGGCTGGGGACCCTGAGCCACCCCCCTCCCCAAAGCCCAGACGGTCATCATGGTCATAAATACAGCGGAACAACAGGAGGAGATGATCAAAGGTGGTTCCGCGTCCCAGGGAACCGATACTATTCAAGCCTCGGCTCACCTGGCCTCACCCAATAGGGATCCACCACCTCACTTCTAAACTAACAGATCTCAACGACGGTGGCGCATACCCACTCCAGGGAAACGTTTGAACTCTAGTTCCTTGGAAACCCACAGTACACAATACTCGATTGGACAGTTGGCCCTGTTGGCCAAGGGTGCGTCCGTACTCACAATGTCAGCCCACCCACTAGTTAAAGTTGCGGCCCCCCGTTGGGGTCCCACGTTAAAACCTCAAGTGCAGGATGATACTCTCATGGCTCACACCGGAAATGGCGGTTGAATCACCCTCTTATGACCCCCCCCGCCCAACCCAAGCGACGGGGAGAAGTGATATCAGACCTTGAGACTGCTCTCCCTAAACGTCAATGGACTGAACTCTCCTAGCAAGCGAAAGGCAATTCTACTAAAACTCCAGGACGAGGAAGCTGCGGTAGCCATGCTTCAGGAGACCCACCTGCTACCGGCGGATGTTAACCGACTTCGCTCCCGGCTATTCCCACTTCAATTTTTCGCCTCTGGAGCAACCAAAAAGGGAGGCACTGCGATCCTCTTCAGAAAGGACTTAAAACCCACAAGTACTAGAAACGAAAACGTGCCCAGAAGGCCGATTTATAGCGGTCAAATGCCTTCTGCTAGGAGACCTATACACCTTCATCTCGGTGTACGCCCCCAACGCTGGACAATCGAACTTCTATAACTCACTGGGTTCCTCCCTCGCACGTTTCGTAGAGGGTCAAACGATAATCGGAGGGGATTTCAATGGGGTTCCTGACCCCACCAAAGACAAATCACACCCCCCGACCCCGAGCGACTTTACCCAGGCGCTGAGCCTCCTCCAGCTGTTCAGATCCTTAGAGATAGTGGACGTGTGGCGGGTGCTTCACCCCACCGAAATAGACTACTCCTTTTACTCATACGTCCACCGAACCTTCTCGAGGATCGACCTCCTCCTAACCTCTCCTCAAACCCTGGCCTTCGTCAAGGAGGTGTCCATCGGCACAAGAGCCATATCCGATCACGCTCCAGTGATCTTAGAACTCCGGGCCCAGAACCCCAAACTCAACAACCCACGTAAATGGTCTTTATATGACCCGATCCTCAACGATATGGCAACAAGACACAAGATCGCAAAGGGGATTAAAAATGTCCTCGATGAAAACCCGGCCTCAGACACCTCAAATAACTGGGACGCCATGAAGGCAGTGATTAGAGGCACCCTGATCGCCCAGGGAGCGCCCTACCACAGGAATAGGCGACAGGCCTTGGAAGAAGAGCTGAGGGAGGCAAAGGAAGTCCACAAGAAAAAAGGTTGGTCCCCCAGGATGCAGCGAACCATACGCACAGCCAGGAAAAAACTAGAAGCCCACTATGCGGAACAAACCGCACTACTCATGGCGAAGGCCAAACAATCATACTACGCGAAGAACAACAAGGCGAATAAATTCCAGGTGGCTAAATTGACCAAACGGAGACGAACTAATGTGATCGCTGGCCTGCGCGACTCCAATGGAGTCATACAATACTCAGAACTTAAAAAACAACTAGCGGTGGACCATCTGACCCAGATCATGACAGCAACCCCACAGAACCTATCGCAACAAACAGAATACCTGCAAAAGGCAGCACTGCCCAGACTTCCCGACATAGCAAGAGGTGAACTGGAGGAGCCCATTACGGAGGAAGAGATTTAGGAGGCCATTAAGTCGCTCAAAACACAAGCCCCGGGCCCAGACGGATTTTCGACCAGGTTCTATAAATTGTTCAGACCCCAGCTGATTTCCCCCCCCCTGGTAATTCTCACAACTCCTTCAGGGAAACGGAATCGGTAACCCCATCGATGCAGGAATCAACTACCATCCTCCTGCCCAAACCAGGAAAAGATCTGAGAAACCTGACCTCCTACAGACCGATTGCACTTCTGAACATAGACGCGAACATCTACTCGAAAATTCTGGCGAACCGCCTGAGTCGCGTCCTTCCGGAGATCCTCCACCCAGACCAGGCAGGCTTCATCTTACACCGGGCGGCAGGAGACAACATCCGGAGAACCCTAAACCTGGTGGACCTTGCCTCCCAGAATTCCCAGAAACTGGTCTTAATGGCCCTGGACGCGGCCAACGCATTTGATAGGGTGGATTGGACATTCATGAAACACACCTTAGGGGCCTTTGGCTTTGGGACCGCATTCCAAACAATGGTCCTGGACAACTATAACGGACCAAGAACTTTCTTGAGAATCAATGGACACAGCTTGGCCCCAATCCGCCATTCCTGTGGAACCAGACAGGACTGCCCGCTGTCGCCTCTGCTCTTCGCACTTACTATGGAGCCCTTTGCCCAGAGAATTAAAGCAAAACGACCAGATCAAGGGCCCGCAGGTCGGCTCCACACAACACAAAATCGCCCTATATGCGGACGACGTACTGCTCACGATCTCAGAGGCCCACTCATCCCTGAAACATGCACTAAGAGAAATAGCCAGCTATGGAGAAGTTTCAGGCTTTGCAGTAAACTTCGCCAAATCATCGGCCCTAAGCATCGGCCTCACCCCGAAAGAGCGAAAACCACTGGCCAAGATGTGCCCGATTACGTGGGAAAAAAGGGCCATCCCTTACCTGGGGGTTCACATCCCAGCAGACCCAAAAGACGCACATAAAGCTAACTTTCCCCGGTTGTTCAAAGAACTAGAAGGAGACCTGAAACGTTGGGCGACCCAGGAGATCTCACTGCTAGGACACATTACAGCCTGTAAAATGAACCTCCTTCCGAGGTTCCTGTACGTCTGCGCCTCCCTTCCAGTGGCGATCCTGGCACCAACTCTTCACTCAGAGAAAGATGCTGAAATTTATCTGGAAAGGTAAGAGGGTGAGAATCCCCCTCAAAACGCTACTGTGGGGCTCCAGAGTGGGAGGGTTGGAGGTCCCAGACTTGTGGGCCTTAGGAGTAGCGGCCCAATTAGCACAGATCCAAACGTGGCAAACTATCACAAACCGCCATAGATGGGTAGAACTGGAACAATCACAAGTGCCCTTACCCCTACGATTTCTGCCACACATCCCCACCCCGCCTCAGAGCGCACTGGGGAGACCTCCTATCAACTAAACATACTCTAAGCTCCTGGAGATGGGCACTGAAACGAAAGGGAGTGCCAAGAGGTCTGAGCCCATGATCCCCCATCTTTCATAATCCGGCATTCTCACCTGGAGCGCGCCCCCGCAGCTTCCAAAACTGGATAAATGGTGGCCTGGAGACTATAGACCAGCTATACGCGGGAGAGGCACCCCTCATATTTGAGCAATGTAAGGAAAAGTTCCAACTCCATGAAAGGGACAGATTCACTTATATCCAACTGCGCCACTGGTGCTCGCACCCCCAAACTCTGCAGGCAGCAACGCGCCCTCTCACCGCCCTGGAACTCACACTTGGGGACCTCCCGGCTCGTGGGAGGGAATCCACCCTATATAGGCGCTTTCTGGGCGACTTCCTGATCACGAGAACTCGCTGCATGGCCCAATGGGAGGCAGACCTGGGACACCCAATAGAAGACCAAACCTGGGTAGACATTTGGACTAGAACACATGCCTCATCTACCTGCATCACCAACAGGGAATGCGCGTATAAAATCATGCTATGGTGGTATTACCCGCCCCTTAGACTCCACCATATAAACCCTCAACTAGACTATTCCTGCTGGAGAGGGTGCGGCCACCCAGGCTCCTTTTTCCATATGTGGTGGACATGCCCAAAGATCCAGCAATTCTGGAAATCATGCTTGGGAACCATCACGCAAATCACCGGAACAGCGATCCTGCTAGAACCAGAGCCAGTCCTGTTGGGAGCCGCGATCTACCCACGCTCCGGAAACAGAGCAAAACTACTGACCCACTGTCTGCTAGCAGGGAAAACGGTGCTGGCCCGCTCTTGGAAATCCCCAGAAGGCCCCCTCATGGCCCAGTGGTGGACAAAGCTCTGGGATATATTGATTCCGGAAAAGGTGACAGCAGCGAAGGCGGGATCTCTCCACCGATTCCAGAATATCTGGGCCCCAATACTACAATATGACCAGCGATTCCCCGCCCTGACCTACAAACCCACCACGGCCCGGTGGACCCTGAAGGACCAAGAGAACCCTGAAGGAGACACAGACGATGAGGCGCAAAGCAGGCAACCCAAGGCAGAGGAATCCAGTCTCGGGGACCGGGGGGCGAAGGGGTGAAGGGGAGGAGATCTGGAGAAAAGGACTGGGGATCGACATGCCTAAATTGTTGCTTATAATGTTTTGTAATTGTCAACCTGCCTTGATTTAAAAATAAACAAATTTTAAAAAAAACACCCAATAAATATTACTGTATAAAAATCACAGACGGCTGAAGCATTTTCCACTGCAGATCTGGCTTTTAAAATAGACCACCTAACAATGGGATTATAATCATTACTAGTATCCGATACCATAAGCAGCCGAGATCTAGAAAAATAGCCAGATTTACAGTAATGGCCTATCGATAAGTCAGACAAAGTAGAAGGAATCCCTGTAGCCAACATACACACCACATTGTAAACTAGAAATAAAAAAACTGATGACTAACCAGCACAAATAAAAGGAGGAAGAAGAGCCGCATGGATTTCGTACCTGATAAAAATGTGGGCAGCACATGGGCACCTCAAAAGGTCCTAGAAATTTCTATAATGGGAATGGTTTTGTGGTTCATTAGCACAAGCGGTCCTCCTTCCCTTCACTAGATCAGCAATTGAATCTGCTCCTTTGCCTACCATCACACACACTTCACAATCATTCTCCACCCACCTCACCACCCACGAGATTACCCAAGTTGTTTGTTTTGTTGCATTCCTTGCTTATTACAGCTTGCCCACCCCCAACATTGGCCATTTCTTTTTCACTTCTATTCTACAGACTACAGTATCCCGGGCAGGGGCTCCATAAGCCAATTTCTCCAACCATGTCCCGCCATTGTAAGATCATTACAGTGATGTTGGCACAGTGCAAAGGTTTGATAATATACCATATGCATGGTCGTGAACCAGCACATCCACCCGAAGCTGGATAGTACCTGAGGTCAAAGACATGAGCTCAAAATCAAAGGGCTCTACAACCAGCGATAAAAAAGTACTACCCATTACAGCAGCAAAGTTTGACAAACTAACACTCTGACGAGCGTTGCGATATTCCAACATGGTCCATTTCAAATTTGTATGAGGATCCAGTTAGTTAAGATTTTCATTTTAGTGATACAATTTCCTGAACCGTGTTAACCCCAGGATTATCTACTGGACTTCGTGATTATTTTCCCTTGTTCCTATGTGAGCAGGAATCTTTTTCCCCTCTCACCTTGTATTTTACTCTCTTTAAGGGTGACTTTTTATGTCTCTCCATAGTGTGTTATTGGAGTTATAGTTTCCTATAACTTTTGAGCTTAGGCTGGGTTGTCCCTTTGGGCATCCCTTATTTAATTCTCTTATTATTTCTTGGTTGAACTACAGTTACCAAGAAGTAAAGTGGGATTCCCATCCACATTTTTATATAGTGAGCCAGCACACCCCACCTTATGTGGAGTGCAGGGGAGATACAATGTATCCCCCCTTTCTTACTTACCTGGTAACATTCAAGTTTACTTTAATGGCTGGTGGCAGTGGTTTTACCTTAATTACTTTTTAGTCAAATTACTCACAGGCTGTCAAATTAGCTGCGGTAAGACATAGGAGGTTTACCATTTTGCAAGAATGGTGGACTCCTTCCTTTTTCTTCACCATTTTTAAAGTATCCTTTTTCTTTCTTGGGTCTTCCTCTGCCGTCCTCGGCCGGGGGGGGCTCTTGGTTTAAGTTTGGTCTTTGGCGGGAGTACTTTGTATTCCCCGCTGAGGCGCCAAAGTGCGTGTGAATGCACAAAGCGAGGGAGGAGACCATAACTCTGTAGCCCCCTGTCTTTCAACTTGCCTGCAAGGAACCAGTTCCTACTGGTGAACTGGCTGTCCAGAGTGAACATCCAGCCACCCAATTTCTGTTAACTGCAAGGAGAGTTTGCAGAGGTTATGCTGTAGTCCTGATGAAGACTGATTCTGGAAGCTGATCACAAGTCGACCGCTGGAGCGGAATCCGAAAAGGAAGATTTAGAAACGACGGCTGTAACAATTTCCAGCGACCAGAGGGCCTGCTGTGTTACCGGAGCCTGATGAAAACCTTTGTTCCATCCGACCTTGGGGTCCCGAAAACGAGGACTCCTACCCAGGGGCTGGTGAGACCCACTAGTCCCGAGAAGACCTGCAAAACGGGCCTTCCCTCGACATGCTGAGACCTTCCTGGGCTGCAAACAGCCAATACCAGGGGTACTCGAGCCAGAGTGCAATGCAACGGCTACCAAAGTCATTTTCCTGCGGAAGCTTTGGTGGACTCCTGGACTTCCAGAGACACGGTTTGAATCCCTGAAGTACCCTCACCAGGGCTTAGGACTGAGAGTGTGAAGAAAATCCGACTGGCAATATTTGTTCTTCATCTGATTCTTGTAAAAGGGTGCCACATCCACAGAGACGCGAGAAGCCTCAAGTGATCCTTTGTTGGAAGACTTTTCGGACTGCTGCTGCGAGTTTCCATGCAAGGTCTGTTTCTTTTGTCACCAAACAAAGATTCCAGATACCGGTCCTGTGCTGCTGCATCGTGAAGCCATCCATCCAGGAACTCCCTTTTCTGTGAAGGTACTGTATTGGCTTGGGTAATACTTACCTTAAGTCGATCCTAACGTTGAGTGGATGATTTATGTATTTGGGAGTTTGCCTAGGCCCAACGCTGGAACACCTATAGGGAGTCTACTATGCAGTCCCTGAACACTGAACTAACTCGGAAGCTAATATTTCCTTTTTGAAGAACATTTCCTCTGCAACTCTGACTTTCCTACCTATGTCGAACCGTATCCTGGCCTGCCTACAGCTGGCTCCTAAACCACTGGGCCCTCTTCGGCCTCTGAGAAAACTCATTCTATAAAAGAGGGAAGAGCTCTAAAAGGTAAGTAAATTATAGAAAGTGTAAAAGTACTTAATTATAAATGAGTTAGTGTAGTAACTATTTCTACAAGAGAACAAGTTAAAAAAAGTGTTACAAAAGTTATTACTCATCTTTAAGTTGCTGGTTGCTCCTTTAAAAAGTACGTAAATTACTTACTTGGATAGTGTTCCACTCTTCTTAAAAGTAATTGTGGGAGGATTCCAAGATGGCCGGGAAGTGAAGACGTGAGCGAGCTGAGCTCCGCCCCCGACGAGGCCTGTAAGCACTGGAAGGGCTAAATAAACTAAGTAAAGAACTGTATGCTACAGGCATACGCTTAATGACAAGTCCGGCGCGCTGAGACTGGGTGCACTCGGTGAAAAGGCAGGCTAAAGCAAGCAAGGGTTTCCCGGGACGGCCGCACTGAAAGGCTGGACAGAAACACTGAGCAGTGTGAATACAAGCTGAAGGTGCACTACAGGGGCCTGAAAGCGATACTGCAGCTTCGTACATAGCAAAACACAGCTCTGCCTTGAGGGAGGCGGTGGGTTGACCCACAGAGGGGATCACTCCCTGGGAGAGCAGGCCGGATCACACCTCCCCCAGATCCCGGTGAGCGACCCAATCAGCAAGGCAGATTTCAGCCGGGCAGTGCCATGGGGCTCCGAAAGCGTAGTCAGTAAGATCGGGATATGCTGGGATAGAGGGAGCTGCGAATCCCAGGTTGGGAAGGGGAACAGAGGCATGCCGCGACCGGGACACCTACAACCGGAGGGAGGCATCCCCGCTGACACCAAATGGTGGGAGCGGCAATTGAGGGCCCATTCCGTACTTCACTGGCCCGGAAGTAACGGCCTGGATTGGCTGAGGACCGCACCCGGGACTGAACCGCCGGGAGCCCCCACACTGGTCTCCCACTACCTGGCCTCACTCAAAATCAAAATACGAGCAGTTCAGGGAAGAACGAAGGGCTCTGCTGAGGGAACATCGCACCTGTACTCGGCGCTGTAAATGCTGAATCCGGGGCTCAGAGCCTCCAGGAGGCCCCCCGAAAATGTGACCCATCTGCGGGATCTCCCCCATATGAAACACGCAAGAAGGCATCTTGGAACATCATACATTACATACCGTAGGAACAGTCGGCCATAATACTTCATAAGAGTAGAGGGAGGCGGAACCCCGTAGCATATCTAACACTAACTTGCTCCAATACTCAGGAAACCCGCAATCAATAGCAGTTCTAATCAGACGAGGAAGCCCTGGGCAAACACCACAAGTACCTAGTGAGGGACGACAGGGGGACAATGGATCAGTCAACAGGAAGCACCAACACAACAAAATGAACAGCTCAGCCACAACCCCACCAAAAACCTGAGGTCCCCCGGCGCATCTGTAACTCCCACTCAGTCATACAGAGCACTATTAAAGAGAGCAATGCCAGGGGGTAAGGGGAAAGGCACCCCAAATAAATGTCCCTTGACAACAACGCTCCAAAACAGCACACTTCTACGCTGCTGGTCCAAAGACTCGGATTCCCAATCCCACCCCCAACAGTCCCCGACCTGGGAGCTACAGGAGGAATACAGAGGGCAGGGCTGGCCGCATCATGGGAGGTGCCCAAAGCATACTTGGAGGCCTGCTTCAACAAATTCCAAGACAGACACACTACCTCCTTTCAGACACAGTTTACATAGAGGTAAAGCAAGCTCTTAACGAGGTGAAGAAGGAAACCGCTTAGAGGAACGCACATAGAAAGGGCGCTCCATGAGGTGGTGGAAGGTAACAGAAGCATAGATGAGGCCTTGGAAGACCTAGCGAGGATCTCCCGTAAGGTCGAGCTGCAATACGAAGACCTGGAAATTAGGTCACACAGATCTAACATACGCATTCATAACCTGGCAGAAACAGTGGAGACTGAGAAGTTAAAGAAGCAGTAATAGAGGTTCTCAGGTGTTTTGGGGGCAGGCGAGCAACCAGACATCCCCATAGACAGGGTCCATAGAACTGGCCCTAGAAGACAAGGACTGGGCGCAAGGTTAAGGGACATTCTGGTAGCGCAAGTGTTAAGGAGAATTTTCATTTCTGTGTGAGTTCCTTTTAACGTTAGAGACCGCCATCTCTTTTGCTGGACTCAGGGCTTTTAAATGTTTACTCCGAGTGAGTGGGACCTTCTCACTACTGTGTTTTCTGGACTATGATTTTCTATGTTCCTTACTGCGTTATGGAGTCTGGTAAACTCTATGGGCATCTGCTTTTGCATTACGAGACACAGCACCTTTTGTTCAGTGCCACTGAGAAGTCCCTTGAAATATGATATGATAGGTTATTTATAACGCGTTTAATACCAAGAGGTTTTCAGTGCAGACCCAGGAATCGAACCTGTGTTGCTCTGTCATGTTGCTGCCAAGGCGAGCACGTTGCCGCTGAGCTATCCTCCCGAGACTTGGACTTCTCTTAATGTTTAACTACATTTTCTTGGGTGAACTACTGTTCCCAAGAATACTAAGATGACCCCCGTCTTACTTACCTTTACTTTATGGTTCAAGCACACATCACCCATAGTAACTCCTTTAACCCACTCCTCATGTAGCATTTTGTTACACTAACTCACTTGAATGGCTGGTGGCAGTGGTTTCTTTTTTTACTACCTGGTGACCTGTATCTGCAGGCTGATACCTCAGCTGCAGTACAGCATCCAAGGGTGACCATTTTCACAAAATGACCCCAGTCTTCTTTTTTCGCCATTTCTTGTCAGTTTGTTTCTTCTGGGCTTTTACCCCAGGCTCCAGTGTGTCTGGAAAGACACGAAGTGAGGGAGGGTCCTGATATTTCCCTGTCCTTTGTCTCTAGGTGTGCCTGAGTGAAATCAGTTCCAATTGGCCGGCTGGCTGTCCTTGGTGACAGCCACCCTGCTGTGTGATTGACAGCCCAGGGCTGTGAATGAACGGGAACTTGCATAAAAAGAGAGGTTTTTGAGACTAAGATCAGAGTCGATCACTGGAGGACAACATCCGAAGCAGAAGACGAGAGACGATGCCAGCAGCAACCTCCTGGACCGCGAAGTGCCCGGTGAAGCCCTGCAGCTGTGCTGACCCAGTTTTCGAATCGGCAGGAAGACCTGTACGGGACAACTTCCTCCCTTAGGCTGGTGGGACCAACTAGCCTTGAAGACAAACCACTTTAGCACAAACCTGGCTTGCTGCGACTTTCCAGGGCTGCAGAATCCCAATACCCGGGGTACCTCAACCCCCTGTAAGTGCAT
Organism: Ambystoma mexicanum; assembly: GCF_040938575.1. Taxonomy (NCBI): domain Eukaryota; kingdom Metazoa; phylum Chordata; class Amphibia; order Caudata; family Ambystomatidae; genus Ambystoma; species Ambystoma mexicanum. Next base: position 150,790,746 of record NC_090930.1, on the reverse strand, counting down.
GCTCTTCTGAGGTGCGAATCCGGACAAGATTTCGTGGGCATCCAGAGGACCCTACAGAAGCATGAAATCCGCATCCAGAGTCCCCTCACCAGAGTCTAGGACTGAGGGATCAAGGAACTTCTAACTGGAGCTGTTTGTTCTTCTTTGGCGCTGAGAAAGACACCACAACCACAAAGAGCCGCTGAATCGGTTGAAATCCATTGCTGCAGAGTCCCTCTCTCGAGTGATGCCGCAGGAGCCCGCAAGACATCCTCCCTTTCGTCACCAGGAACAAGGGTCGGCTGTACTGCAACCAGAAGGCATCCAGCTGGAACAAATTCAATTCAAAAGGTACTGTGGGGCTTGGGCAACATTATCCTTTTGTCATTTGGGGTGCTGCCTACCTTTGGGAGTGCTATCTCGAGTTGACCTCAACTCACTTGCATTGGCCTTTCAGCTTGTGCTTCCTGAATTTTACTCCTATTGAGTTGCTGTGAATTCTTTTTGAACACTGACTATTTAAGAATTTTTTGTGAAGAAGAGCATCAGAACTTTGACTTTGCCCATTGACTTTGGCTGCCCGGGCTCCCTAAAAGCCGCCTTCTGAACCCATTGGCTTTGGCAGTGCTTGTTCTCTTACAGGTTTCAATTGTTGAACACTTTTAAATCTGGGACAAAAGACTGCCTGCATTCCTTTGGGAGAATATACCTGCTTTTATAGAAAACCATTACGTTCTGATCTAACCTAGCCTTTTCCTCCTTTAATAACTCAATACAGCAAAGCTTATACAAAATAAGAGTTATACTGACCTCAAATGACATTCTGGGTGGTGGAAAAGGTGTAACATAAGAATGAATTACTCACTTGCTTTAATGTTCACTTTTTTAATTGAACCCTAACTTGGGATTAATGTTACTACTAGTTACTGCTTTTTAAAGAATGCTTTAAATATCCTTGTGTATAAATAAATATTTATTATATAACTAAGTTATAAGTGCTTAATTGGATACCTGTATTTACTGATTTCATTGTACCGCTCACATTACCCCTCTTAAGATGATCCTGGCTACTCAGTCACACTACCAACTTGTGTAGTACAGGCCTATATTAAAAGGTGGGTTACCTAGTAGCAAGAAATCAGTCTTGTGCAGTCCCACACCAGTTGGCCTGCACTAATTCTTACCAAACAGCTAGCAAGATTCCTGCAAAAAGTAGTAATTCTACAAGTTGCCCGCCAGGCAAGATCCATTACCTATAACGGTGTGGCAATCCAACTATAACCAGACCTGGCCCAGTCCACCCAGCAGAAGTGGAGAGAAATGAGCCCAATAGTACAGGCTTTACAGGAAAAGCAGAATATACATGGACCTTACCCTTTGGCCTTCTCTTCTCTTGGAAGAGCCGACAACACAGAATCACAACAGAAGCAGCAGTCCAACTGCTACATACCAGTGACATGGCCACACAGCCAGTGACGACAGAAGTCTCTACCCACATTGGAATGGTTGCAGACAATGCAAAATCGCAGAAGGATACCTGCCGGCCCTGTACAGAAGATATCAAAGTGACTGCTAAGCCAACATCATTACAAATGACCTGCCATGAAAAACACAAGGTTTGAAGAGGTTAGTCGGGAGAGGAGCCCGGCTGACCGGAACGCTACTGGAGTCACGATTTGGGTTTTAGGACACCCAACTAGAAGGCCCTGGAATAAATGGTGAGCCGAAGGTGCACAGTCTGAGGATCGATTAGGTACTTCGCCCGCACAAGGGTAGGCGGGGGCGTATGGTGGGGGCATCGGGACATGGTGGGTGGGGGTGGCATCAGAAGGGTATGCACGGGGGGGCGGCAAAAGCAAACATTCTGTGGCAAAGGGATCCTGTGTGCTCTAGCAGACCCAGGAACAATTTCTAGACATGCCCTAGATTCATAGGACACATTACTCCCACAGTCAGCAATATTATTAATACAAGGGGTTAACGCTTAAAATCCGTGGGCTCATACTAGTACTTTAGGGAAACCAAGAGTATCATACTGAAATTCCTGTGGCAAGGGAAAAAGGCTAGGATACCCACAGGGAACCCTTGCCCTTACGAAAGAAAAGGTGTTGGCCTACCAGACTTTAAACTCTATCATAAGGCCGCCCTACTTACGAGTCCTGATACCTCACCTAAGAGCGCAACAAGATTTCAAATGGCTCGCGCTAGACAACACACACATGCACCCGGCGACAGTCAGGGAATGGCTGTGGGTCCCAAAAAATAGGATACCACAAAGGATTCAGGAACACCCGATTGTGGGGACGGTCTGGTATATTTGGAATAGTGCACGGAAATGGCCCTCACCGCTGGGACATATCTGGGTACCAGGAATCAGATGCCATACAAAACCCTGAAAAAGTCCAGTCCTGGTTTGAGGCGGGGCTGGAGAAAGTCCGACAGCTCTGAAGGGGGGGAAAGATTAATTACTATTCAAGAACTTGAGGAGGCCCTGGGTATAGGCAAACTCCCTGTAATTCTATACCTCCAACTCAAGGGGGCACCAACAGGGAAGGGCTGGAAGGAACAGATCCAGAGGGACCCTAACCCATTCAAGAGACTCCTAGACACTAGAACTCAGAGGAGGGGACTGATCTTGGCCATGTATAAGGCCCTAGTAGAATCAGGCAAGGGGTCCACGGACAAGCTAAGGGAAAGATGGGAGTGAGACATAGGAGGGTGGCTGGACCAACCTCTATGGGATAAACTTTGCAGGGGTGTCTCTCGGACCTCGTTATCCTGCCAGTACAAACTCAATGAGGGAAGTAGAAGAGAAATGCAGAGTGTGACAAACTGCCATCTGGATGGAAACCTCCTAAACAATGACTTTTTTAATTTAAATTAAAATACAATGATGCAGGTAATTCTGTTTCTGAAAGAGGAGTCTGCAAACCAGACCCTTTTTCATAAAGCTCCATGCCAAAAGCATAGTGCATACATGAGCACGTGTTGCACCAGACTCCCGCCAACTACAGCATCTGCTTTTCAGTAGCACAGAGCAGGTTCAAAGTTCACATGTGCTTTCCTGACAGCTGCTGTGACCCAAAGGCAATGCAGGCAGAGGCTGCAATTTAACTTCTGCATCTCTGATCCAAAAATGTTTTTATTTAGTGTAAATAGTTTGTTACAAACTTTTCACTATTTTCATCCATAAAAATTAAGTAAACTAAAAAGAAGCATAAAAATTAAAAAACACCTTTCAACAAAGGTTTCTGCAGGCATTTCTTTTGTGTGTTATTCATCTTTGTCTTTCAGAAAAGTCTTTCATCCCTTTTCCTTTAATTTGTCTAATACAGCCTCCAGAAACTCAACAGTGGCGTAATAAATTTTTACGTTTCGGGAGCCATATATCACTTCCCACCAATATTTGGTTTCTGGATCTCTCAAGTCTTTAATTTGGTCAAACAGATGGATGGTCCTCAGGTCTTTCATGATATGATATATGGCATTTGTAACGCGCCTATACACAAGTGTTTCATATTAGGGCAGAAAAGAATTCGATGTTTTAGTGTTTCACTTTCTAGTTTGCAGAGTCGACAATTTATGCAATTCTGATGATACCCAAATAAAACGCGCTGCAAAGATACGGGAAACACGTTTAATCTAAAACAGTATGTCCTGCTGCTTGCTATTAGGAAATGTCTTCAAATACCTGGGTAGCACATTCATCATTCCCCAGTTTGTTTCCAGTATGTATCTTAGATTTAGATCTTGCCTCTCCAGTTTTCTGCCAATCGCCGCCCACAGATTTCTCTTTATTAGCAATGGGTTTTTAATCAAGGTATCTATTGAATTTCCGATTTTTTCCAGGATTGCATCGCATTCCAATTTCCATTAGTCTAGGATGCGTTCTTTCTTTCCCGGTTGGAACATTCCTAAGGCTCTGAATTGTGGAGAGCAATCAACTTATTCCAATTGACACGGGCATGTAATATTAGTCCCAATTCATGGCGAATTATGGCTATTGGATTGATTTTGGTAGTCATAGGATGGGCTTCCAAACTTGTCCCTCTAGTAAGCTCCATGTCTTAGGTTTTATTCCAAAACATGTTTCTCCTCCATACACCAATGCTGGGGAAACGTTTTGCTTGTAAAAGGCAATTATTGGCTGAAGTGAACATTTTCCATACCTTTTATTTATAGTCATTCCTTGAGCTGCAAGTCCTTTTGCCATTAATCTCAAAGTGTCGGTCCACGCTTTTTCACATTGCAGCGTGTTTATCTGGACAAGATATTTTAACGTTTTTACTGGTTTCAGTTGTTTCCCATCCAACATCCAGCTTTCGTGTTGTTCTATTTCCGTCTATGGTCCCCTAGAACCATGATTTCTGGTTTTTCTGCATTTATTTTCAGACCTTTGTTACGTATTTCTCCAACAACTTTAGAGATCTTTGTAGGCCATTCCTCATTTGGTCTAGGAAGATTACATCATCGGCATACAAAAGTATGCCTACTTACGTCCCATTTATTTTGGGTGGAAACAAGTTATTATCTGGGATCATTTTCATGTCTTCAATGTAATTGTCTTCAATGTAATAACTGAACAGGGTGGCAGCCAAAGGGCATCCTTGTTTTAGTCCCTTTTGTGTTTCAATTTTCCTACATAAATTGCCACTTTGGTCTAGTTTAACCTTCACTGATGTACCGGAATACAGTGCTTTTATTGCTTTTACAAGGTCATTTGGGCATACATTTACTTCGTGCTTCCTCCACAGCAGGCCTCAAGCCACACTATCTAAGGCCTGCTTTAGGTCTGCACTTGCCATATAGATCTTTTGCTTCTTATATGTGGGCCAGTTTTTCAGTTTGCTTAGTATGAACAAGTTGGTAACTACATCCAACTTGTTCCACAAATCCCATATGTCCGTCATCGTAATGCTTTATCTTTTTAATCCATCTTTTCAGTTGAGTTAGCAGTAATGTGGCAAACAATTTCCCTATACAATTGAGCAGGTTGATTGGTCGATAATTCCTAGGTTGAGACCTGTCCTTTTTGAAAATTGGGACCACAAAATGTAATTATTGCCTTATCCATCTGGTGGAAGGGTAGATCTAAGAAAAAGCTGGTTAAGGTAGGATGACTGATACGACCACACAATTATCAAAGCCGCGCCAATTTGATATACAAGTGTCTACCCTGTGAACCCTTCTGGGGCCTTGGGCCTCTATACCTCCAACTCTCTCTTCCTAGGGTTAGTTGCTTCTCCAAGCAGCGCGTTGGTGGTAGGTCTCTCTTCTGCTGGGTCCTCCCTCTGGAACAGCCTCCCTGCCTCTCTGAAACTTGAGGAGAACCATCTCCGGTTCCGGAAGCACCTCAAGACCTTCCACTTTGCTTCTGCTTTCTCTCCTCCTCTCCCCTGCTGGTCTCCTGGTTGAACCTGAAACTACACTGGTTACCTGGCTACCCTCTGATCTCTGGGCCAAGTACCCTCCCCGCCCCGCCAGTTGCACATCTGCAATGACCCCCTGGTAACCGTTGCATTCAGGGGCTGTTTCTGTATCCCTACAGACCCTATTGGCACTAGACACCTAATGTCTGCACTTACCCTTGTCACCTGCTGGCCGCACTTATTTATTGTTGTCTTTATTTATTTCACTGTTATTCTATGTACTGCACTACCCTTTCCCCCTGCACTTTTTCCCCTTTCTCCCTCCCCAGCACTTGCGCAATCATAATGTCACCTGGCCCAGTAGGATTGCTGTCTCCGTTTCCCCTCCCTTGCCTCGTCGCGCCTTGAAACACTTGTGTATAGGCACGTTATAAATGCCATATCATATCCCTGTTGAGAGCAGGCCATTCCAAAGTCTTCAGAGTACTCTGCGAAAGAGGTGAAGGCAGGTGCCTCAAAGGCCGATGAGAGCTCTGTCCTTGAACCACGCTCAGGGAGCATTGGGGTAAACTGCTGTGGACCAAGGCCTGCTACTCACCTTGTCCTAAAGCCCCTGAAGAGAGACTTGCAGCAACCTAAAAAATCCAAAGCAGCCTGAACCCTTGTTTCACCACTTTGAAACATCTTCAACCTGATTTAACCACATAGAGGCCTTTGAAACGCCAGAGGACCTGTGGTGCTGCTTTTGGCACTCTCCAACATCTTTGAACAGCTGTTCCCAACTTTTGAACTAGTTCGATGCTGCATCACATTAGTAGCGCTCATTGCCAACTCAGCAAGAACACCAGCACACTGCTGTGTATGCTTAGACTTGTTGCTTCTCCGAGCACTGCATCGAACCGGACATTATCTCGACCAGACTCCATCATCAACTCGAACCACGGATCCAAACCTGTTGCACATTTTGAACGGCAGGCATGAACGCTGCCTCGAACTGCACAGAGCCTCATCTGGTAGCAGACTCATTGCCTGGATCAATGCGATTCGTTGCATCTCAAACCAGATTCGAGGGCAAAGACGGTGCGTAGAAACACGATCTGTTGCTGTCAAACCAACCAAAATCAAGAACAAGGCACTGTTGAGAAGCCTTTTTAGACCATAGTGACAGAAAAGCTGCATTTTTGCAACTTTTCCTGAAAGGACACATCTTAAGTGGCATTGCTGCAACTGCTTGCCTGTTCACCCCTGCTCAAGTACTCAGTGTGCTATTAAATTCTGATACTGCATTTTTAGCCATCTTTCACAGGAGTTTGTTTTTGTTGGTGTTCTGTCAGTTATTTGCATCCTTATTGGAGTGGTTGTACTATTGCGGTTTGGTGAGCTACTGTTATCACTTCACAAACCTCCTGAGCGTATAGCCTGCCATCAGCACATGTAACCACAATAGACGATGGAGGTATACCCATGGGGCTGTGTGTTTCACCATCATCATTGGCATCTCTGCTGGTTTAGTAGTAGTGTGGGACCGAGTAGGCAGTTCTGCCATCACTCATCCATGTGCTCCTGCACAGCAGCAGTCATTTCATCACAGAGAAAGAGGAAAGGAAGGAGAGGTAGAGGTTTAACGAGCAAGACTTAAACAAACTGACATGAGTGTTGTTTAGTGGCTAATCTGAAGACCTTTGAACCAGAAGATATGGATTTCAACCCTGGCTTCTGGCCTGGACCAAAACTAGGTCATGTTGGCCACACTTTAGCCTGTCTGTACTCCATCTTCATGATACCAAACGTGGGGGCGCTTAGAAATAAACCGAAAAGCAATAGAACCTGCTACATTAAACAAAAAGACTGGAGAGGAAATGAGCCAGATGTAGATTAGCAGCAGAGTTTTCAATAAAGAACCAGAAGATGAAGATTCTAATCCAAGCTTCCCCAATTAGACAAAACAGTTTTACTTTGGGAAAATCACTGAACACCAGTGTAAGTTTAATAGGTTATTGGAAACACTGGTTAGGAGAGATATTGTCTATTGTCAAATCATAGACTTTGGAACCGGATCGTCTGGAATATTAATCGGGAATCATGTCTGTACAGCACTGCTTTGCCTACATTGTTGCTTCCTTCCTTCCTTCCTTCCTTCCTTCCTTCCTTCCTTCCTTCCTTCCTTCCTTCCTTCCTTCCTTCCTTCCTTCCTTCCTTCGCTCTCTGATCTCTGTTAGGAAACTTTCCCTCCACAGTCTATGCCCCTGCCCCCACACTCCCCCCCCCAAAGTTTTTGCTTCACTTCCCTGGCCTTGTTGCTCATTTTGTCATGGGGAAAATCAGATTAGAAGTACTGGGAAACTAGATTTCCCTTTTGAGTTACTTTTTACAGTGCACACAGCATCTTACAATGCAGTGCATGGGGATCCTTTATCACTCTAGACTTATACACTGGTATTTTCTGGTTACTTTTTGTGACAAATTGTGGGATCATGTCATTTCTCCCCATGGAGCAGCCCTTCCTGTGAGGCTAGTGAGGTGAGGCCACTACCCGCCATCTCCCCTAGGTGTGATAAAAAGCAGGACCACCTCACAGGGAGGAACTCCCGAACCCTCTCTTCTTTGAGTCCCCCAAAATCTTAAGTCTGTAAAAAAAGCTGCTGATAGTACCACTGTATGTTATTGTAACATTCCTCCCTTTCAGCCTAAAACACCCAATTGTCTTATGAAAATACTGTAAAGAACAAGATTACAGAAGTTATACAAACTCCTCTTTCATGTGACTTCCAAAGTACTAAAAAGAGGTAGCCCACAGAAGGCCGGAAGACTACATCATTAATACAGACAATGGAATTTATTGTGCTTAGGAGGACCCAGCTACCGACCATAATAGACAAAGCACTACCTGAAAGTGAAAAGGGGAAACCAGAGAAAAGCCAGCATGAGAACGCACCTAGCGGGAAGTTCACACCCGGAAACTAATAAGTGTGACGTAGACGCAAGGCCTAGGTCGAGAAGATGTGGCAGGAAGGTCTGAGGGAGCCTGTGGAACTAGCAGGGGGCCCAACCAATGCAGAAGAGAGGATCCGGCTAACAGTGGCATGACCTCAGCGAGGTGAACCGGTTGGTCCGTTAACACCGATACCGGTTAGCTGGAGACCCTGCAAAACCGAAGCAGGCCAAGAGAATCGAGAAAAGAGCAGCGACAACCGCTGAAGAGCGGCCCCAACATCCCAAGAAAAACCAGTAATGTGGTCCCAGGAAGAAAGAGTTAACAGGCACCACGGTAGACCCTTAATGGGCTTGGGGAGAATAACGAATGCATCAAGGGCAATCTCCCTTGCCTCAACAAGGGTTGCAAAGCCTACCAAAGCATCAGAGTGCCTCGTCTTGTCTCAGTGACTGGCAAAAATAACCAAGGACTCAGGAGTAGTCTCCTTCACAGCAATATTTGTGCTAACAGTAGACAAAGTGAAGCAGGAACACTTAATTCAACTCTGGATAAAGCCTGGAAAGAAGTACAAAGGTTAATAAGAACTGTTAAGAAATACTGTTATCAAGAGTCAATTGAACCAGGAGAAGGGAGTCATTCTTTTGGCCTCAGGTACTAGAGCAAAGGTTGCCAAAGATGATCGTCCAAGACACTTAACTACTGGACCATGAGGAGGGAATCATGCTCCTGGTATTCTGTATCTTTGTGGAACATGTACTCTTAGTTAAGACTTTTAAACACAAACCCCAAGATAGACCAGGAAAAGGCAGTCATTCTCCTGGTGTTCGTGTATATAGTGTAGGGCTTGAGTTATGTAGTTTTGGACAGAGAAGAGGACTTTTTCATTTCAACAAGCAACCCGACTACAAGCACCTGAGTTGCTTAGTTAGATAGGGTATACCCTTTAGAATATGGAGAGTTAGACTTTTTTTCTTACTGTTTAATAAAGAAGCATTGATATCATTCCATCCCTTTGTCCGACTCCTTCCTCCAGCACACCACATATGGTGTCAGAGGCGGGATCAAGCCCGACTGATCAAAATCGAGGACACGTAAAATTAGCAAACTTAATGCTAATGCCTCAGATCCTATAGTTGCCACACCAGAGTCTATTGGATTCAACCTTTGCAGCAGTAGGGAGATCACTATTGCAGTTGGTGAGCAAGAACTTGTTCCTACTGGCCTACTACTGTCCCACCCAAAGGAACTTCTATTTGTCTCGTTTCCAAGTCTGGACTAGCATGAAAATAGCACCTGGACTTCATGGCCTAACTAGTAGATCAAGATTACCAGGGTGACATCAAGGTCCTATTGCATAATCCTGGGAAGCAGGCCTATCGCATTAAGGTAGGGAAGAAGATTGCTCAGGGTATACTAGAGAAGAACAAGTTACTTTCTTACCTGGTAACGTTCTTTCGATGGGATGGTCCGACGACGTATTCCATATCTATGACATGTAATCACCACAGCTGTGCTGCTTTGGAAACTTTTTTCGGCGTCTGCGTCCTGCGTCGATGACGTCGAAGCGCCGTCGTCGAGGACCTCCTCCGACGTCATCCGATGTGATAAGTAGGACGCAAGACGCCCGTAGCCTCAGTTGTAGTTTTTTTCCCCCAGAACGTGTGACAGTAGTTAACTGCCAGTCAGACACAAAGCCTTGCGGAACGTAAGCTGCAATCGCAAAAGAAATTCTGCAGCGGGGAAGGCAGGGCGGGAGCGATATGGAATTCGTCGTTGGACCATCCCATCGAAAGAACGTTACCAGGTAAGAAAGTAACTTGTTCTTCGAGGGGATTGGGTCCTCCGACGTATTCCATATCTATGACAGACTCCCAAAGCAGTACCAGAGCAAGGAGGAGGGAAAGAATTTAGAATCAAAATTTAGAATAGTCAATCAAATAGCAGAGCAAAGGACCGCCTTACCAAAGGCCAGATCCTGTGCTCGGATGGAATCAAGGGAATAGTGACGTACAAATGTATGTACTGAAGCCCAGGTGGCTGCATCACAGATGTTGCGAATAGGAACACCCCTCTGCAGGGCAGTAGATGCAGCCATACCCCTGGTAGAATGGGCCCGCAAGCCAGCCGGTGGGTCCTTACCCGCCAAGCGGTAGCACTCCGAGATGGCCAAAATAATCCAGCGAGACAAAGTCTGTTTCGTCACAGCTTGCCCTAAACGCTTTCCAGCGTAACCAATAAAGAGTTGATCGTCCACTCTGACCCGGGACATGCGTGAAACATAAAAGCTTAAAGCTCTCCTAGGATCAAGCCTATGGAGCCTCTCCTCTTCCTTACCAGGATGCGGAGGAGGATAGAATGCCGGAAGAACAACCTTCTGGGCCAAATGAAATTCCGTCACTACCTTCGGAAGAAAAGAAGGACGAACTCTAAGGACAACCCTGTCCCTGTGAAATACAGTGAAGGGTGGTGTAACGCTCACCTGATTCCCGTAGAGGCGCCGGTCTTGACTGGGCATATACCGTATCTTCAAAGGTGATGTGTAACACACGGCTGGCTCTTTGGGCTGGACCTCTGTGCACTGTATGTCTGACTCGAAGGGTAAGATGTCTGCAGATAGAAAATATGGGATTAAGGAACTGGGTTATTGAATGTCTCTCTCTTCTTCCCTTTCTCTTCTCCTGTAGAACCCCAAAGGTTAACGCTCTCACCTTAGGTAAGTGAACGCCGTGCTCTCCATCTGCCTCGGGGCAGGGTGCTGTAACCAGTTTCTTCACTGGATAAGGGGAGCAGGCCTCTTGACTTCAGAGGACTGCTGTCCGTCGTTTACTGCACGAACGGTAAGTTTCGAGTAATTCTAATGTCTTTAAAGTCTTTAGTAATGATGTTTCTTGTTTTGCAGGGTTCCGGCGATGGCGGATGACGGGCTGAAGTGAGTTGAAGATGGAGCCCGTGTGATGAATAGAAGCGCCTGGAAGCACGTAAGTAAGCGCTTGTTGCCTGCTTCACGATGCGCTCTAACTGTCTTTTTATTTTGCAGGTACAAGTTTGGAGCGGCTGCAGGGTGCCGGAATACCCACTGGGTTAGATGTGGAAAGGAGTAATGGCACGTGAGTATTAAAGTTCCCCAATGTCTTTAAACGCACCTTGTTTTGTCTTTCAGATGCGGGATGCAGCGCCGAAGGCCTCCGGAGCGTGCGAAGAGTAGGTAAGCCTTTGTCTTTCAGATGCCGGAATACAGCGCAAGGCGTTGGTGACAGCCGATGGACCAGGTAAGTGAAGAGCTGTCACTGAAGACCGTAATGCTAACCTGTTCTTTCTTGTCTTTATAGGTGTTGCTGAAGACTGGATTCAGGATGGTAAGCCTTTTTCCTTAGGCCCAGGATCAGATGCAGAAGACACGATGAGCGTTCTGCTGCAGAGGATTCAGAATAACGCAAAGCAAGATTCATCCATCGGGTGTGGTTTAAATAGCCTCCTGTAGTGCTTAGGTCTCTCCTTCCACAGCCACGCCTAAGTAAGAAAAGAGTTCCTGCTTTCCAGAAGAGTTCCAGTGTTCTGAATCTAGGGAGTGGCTCCTGCCCCACCCAACAGGAAAAGTAGTTCCAAACAGAAGAGGATCAGAGGCTCAACTGGCAGGCAAGTAAGCAGCATGGTCTGCTGCAGGTAAATCCACCCAAGCATTATGAGCCTGGCGCTTCCAGCGCTGGGACTGGGCATATTTATGAGCCTGGTGCCACTGGCGCCAGGACTGGGTCCAAAAGGTCCCAATTGGGACTGGTTGGCACTCGGAACCTGGGTTATGGATCTGCTTCCAAGGGAGTTGGGAAAACCCTGACCTTTTGGAAGCAGAGATCATGACAGTACCCCCCCCTCAAGGCCCCTCCCAAACCGGGCTTCTCCGGGGGTTTTGGCTTGTCAGGAAATGTTCGGTGAAATCTTTTGATTAGGCGAGGAGCGTGGACATATTCAGCAGGTTCCCAGGATCTCTCTTGGGGGCCGTAGCCTTTCCAGTCAATTCGGTAAAATAGTTTAGATTTGGAGATCTTGGAGTCCAGAATGCTTTTGACTTCAAACTCGAGTTCTCCACCAACTAGGATAGGTTTTGGAGATTTAGTTAGTCGGGTTGAGGTTGCACGGGTTTTAATAGAGACACGTGGAAGACCGGATGTATCTTCATGTGCGGGGGCAAGTCCAACTTGACCGCTACTGGGTTTACTATGGTAGTGATGGAATAGGGACCAAGGTATCTTGGGTTGAATGTGCGTGGCCCTTTTAGAAGTAGATATTTGGTGGATAACCAGACTTGATCCCCTACTTGATATTGAGGGGCTTCCTTCCGATGTTGATCTGCTCCTTTCTTGTATTGTTCTTTAGCCCTTTGAAGGTGAGAAACAGCTTCCTTAAAGGCTTGGGTGATTGTAGAATGCAGGTAGTCTACTGCTGGTGTTTCAAGATCTTGGAGGGGATCCAACTCCGAGGTTAGAGGGTGACTGCCGTACAAAAGAAAAAACGGGGTTTTCCCAGTTCCCGAATGGACAGAGTTATTGTAGGCATATTCGGCTATCCAAAGGATGTCTTTCCAAGTTTTTTCAGTTTGTTGCAGCATGCAGCGTAAATACTGTTCCAGAGTTTGATTGGTCCTCTCGGTTTGTCCGTCGGTCTGAGGGTGGTGACTGGTCGATAGTCTCACATCAATTTGAGCCGACCGACAGCAACTTCGCCAAAAATGAGAAATAAATTGACTACCTCGATCCGAAATTAGAACCGAAGGAAAACCGTGCAGTCGGACGATGTTTTCGAGAAATTATCGGGCCAGAGTTGCTGCTGTTGGCAAGCCTTTGAGCGGAATGAAATGCGCCATCTTGGAGAATAAGTCCACGATTACTAGAATCGTATTGTATCCGGAGCATGGAGGTAGATCGGTGATGAAGCCCATAGAAAGCGTATGCCAAGGGCGAGGTGGGATGTCAATAGGGCGTAAGAGGCCTGCTGGTCTTTCCTTTTGACTTGTTTTGGGCGCATACTCCACAGGACATTATAAAGTCTCTGATATCTTTTTTCCAAGACGGCCACCAGAAGTAGCGCTTGATCTTTTCTGAGGTCTTGGCCATACCGGGATGTCCTTCCATTAAAGAATCGTGATAACAAGAGATTACTTTTTTCTGTAAATCTGTGCTGGGTAGGTATAATCTTTCTTGGAAATACAATAAGTTGTCCTTTACTGCAAAGTCCTTTCCCTGCAGATGCCAATTCTGTATGTCTGCTGGAGTTACAAGTTGCCTGGCTTTATCCTTAACTTCCTCTATGGATTCTGTGGTGATTACACCCAGAATTCTTTGTTCGGGAATGATTGGTACAGGTTTAGGGTTGATCAAGTGTTCTTCCACTCCCATCCGAGAAAGGGCATCAGCTTTACCGTTCTTTGTACCAGGTCGATAGGTAATTATGAAGTCAAACTCGGCAAAGAATAATGCCCAACGGAGTTGTCTAGAGGATTGGGCTTTTGCGGTTTTCAAATATTGCAGGTTTTGGTGATCCGTAATCACAGTAACGGTGTGTCGGGCCCCCAGCAGATAATGCCGCCAAGCCTTAAAGGCAGACTTGATAGCCAGAAGTTCCTTGTCAGTAATCGTGTAATTGATTTCAGGAGGCGAGAATTTGCGGGACCAAAATGCCACGGGATGCAACTGATTGGTTACCGGGTCCTTTTGTGATAGAACTGCCCCCATGGCAAGGCTTGAAGCATCAGTTTCCACGATGTAGGGGAGTTCGGGGCTAGGGTGTTTTAAGATTGGTGCAGAGATAAATTTAGTCTTCAAATCCTGGAAAGCTTGTTCCGCCTCGGTAGACCATTCAAAACGTTTGTTTTTCTTTAACAAGGCAGTGATGGGCTGGACTATTCGAGAGAATTCGGGGATAAACCTGCGGTAAAAGTTAGCGAAGCCTAACATGCTTTGCACACCTTTTACGGAGGATGGTGATGGCCATTTGAGAACTGCATCGACCTTCTTTGAATCCATACGCACTCCGCCAGGTGATAATATGAATCCCAAGAATTCAACTTCAGTCACGTTGAAAACACATTTTTCCAACTTAGCGAAAAGTTTGTGTTGACGCAATCTTTCGAGGACCATTTTCACGTGCTTCCGATGTTCAGATTCCGATGAAGAATAAACGAGGATGTTGTCAATGTAAACAACAACACACACATCTATGAGCTCTCTGAGGACATCGTTCATAAAATATTGAAAGGCGGCCGGGGCATTGCAAAGTCCGAAGGGCATGACCTGATATTCAAATAGCCCATACTAGGTGCGGAAGGCCGTCTTCCATTCATCGCCCTCTTTTACTCGTACCAAGTGGTAAGCTCCTCTAAGATCCAGCTTTGTATATATGCATGCTTTTCTGACTTGGTCCAGGAGTTCAGGGATCAAAGGTAACGGATATCTATTCTTAACGGTGATCTGGTTCAGGGAGAGATAATCTATACAAGTTCTAAGGTCTCCTTCCTTTTTTGGAACGAAGAACAAAGCTGAAGAAGCAGGGGACTTGGAAGGACGAATAAACCCATTTGCCAGGTATTGATCCAGGTATTGTCGAAGGTGAAGGTTCTCAGGCTCGGTGAGGGCATAAATTCTACTACAAGGAGGAGTAGATCCAGGTATCAGGTCTATCTGGCAGTCATAAGACCTATGAGGAGGTAGAGAGTTAGCCTGATCCTTCCGGAAAACATCTTGGTATTCTAGGTATTCGGGAGGTAACTGGGGAGTCTCTGAAGAAATTGCTGCCAGTGCAACACCAGGTGGAGGGTGACAAGTAGAGACACTCTGGAAACTGGACCGTTCTTGCTCGCCAATCGATCAGAGGATTGTGTTTCTCTAACCAAGGTATACCTAGAATAATCTGAAACTGAGGGGCCTTGATCACATCGAACACGATCTTCTCATGGTGTCCATCTTGACTTACTAGCGTCACCTCTTGAGTGGTATGCGTTACTGGCCCGGAGGCTATCTCCGTACCATCCACCGTAGTAATGACGTCCTTTACAGCCTTGGGACAAAGAGTTAGATTCATCCTCAAAACCATTTCATGATCCACATAATTGCCGATGGCACCGCTGTCGACGTAAGCTTCAATTGCATGTAATCGATCCGGATTATCAGGGCTAATGAGGACCATAGGTATCACGAAATGCGAGGTCACGGAACTGGTTTTCACGCTCGGCAAGAGGACCTCTATTCTTGTCGGGCGAGGTCGTTTCCCTGCTCAGAGTTTGTAACTTTGGTAACTGCAGCTCCTACTGCCTTCTTGGCAGGTTTCACCGGACAGTCTCGAAGAAAGTGCCCTGAGTTTCCGCAATAGAGGCATAATTGCAACTGTTTTCTCCTTTCCCGCTCCTTTTGTGTTAGAGGACCTTTCAGACCCCCTATTTGCATGGGTTCCCCGGAGTCTACTCCTTTGGAAGGAGTTGGCGGTTTGGAAAATACTCGAGCATCAAACTTGGAACGATCGGCCTTCCTGTTCTGCAGTCTGTGATCTATTTGAACGACTAAGTCTATATAGTCCGAACAATCTTGTGGGGGATTCACTACTTGGGCTAACACATCTTTGAGCTCTCCACGTAGACCTCTATAAAACAGCGTAATCCTTTTGTCCTCAGGCCATTGAGTTTCCACTATCAGTCTGTTGAAAGACGCAATATAAGCCAAAAGGTCTTGATTACCTTGTCGCAACGAAAGAAGCTCATTGTCCAAGGCCTGCCCCTGTGAATGTCTTGCGAACAGTTTTTCCATACTGAGCTGAAAAGCTTGAAAATCATGGAGGACCGGATCATCTTGATTTACTAGAGGGATCGACCAGTCTGCCGCATTGCCACTAAGGTACGAAAGCACGAAAGCTACTTTAGCTTGATCAGTTGGAAAGGCTGCTGGCCGGCATAAGAAATGCAACTGGCACTGATTGATAAATACTGCAAACCTCTTTGGGTCACCAGAAAATCGTTCGGGCGGAGCCAGAGGTACATTCCCAGGTAGGTTGATCTGCACTGGATTCATAGAGGATGTAGAAGGAAGATCTCCCCCAGATGCGGGTAACGGGGTCTGTCCGGCTTGTGACTGTAGCAATTGTCTAGCGAGATCATCTGTTCGCTCCTTGGAAATAATCAGTTCCCTTCTTAGAGCGTTCGTTTCCTGACGGGCTGCATGCACTTCTGCCCTTAGTTCCTCAAGTAACTGGGCTAGCTGGTCGGTATCCGAGGTTTCCATAGCGCCTGGACGGGAGTTTTGTGGTAGGCTTTGCGTTCTGTAACGCTCACCTGATTCCCGTAGAGGCGCCGGTCTTGACAGGGCGTATACCGTATCTTCAAAGGTGATGTGTAACACACGGCTGGCTCTTTGGGCTGGACCTCTGTGCACTGTATGTCTGACTCGAAGGGTAAGATGTCTGCAGATAGAAAATATGGGATTAAGGAACTGGGTTATTGAACTCTACAAGATGCTGCGCCAGCCTTCCCCCAACCGGCGAACCATGGGACATGGCCTCATGACTGAGTGGGAGCGGCCGCGGCGTTACCTGAGGGCAAAAGGCAACTGCCCGAGCGGCCTTGGCACCACGGGTACCCTGTCGTCCACCTCTGGTACCCCTGCGTTGGCCTCTTTGACTGCCAGCTCCTTTCGCTTTACTGAAGGACGAGTAATAGCGAAAGGAACCACCCCTCCACTGCTGTCCCCTAGGACGAAAAGGCGGAGGTTGGCGAACTGCAGCACCCAACGACTTCGCTGCAGCTTTCGAGGTCTGCAACCTCTCAAGGCTCTCGTCAGCCTTGCTGCCAAAAAGGTGTTCACCGTCAAAGGGCATGTTGAGGAGCCGAGACTGCACATCAGGAGCAAACCCCGACTTCCGCAACCACGCAAACCTGCGTATCACGGTGCTCGCCGCCATGGACCTACTGACGCATTCAGCTAAGTCCAAACCCGACTGAACGGACTCACACATGGCATCCTTACCATCCTGGACCATAGCAAGGAAACCATCCCGTTCGTCCCCTTCGGGAATATGTTCAGCCGCTAACGCAACATAGTTCCACAGAGTGTGTGTGAAACGAGACAAGGCACAAATGGAGTTGGCCGCCTGAAGCGCCATACCACCAGAAGAAAACACTTTCTTCGCCCAGCCATCAAAACGTTTGTCGTCCCTATCAGGAGGGATGGTAGGGTACGACACCTGCTTTGCCGGCCCGTGGCCGCCTGCACCACCAAACTCTCCGGAGTAGGGTGCCTGGTCAAGTAGCAGGGGTCGCTACTGGCTGGACGGTATTTTCGCGACAAGGATCTGCCCACCGCCGGGAGACTCTCCGGAGCAGTCCAAGCCGCCGCCATCCTCCTCTGTAAAGCCATATGGAACGGCAGTACCGGATCAGTTGGGGGACCAACATCAAGGATGTCCGTCAGATCATCCTGCACAAACTCCCCTGGGGGAGCAGACCAACCCAAGTACTCAGAAACCCTAGCCATAAGGCGCCGGTACGAGGAATCGGCATGAGAGCCAGGCTCAGGCCTACAAAACTCCACCTCCGGAGAGGTGTCCAGTCCACTGGCATCATGCAGTGACTGTCTCAAATCGTCAAACTGACTATGGCCCGAGACAATTTCATCTGGAACCTGACTAGGAACCAGGCCATCAGAATCCTCATCCGCCTCTGAAATATAATCCAGGTGGCGAAAAGAAGGCACCCGAGAGTGCTTGCTCTTAACCAGAGCCTTCCTAGGGGGTTCTCCCGTGCCACGGGGTACCTCCGACACGAAAGGCGTCGAGCGAATCGGCGCCGGCGTCGAGAGAACCGGCATCGGTGCCGAGAGGATCGGCGTCGAGGAAATCGGAGCTGCGAGCGTGTCCCTCGACGACCTGAGTGTCGACGACTTCGACGACTTCCTCGGAGCCGGAGCCTCGAGAAAGCCTCTCGACGCCTCAGACGTCGATGTCTTCCTCGCAGACCTCACAGGTGCACGCGGTCTCGAACGCGTCGAGGACCGGGACCTGGAACGGGTACGTCGAGAACGAGTCTCCTTGTCCGAACGGGACCTCTCCGTGACTCGTGCTGACCACTCTTGCGAGCGGTGTCTCTCGACCTCTCACGACCGACCCCACTCGGGGGCGCGGACGGCATAGTACCCTGCGACTCAAGAATCGCCAGCATTTTCTTCCCGAAGGAAGCCCATTCCTCCGGCGTCGCACGGCTGGTGGGGTAAGCGACGTGCCGGGCAGAGTCCTCCGAAGAGGACCTGGAAGACGACCGGTGTCGGCGCTTCCGAGAATGCCTCAAAGAGGCTGAGGAGTGGCGAGACCGACTCCTAGAAGGAGACCCACGAGACTTCCGACGATGACGCGGAGAGTCACCCCTCGAATCATCCGTCGAAAGCCCCGCAGACTTCGACTTCCTGGGCTTGGACACCCGACCTACCGACAACAACTTCTTACGTTCGCGTAAGGCTTTGGACGTGAGCGACTGGCAGTCGATAGTCATCCGTGTTGTGGGCCTCCCCGAGGCACCAGAGGCAGGCGTCGTGCGAGTCCGTCACCGACTGTCATGATCTCTGCTTCCAAAAGATCAGGACCTGCCCGACTCCCTTGGAAGCAGACCCATAACCCCGGTTCCGAGTGCCAGCCAGTCCCAATTGGGACCTTTTGGACCCTGTCCTGGCGCCAGTGGCACCAGGCTCATAAAGATGCCCAGTCCCAGCGCTGGAAGCACCGGGCTCATAATGCTTGGGTGGACTTACCTGCAGCAGACCATGCTGCTTACTTACCTGCCAGTTGAGCCCCTGATCCTCTTCTGTTTGGGACTACTTTTCCTGTTGGGTGGGGCAGGAGCCACTCCCTAGGTTCAGAACACTGGAACTCTTCTGGAAAGCAGGAACTCTTTTCTTACCTAGGAAAGGCTGTGGAAGGAGACACCTAAGCACTACAGGAGGCTATTTAAACCACACCCGATGGATGAATCTTGCTTTGCGTTATTCTGCATTCTCTGCAGCAGAACGCTCATCGTGTCTTCTGCTTCTGATCCTGGGCCTAATGGAACAAAGGCTTACCATCCTGGAATCCAGTCTTCAGCAGCACCTGTAAAGACAAAGAAAGAACAGGTTAGTACTACGGTCTTCAGTGGCAGCGCATCTCTTACCTGGTCCATCGGCTGTCACCAACGCCTCGCGCTGCATTCCGGCATCTGAAAGACAAAGGCTTACCTACTGTTCGCATGCTCCGGAGGTCTTCGCACTGCATTCCGGCATCTGAAAGACAAAGGCTTACCTACTCTTCGCATGCTCCGGAGGTCTTCGCACTGCATCCCGCATCTGAAAGACAAAAGAAGGTGCGTTTAAAGACATTGGCCAACTTTATTACTCACGTGCCCTTACTCCTTCCCACGCCAAATCCAGTGGGTATTCCAGCACCCTTCCGCTTCTCTAAAGCTCCGAACTTGTACCTGCAAGATAAAAGGGACAGTTAGTGCGCATCGTGAAGCAGGCTACAAGCGCTTACTTACGTGCTTCCAGGCGCTTCTATTCCTCACGCGGGTTCGATCCTCAACTCTCATCAACCCGCCATCCGCCATCGCCGGAACCCTGCAAAACAAGAGATATCATTAAGACATTTGAAGTGCCCAGAACTTACCGTTCGTGCAGTTAACGACGGACAGCAGTCCTCTGAGGTCAAGAGGCCTGCACCCTTATCCAGTGAAGAAACTGGTTACGGCACCCTGCCCCGAGGCAGATGGAGAGCTCGGCGTTCATTTACCTAAGGTGAGGGCGTTAACCTTTGGGGTTCTACAGGAGAAGAGAAAGGGAAGAGGAGAGAGGCACCCAATAACCCCAGTTCATTAATCCCATATTTTCTATCTGCAGACATCTTACTCTTCGAGTCAGACATACAGTGCACAGAGGTCCAGCCCAAAGAGCCAACCGTGTTGTACACATCACCTTTGAAGATACGGCATTCACCCAGTCAAGACCGGCGCCTCTGCGGGAATCAGGTGAGCGTTACACCGACATCTTGGACCCACACTCCCCGCAATTCTTGAAACCCGGACACGGGGTCGAAGACGAAGTAGAAGACATCTTCACACGAAGGATTTTCACAAAACGAACAGGTTCGAAGAACCGAGAAGAACAGAACTCTAAAGAGTCGAGGCGTGAACCGAGAATCACGAAGCAACACATTCGCGGAAAAAACGGAACTGAGGCTACGGGCGTCGTGCGTCCTACTTATCACATCGGATGACGTCGGACGTGGTCCTCGACGACGGCGCATCGACGCAGGACGCATACGCCGAAAAAAGTTTCCGAAGCAGCACAGCTGTGGTGATTACATGTCATAGATATGGAATACGTCGGAGGACCCAATCCCCTCGAATGCAGTATTTCCCTTACCAGTCCAAGAGCATGATCTTACTAAAAGAGGTGATAATGTTTTGAGGAAGCCGACCTAGTGAGTACAGAAAAATTAAAACCACCCTCTGAAGAGATGGGGCTTATGCCAGACCTTGTGCTTGCCCAACAGAATGACCCGGTCTTGGCAGAAACATTCCTGAAAGTCATCATGCAAGTTGAAGGTAGGGCACAAGGAGGTCCCTTCTTTTATTTTTCAAACGTGGGCTGCTGTACCAAGAGATATGACCCCTGAGGGAATAGCCAGGATTCAGTTGATAATTCCCAGCAGCTAAATGAGAGTAGTTTTGGAAATGGCCCACTCATTTTACTGCAGGACATCTGGGGCTCACGAAAACTCTGGGGCAGGTTATCCCCATATTGTACTGGCCAGGAGTCCTTGCTGATGTGAATAATTATGTAGCCACATGTTCCCTTTGCCAGAAGACTAGCTCCACTGTAGTCCCTCCTGCCCCTTAACAGACATTACCAATTATTGAGGTACCCTTTTCACAAATCGGGGTGGACACAATAGTTCCTCTTGAGCCCTCGAAGTAGGGAACAAATATGTCCCCAGTTATACTCAATCATCCAATTTGATGTCCGCAAGCTTTTGCCCTCGGAAATATCACGCAACAGATCAGAAGAATTCTGATCCCTTTTTTGTCTAGAGTTGGGTTTTCCCAGGAATATCGAACAGATCAAGGTAGTACCTTCATGTAAAAAATAATGGCTGAAGAAATTTCACAAATGAAGACATTGCATACTTCTGTACATCACATGCAAACGACGGCCTGGTAGAAAGGTTGAACCAAACCCTCAAGAATATTCTTTAAAATCTGGGAGGCAGACAAACATAACTGGGATATTATTATCCCCTGGGTGTTGTTTGCCTTAAGAAAGTCCCCCAGGCCTCTAGGGTTCTCCCCTTTTGAACTTTTGTACGGAGGAGACTGTTCTCCCCTCCCCCCACCCCCTTTGTCACAGACTGCTCAGCATCTCAAGGATCATATGACTATCGTCAGTGAAATAGACAACATCTGGGAAAGGGCCAAGAAAAACAAAAAGCCCATTATGACCAGAAGGCTGTTTACCGCTCCTTTTCTATGAGACAGACAGTCCTAGTTTTATTACAAACTTCCGAGCAGAAAATGCTTTCAAAGTAGTTCGGGCCATATGGAGGTATTGAAAAGAAAAGGAACATGTCATTATTTCATTTCACAGCCTGATCGGAAATTAAAAATACAAATCTACCCCATAAATCTCCTAAATGAGGGGAGAATAGATCCAGTGGAAAACATTTCCATAACTATGGCCACACTACTTCGAGATGAAAGCTCAGTGTCAACTTTAGTCTTGCCTGATTTAGCATCACGCAGGCAGAGATTAAGGATTTGTTGTCCCTGTTTAATGCTGGGATGCAATTTTATAAACAACCAGAACTTCAGTAGAACCGGAAAAACACCTACAGGTAACAGGATCGGCCTTTGGGGTCTGAAGTGGACAACTGCCTTGTGGTTAGAAGGAATTTACCTGTAATCCCCTCTGAGTCCCAGCCCAAGGCACGGGCACAGAGACAACCCCAGGGAAACCCTGAAGGGAAAAAACCCTGTGAAGAGCTGCTGGGGTTCGCAGAATCCTAGGCGCAGTCTTCTACGGAAAAGGACCGAGGTCTTGTGGTCCAGGTGAGTTTGTCATCTGTTAGCTGGATTGGGCAACTTCCAGAGTTAACTACATAGACAGGAAGGGAGGTTACCCCAGGCTTCTATTCTACCCTCTTATTCCCTTTCCCCATTCACATGAATCATTCCTTACCCCTGGAGTGCAGCAACAGAGAGTGGATGTATTTGAAGCTTAGGAGGCAAGAGAGAGTGGACTGAGCTGTCGTAGAGAAAAGTGAGGAAGAAGCAGATTGAATAGTTGAAAGCTCGGATCTCTATGTTGTCAGAATATATGATGAAGCATTGAACTCATACCCGTGTTGCAGAAGCATTCCGTGAACGGAAGCACCCAAGCTTTCCGGAACGCGGAGATCAGAATGCTGATGAATGTTGCGGTGGCTGTCCCTACCTCGGAAGAAGGAAGAAGGATTACGTCAATCAGGAAGAGGAATTACACTCCGTGACAGATGCTGAAGGGGAGGAGCTATGCGAGGTATACACACCGTGTCGGCGTAATGAACGCAGTGTGAAGAGATTCAGATTCCGATTTGGGAATCGGGTAAGCGTGATGAGGACGGGGCCTCTGGCAGTCTGTATAGAGAGGAATACAAGTTTAGCAGATAGTAAAAGGAGGAAGTCAGATTCTGAATGCCCTTAGAAACAAGAGGCTAGGCGAACTTACGCAGCGTGGCAGTACTCCTATGAGAGCAGCGACGCAATGAGCTCCTGTTACGTCTTCCTGATATCCCAAACGGAAAGGGGGCATGACCACCAGAGGAGCATATTCCTTGGTGAAATAGACTAGACCGGTGCACCGAGTACTGTACTGAACAGAAAGCCGCTCCATCTTGGGGTTATACTCTTGGGAGTCATTAATGCTGGACAGATTCATCACCCCCCCGCCCCCCCCCCGGTTTTAGGCGTTTTAATTGAAAAACCTGCAAGGGCAAAAGGGGTTTTCAACCACATTCGAACTCCACCTGGAAAAGTTGTAAATTTAAAACCCTACCATATCCCCAAGATTAGGAAGGAAGCAATCCTCCAGGAGATCAAGAATATGTTGGGGGCGGATGTTATTAAGCCCTCCGGAAGTCTGTGGTCCTCGCCAATAGACGTGGTTCCAAAATCTGATCGGTCGTGGAGGTTTTGTATTGATTTTCACAAGCTGAAAGCCATCTCCCTGTTTGGCAATTATCCTATGCCTAGGATTGACCATCTAATTGACAAACTGACTGGTTACGATTCTCCACGATCAATCTAACCAAGGGCTATTGGCAGGTCCCTTTGAAGCCCTCCGACAAGGAGAAGACCGCCTTCTCCACTTCAAGGATTGTTCCAATTTAAGGTCCTCCCTTTTGGACTCCACAGGGCCCAGGCGACCTTTCAAAGACTTATGGAAGTATTGGCACCCTTTTCTCATTTTTGCAGCAAGTACTTGGATGATATAATCCACAGTCAAATTTAGGAGGAACCTGGTCATTTTTATACGAGATTGTAAGGGCGCCAAGGAAGGCGGGACTGACTGCAAATCCCAGGAAATGCCATCTTGCACAGTATACCGTTAAGTACCAAGAGCTCTTTGCTCGGAACATTTTGGTACAGCCCCAAATGGAAAAAAGGTTAGAGCTGTTGAGGAAACAACCCCTGCAAAAACAAAAAGGGAAATATGAGCGTTTCTCGGGCCTGTTGGATATTTTTAAACTTAAATGCAGAAATTAAAATGGGAAAAACAATGTCAGGATAGTTTGCAGCACAGCTGTGGTGATTACTGTCATAGATATGGAATAAGTCGGAGGACCCAATCCCCTCGAACATATACTTTGCACTGAGCCTGTCCTTAAAGTACCCGTTTTTACAAAAGGAGTTTATTAGTTTAGTTTATTATTTGTATAGCGTACCGCTAGACCCTGGGGCATCCAGGCGCTTGACATGATTACATAGTAGTGAAAAAGTGTTGCATTCGGATGTTACAGGCTAGGTAAGAGTCAGTAAGCATTACAAGAGTATGTAAACATTACATGCGATGAATACAAGTGAAAACAGTTTGCTGATAATATACATAATGAAAAAACAGTTACTGGTAATATGCACATTGTAGCTAATTATACATTGTAGCTCAGTTGCTAGAAGTATGCAGGTAGAGACATTTGTGCGATTTGAGAATGATCAGGATATACGGTATATGCAAATGAGTTATCATAAATCGGTGATTTAAGCTTACTTGGCCCGGAGCCAGGTTTTGGCGCTATGTCTGAAGCGCTGGAAAGAGGGTTCGACTCTCAGGTCGGTTGGTAGTGAGTTCCAGAGTTTTGCGGCAAGCACAGGGAAGCTTGAGCCGCCTGCTTTTTGGAGCTTGTATCTGGGGATATTTAAGTAGTGTGTTTGGGCTGATCTGGTTAGTCGGGCTGGTGAATGGAACGTGAGGTTGTCTGAGAGGTATCTGGGTGCTTGGTTCGATAAGCATTTGTGTGAGAGAGAAAGTGTTTTATATTCGATTCTCCCGACTGATGCTTTCAAGGTAGGTCTTGGAGCAGTTTTGTCACAAGAATAATGAAGGAATAGAGCACTCCATCCTGTATCTACTATTGAACTGGAGGCCGTGGCCATTAAGTGGGAAGTTTCTCATTTGAAATATTTCACTTGTCAGAAACTTCAACTCGTAAACAAATATTCGCCTTTAATTTGACTAGGGTTGCAAAAAGACACATCCCTGCATTATGCGTCGGTTTTTAGATCTCCAGCCATATTGTTTTTCCATCAAGCATAGAAAAGGGAAAGAACAAGGGAACATACATGTCATGTCCAGGTTTCTTTTAGCAGAGAATGGGGAGGCAATTCCTTAAGGGGAAGGCTGTGTGACAAATCATGGGATCACCTCCCTTCTGCCCATGGGGGAGCCCTTCCCTGTGAGGCTATGGTGGTGAGGCCGCTACCAGATATTCACCATAGGGGTCGTAAAAAGCAGGAGGAGCACACAGGAAGCATCTGGTCCAAGTCTGCAAACTGTGGTGCCTGAAAGTATAGTGCATGAGCGAAACCCACAGTGGTCCCCCCCCATTCGAACACTGCTGCCTGAGTGAGTGGTGCAGGTCCTTGCTATTGGAGGGCTGTGTTTGATCACTCACCTGAATTTAGGATAGGATTCCGGCAACTATTCCAGTAGATCAGCATTGGAGCCAAGTATCCTGTGTACCCGTGCAGTCTACTGCAGACCCATGGCAGACTCCTGAAGGGGCCTGGCAACCTTTCCTGCAACTGTCCCGGTGGTGTCCTGCTGGACTACCTGATCTAGAAGGCCCTCGTCGATGCTTCGATCCTTGGACTGTTGGGACAACCAGTCTAAATGTCTTCTTGCATTCCTGCAGCTTTGACCCTTCGGAATCGCACCTGGACCATACGGTAAACTAGCTCTGAATTGGACTACCGCACCAGAAGCGTTTTCGTCTGAAACTTCAGTGGTCGCCAGCCCATCCTACAAGCCGCCTTCCTGGCATGTTTCAGAAGGTCGTCTTCGTTCACGACTGGAGACACATCGGCTGGCTTCCATGTGCGGTTATGGTCACTGGAACCGGCTTTCTTCCGCCTGCTAGAGTGTCCTAAAGAAGCCTGCATAAATGTGTGCCAAATTTCTTCTTCAGAAAGGGTTTGTGGTGATTCAGGAGGAGGACACGTACAAGACATTTCACTATTTTCTTTATTAAACAAAAGGGGAAAAAATGAAATGACCATCTGTCCCTATACTAGAAGGCGTCCCTACCTAACCATAGTAGCTAAGGTGCTCGTCAGTCAGGGTCCTAATAGAATCTGTTCAATGTCCAAACTATCCTCAACTGGCCCCACTACTACAATAACTAAGGACAGGTGAATTACTCCCTTCTCTATTGGAATGTTTGCTTTCCATAAACCTTTTTTTTTTAAACCATTTTTATTGCATTTGATCAAAACAAACAATACAGCTAATAAATCTCTTGTACATATCTGTGAACGTATGCATATTTTAACAACCCTAGACTACCACTCCTCCACCCCTTAGCCCGTTCCTCCCGTCAAACTCCTTTTAGCATGTTGCATCACCCTCTGCCAATGTCTGTTCAATTACTTCTCCACTACTCACATTAGCCAGCAATGTTACAGTCCGGGTTATCTGTCGCTGGATGTCCAGGCATGCTTTCATTTTTTGTCCATCCCTGCCCACCCCTCTTAAATGCCTCCCCGCCTCCCCCCAACGCCTTCTCCCATGCCCTAGTTTCTGCTTTAATCCATTTATCTAGCTCCCTCCACCATCCAGCAATACTTGGTTCGTTAGGATGTTTCCAGCTCATGGGTATGCTCCGCTTGGCCGATATATACATCAGATCTTTCAGCCTATTCAGTGGTTTGTCCTTCACATTTCTCTTGTAGCCAGCCAGCAAGCACGCTTCCGGCGTCTGAGTGTCCAATACCACGCATCTCTGGGCTGCTTTGTCAGCTACTCCCCTCCAGAACCTCTGTACTATCGGGCATCCCCAAAACATGTGTGTAAGCTCCGCATTCACGTCTCTCCAACTCGGACATTCCTGTCTAGCCGTACCTTTGAATGTTGCTATGACCGCGGGAGTGAGGTATGCCCTGTGCGTTACGTACAGCTGTATTAATTGCAACTTGCCATTTCTAGACACCTTTTTATGGAACCCCATTATTCTTGCCCACTCCCAAACTTCTAAGGTCCTCCCCAATTCGATCTACCTTTACTTTTCAGTTCGGATCGCAATGTTTGGTATAACAGTATGTCATAGATTCTGGAAATGGCATGCCCACCCTCCGCCACCGTGAGCATCAATTCAATATCTTTGTTTCCTATAGCTTCCCCCACAATATCTGGCCACAGCCCTCTCACCGCTTTTAGTGCTGTGTTATGTAGTAGGAATTGCCCTGCGTGCAGTCCGTAGGCTTCTTGCAGTTCCTCAAACGTCATCCATGTACCATCCTTCCATAAATCCCCAACTGTGACTACTCTACACTCTTCCCACTGCATCCTGATCACTGCCCAATTCCCTGGTTTCCCCTTCAGGATCTAAGCAATCGGTATCTGTGGCTAGAGCGGCTCTACCAGTCCCATTGTTCTGCAAGCCCTATTCCATATTTGGTTTCCCAGTTTCACCAGGTATGAGGTAATGACAAGTTCTCAGGAAGAGATCCAGAGTAAGTCTCATGTATCTCCCTTTCATGACTGGCTGCAACAGCCCAGTTTCCATTGTGGGGTCATCTGCCAACCATTTTACCATATTTTGCAGTTGGCACACTAGGTAGTATAGCTCAAAATGTGTTATCTTGAGCCCCACCCCGAGCATACAGCCTTTGTAATGTATGTAATGCTACTCTGCTCCTCCTGTCTTGCCACAGGAACCCTCTACACATCGCCTCAAGGTCTCGGAAGAACCGCTTCGGGATATAATAGGGAACGTTCCTGAAGCAGTGCATGTGCCTTGGTAGTGCAACCTTTTTCAGTAACGCTGCCCTTCTCATCACTGATAAAGGCAACTTACTCCAGAAGTTCATAGATTTGACTAAATTTTACTTTGCCTGCTCCGGGTTACGTTTGTTTTCTATTTTAGGGTCATGTTAGATGTTAATGCCTAGGTATCTAATAGTGGTTTTGTTCCAAGGTAAGGGAAGAACTGGCAAGTCCTCTTTGGACCTCTGTGCCAATGCCGCTAGTGGCAACACACGACTTCGTCCTATATGACAATGCATTACTTACCGTAAAAGCATTTCTGATGGTTGTATCTGCTTAGATTCACATGCTGTGCATAGATCCGACATCCAGTGGTTACTGCGGAGTATTGCATTTTGTTTTTCGTAGTCGAAAAGGGGACGTCGACAAGGCGTGTCTGTAACACTAGCCCTATAGTGACGTGCGTTGTACCCACAATCCCTCACGCGTCGAGGTCCCTCCGTTTGTATTTTTTCTGCCCTGAGGGAGCCTTCTATATGTGAGTGAGTACAGAAAAGAGAGAGAGATGTGGAAAGATGTCTATGTTCCTTCCATCCGAGCGGGGAGGAAGGGTGGGCGCATGTGAATCTAAGCAGATACAACAATCAGAAATGCTTTTACGGTAAGTAATGCATTGTCTTCTGATGTTTGTTAATCTGCTTAGAATCACATGCTGTGCATACTAGCGAGCAGTACCCGGAGTTGGCGGTGGGTTATGAGAAGCAACAGTAGAGAAAAGATGTCTTAATACTGCCTGTCCCACCTGGGAGTCAGATCTAGAGTGTGCATCTATACAGTAGTGTTTTGTAAAGGCGTGCACAGAACTCCAGGTAGCCGCTTTGCAGATGGATTCAAGGGGAACATTTGCAATGAAAGCTATGGAAGCCCCAGTGCCTCGAGTAGAATGTGCTCTTGGCTTGAAGGGTAGTTCTCTCTTAGCAAGAGTGTAACAGAGAGTGATGCATTGAACAATCCATCTAGATATAGTGGACTTTGAGACTGCATCTCCTTCTCTTCCTGCTGCCACCGAGACAAAGAACTGATTAGTCTTTCTCAGTGGCCTGGTTCTTTCCATGTAGAACATGACAGCTCTGCGTACATCCAGTGTATGCAGACTTTTTTCTCCCAAGTTGGAAGGGTTTTGAAAGAACGTTGGTAGTTCTATTGACTGGTTTACATGGAATTTCGAGATGAATTCTAGTGCAAACCTTGGGTGTGTGCGTAGAACCACCTTATCTTTGTGAACTGTTACGAAGGGGTCTAGAACAGAAAGAGCCTGTAGTTCACTTACTCTCGTAATGGAGGTGATAGCTATTAAGAAAGCAGTCTTAAGAGTGAGGTCTTTAAGAGTTGCCTTGTGCATGGGTTCAAATGGCGAACCCATGAGTCTGAAAAGTACCACATTTAAGTCCAATCCGGGAGCTTGTTAGCTATCGGAGGGTGTATTCTCTTTACCCCCTCCATGAAGGCCTTGATAACTGGTATCTTCCACCACAACACTAAGTTGGGAAGTGGTGTATGCAGAAAGTGCCGCCAGGTGGACTTCAATGGAATTGAACACTAGACCTGAATCCAGTAAATGGGTCAAGTACAGAACAATATGTGTGGGAGAGCAGTCAACCGGGTTGACCCACCAGATGACAAATCTTCTCCACTTGCTAGAATAGCAGTGGCGAGTATTAGGTTTTCTGGCTTCCCTGAGGATGTCCATACATCTCTGCGGAAGTTGTAGATGTCCAAATTCTATGATCTCACGAGCCAGGCTGCTAAGTTCATGGTCTGAGGGCATGGATGCAGTGTCCTGCCCGTGTCCTGTGACAGCATGTTGTACGGGAAGGGAAGTTTCACTGGGGGAGATAGGGACATCTCCATCAAGTGAGCGAACCATGGCTGTCGGGCCCACATTGGGGCCACTAGTATCATGGTAACTTGTTCCTGGTGCATCTTGTGCACAACTTTGTTGAGAAGGGGAGTTGGGGGGAAAGGCGTAAACAAATTTCCCTGACCATTGAATCGACAGACCGTTCCCCTTGGACTGGTTCTGGGGGTACCTGGAGGCGTAACTTTGGCATTGTGAGTTCTCCAGAGTTGCGAACAGGTCTATTTCCGGGAATCCCCATTACGTGACGACGTCTAAAACAATGTCTTTGTGCAATCGCCATTCGTACTCTTCGGGCAGGGGGAAGTCTCTGCCGAGTTCGTCTGCTAGCAGATTGAGTTCCCCTGGTACGTGTTGTGACAGTAGGAACATGTTGTGTCTGAGAGCCCACTTCTATATTCTGGGCCAGCTTGGACTGTCCTGGAGAGTGGGTGCCCCCCTGCTTGTTGATGTAGTACATGGCTGTGGTGCTGTCTGAACGGACCATCACTGTCTTCCCTTGTAGGTGTTCCTGGAAGGCTTTTAGTGCTTTGAACACCGCCAGTAGCTCCAGTAGGTTTATGTGCTTGGATGCTACGCTCGGAGTCCTCACTCTGTGAGCAGTCTGATGGGATAGGTGAGCCCCCCATCCTGTGAGGGATGCGTCTGTGGTTAGAGTGGCCTCCACCGCGGGTGTGGCAAAGGGTTTTCCTATAATCAGGTTTTCCTTTCTCGACCACCGCAGCGAGAGAACCAAGGCCTGCGAGACCACCACTAGATCGTCCCATTGTCCGCTGCCTGACACCACTGGTTGTTGAGCCACTCTTGCATTGGCGCATGCGCAGGCGCGCGTGAGGTACCAAGTAAATACACGACACCATCATTCCTAGCAAGCGCATCGCTTTGCGCACCGTCACCTCTCGACCTGCCACATACTGGGGGATCTGAAACAGCATGTTTTGGACCCTCTCGTTGGAGGGGAAGACAAGGCCGTCCTTTGTTCGAATTAGAGCCCCTAGGAATTGTTTGACTTGGCTGGGGTCTAAGCTGGACTTCTTCTCGTTGATGGAGAAGCCCAGTTGGAACAAAAGGTCTACAGTCTTTTGGGTGTTTGAGAAGCATATCTCGTAAGAATCTCCTGTTATCAGCCAGTCGTCGAGGTAAGGGTATACTGGGATGGATAACCTGCGCAGGTGGGCCGCTACCACTGCCAGAACCTTCGTGAACACCCTTGGTGCAGATGCTATGCCGAAGGGTAGCACTCTGAACTGGTAGTGTTTGCCCTCTATCATGAACCTGAGGTATTTTCTGTGCGCTGGCAACATTAAAATATGAAAGTATGCATATTTCATGTCCAGTGCTGTCATGTAATCTCCCTGTGATAGCAGTGGGATCACTTCCTGTAAGGTCACCATACGAAACTTTTGGGGTTTGGCAAACTTGTTCGCTGGGTGCAGATCTAATACAGGGCGCATGGTTAGATCCTTTTTGGGTACAAGGAAGTACACTGAATAAATACCTTCCATTACCTGAGATAGAGGCACAACCTCTATGGCTCCTTTTTCCAGCAGTTGGTCCACTTCTTGGAGAAGGATGGCGAGATGTTCTGGTGTCATGCGGCGTCCCCTCGGGGGTCTGTATGTTGGGGAACTGTTGAACTCTATACAGTAGCCAAGGGCTACGGTGGAAAGTACCCAGCGGTCTGATGTTATTCCCTCCCATGCTGGAAGAAAGGATGTTAACCGGCCCCCAACCGGCGTTGCATGGGAGGGGACGCAAATCTTCACGTCACTTGGTGGTGTTGGTGGCTTGGGAGCCTCTGGGGGTGGAACCCCAGCCTCTTCCTTTGCCACGGCGTTGACCCCTCTGATTGTACTGGCCGGTATTACTCTGGTAGTTGCTGGCAGAATACTGTTGTTGGTTTTGTTGCTGGCGTTGTCCGCGAAAAAAGCGCTTATTACCAAATCCCCGCCTGTTAGGGGGTTTTGAAATTTGGTCTAAGGTCTTTATTGTGTCAAATTCTTTCTTCGCGTTCTCCAGCGCGTCATCCACTGCTCTCCCGAAGAGGTTGGACTCCTCTATGGGTTTATTAATAAGGGACGCTTGTGTTTCCGCCTTATATCCGGAATTGCGAAGCCAGACGTGACGCTTCAGTAAAATTCCTTGTACCAAAGTGCGGCCAGCCATCTCTGCTGCATCGAGGGTATTCTTGACGATGCTTTGATTTACCAGAGAGCCCTCGTTAACTGTAGCCAGCAAACGAGTCTTAGGGGTTCGGGAACTTCTTCGATGTCCTGTTTGAGCTTAGCCCATTGAGCATCGGCGTAGCTTGCCAATAGGGTATTATTATTGGCAATTCTGGTAGAGAATGCTGCAGAGGTGGTGATTCTCTTGGCTAGGGCATACAGCTTCTTCCCCTCTTTATCTGGGGGTGCCTCGCTGGTAGATAGTGGGACTCCTGCCCTTTTCCTGGTGTTGGTCACGGCCAGGGAGTCCGGGATTGAGTGACCCTTAATATATAATGGGTCTGATTGAGAGGGAGTGAACAGTTTCTCAATCCTCGGATTGACCCCTCTCACCAATGCAGGAGTGGAAAAAGAAGGTGTAATACGTCTCTTAACTGAGGCGAGGATGGGTATAATTTGGCTAGTGGGGGGTTTTTCCTTGATAATCCTCTCCACGAAATCGGTGTCTGGGGTGACTTCCCCAGTTTCAATTTCGAAATGTGCTGCTGCCTTCTTCAGCAGTGCATTGAAGGTGGGTTGATCATCGACAGGCGAAGGGTTCCCGACTTGTGTAGTTTCAGTAGACCTGATGACTATACTGCTACTGCCTGTGTCTGTCGACCTAGCCGGTGACTAACAGGGATTTGGGTCGCCCTCGCCTGTGTCCTCCTGGAATCCCTCCTCACATAGGTTAGTTTCCTCGTGAAAACCTTCCTCTTCTTGTTGGTCTTCAACATAGGTGAATTCATCTTCCTCCTGGAAGAAGGTATCTTCCTCAGTGGGATTGTAAGAGTATATGCCCTCCTGTATGGGGTCCTCCTGTATGGGGTTATAAAACTTCTAATATTTAGCCCTTGGACTCTCCAGGGGTGCCTCCCTTTGTCTCTTGGGTGTCCTGTCTTCTGGGATGGACATGAACCTGTCTAGTTTATCCATACAGGTCTGGAACCTTTCAAAGGTCCACTGAGGTCGGCCAGGACGGTCTGGGAATGAAAAAGGAGTTTCTTCCTCCTGTAATTGTCTGGTTCTGTCCCATAACGTCGAAGAAAGAGAGCCTTCGCCTTCTGAGTAGCCTTCACGCTGGCTAGGGCCTTCTGTCGGCGTCGGGAACTGGCCTGATCTGTTTTCCGGCGCTTTCGGCGTATCTTTGGCCTTGTGCGCGGTCTTCGGTGTCTCACTCGCCGTACGTCTCTGGCCGTCCTTAGTTGCTATGCGCGCGAGGCTTTCGGCGATCATTCTCTCTTCCGAGGGATCTGTCGCCTCGCTCTATGTAACGTCGAGCTTTTGCTCGTCGAGTCCTTGCCCGTCGAGTCCTTGTTGGCAACGTGAGCACTCTTGCAATGTGCGTCGCCGGAGGTTTTGGTGTTAGCGCCTTATTTTTAGAATGCCCAGTCGCCTGTCGTGGAAGCGGTGGCGGGGAGGGCTGACGACACTTACGGTCGGCAGAAGACGCCCGTGGGCCCGGCGTCCCCGTTGGCGCTATGGCTGCCTTCGTCTTCAACGAATGCGTGCCGGGGGGTATGTGCTTTGGTGTTTTTCCGTGTGCGTCCTTGTCGCTGGGGTGTTCATCCCCATAAGCTGGGCGTGAGCCGGGCTTGTCGGCGCCAGGGACGGACGAGGAGTGTGAACGCTCCTTTGAGAGGTCTACAGCCTCCGTTACGGGGGCCGTGTAGTCACTGTCCTCGTCACACTCGGCGGCGGGCGAGGAGTAAGGCCTAGACATGGCGTAGGCCGCCCACCTTTTGACCCTGCGGTCTTTTACAGTTTTGGACTTTAGTAATTTACAGGCTGCACAGCCGTCCTCCTGGTGATCGAGGGGTAGCCAACGGTTGCACCGTTTGTGCTTATCCTTCCAGGTATATTTACCCTTGCAAAGCGGGCAAAACCTAAATGGCGTCCTCTCCATAGCGGAGGGCAATAATTGTGACTACGACCTCGAAAGAGAGGGAGGGGAAAGAGAAAGGCATTCTTAAAGAGAAGAAAGAAAGACCACAAAACCCCACTCTCCCTACTGTGTATGGCCGGCGAGGCCTGGCCACGTGTTCGGCAGCGCTGAGGGATCCCCTCCACTCGTCCTTCCGTCGAAGTTCTTGCTCGGCGGAGAAACAGCTCTGCGTCGAGGAGGGGGGGGGGGGGAATCTACGTTATTGATATTAATGACAAACGACCAAAGGTCGAAGAAACTATTTTGCAATGTCTCTCTAGGAGCTCCGCATAGAGGCGACCAGTAGCTGGGCAGAAAAAAACAATCTGAGGGACCTCGACGCGTGAGGGATTGTGGGTACAACGCACGTCACTATAGGGATAGTGTTACAGACACGCCTTGTCGACGTCCCATTTTAGACTACGAAAAACAAAATGCAATATTCCGCAGTGACCACTGGATGTCGGACCTATGCACAGCATGTGATTCTAAGCAGATTAACAAACATCAGAAATTTTTATACCTGTGAGCCTGCTCGAGTTATCCAGTACCTCTAAGATGTAAGGGAGATGCCGCTCGGGATCACTGAGATACAATAGAACATCGTCAGCGTACATGGACACCACATGTCACACCCAGCCTGTGTTTATGCCTGCATCTCCATATTCCTGTCGCAGGTATGCTGCCATGGGCTCCGCCGCCATAATATATAGCATCAGGGACAATGGGCATCCCTGCCTCGTGCCTTTATGTAGCTGCCATACTTCAGAGTACGTACTTCACGTCCGAACCCTGGCTACTGGATCAGTATATACCAACCTCACCCATCTTCTTTACCGTGGCCTGATCCCCATCTTAGTCATGGTTGAATACAACCAATCCCAATGCACCGGGTCAAATACTTTGGTTGCATCTAGTGAGGCCACTGCGCCTTCTATATTGCCATTTGCAGTGCTACAGATTACATGGTGCAATCTCCTGAGGTTTTCTGTTATGGTCCTGCTCGGTACGTACCCGGTCTGGTCCGGATGGATCAGTATGTGTATCACTTTGTGAAGTCTGTTCGCTAGGAAGGATCTTACTATACTGGTTTAGCAGCGACAGTGGTCTATAGGATATACAGTCAGTGTTTAATTTAACCGGTTCAAGCAGCGGAACGATCAGAGCCTCCCTCATGCTTGCGGCTAGGATGTGAACTGTGTACGCCTCGTTGTACACTTGGCACCAGAACATCGCTGTAAGCTTTGTAGAATTCACTCAGGAGCCCATCTGTGCCTGGGGTTTTCCCTCTGGGGAGTGTTCTAACTGTGGCTTCTAACCCTTCTGGGGTTATGGGTGCCTCCAAGGGCTCAGATTGGAGAGCATCAAGTCTGGGCAGTGTGATAAGGTCCAAGACATCTTCTATGTCTCTTTCCTCTCTCCTTTGAGGGGTCTGCATATAGAGCTCTAAAATATTCGGAGAATACTTTGTTTATTCCTGCCTGAGTATTCACTTCTTCCAGGTCTGTGTTCTGAATTGAGCATATTGGGGGTCTCGTATCATCGCGTTTGCACAACCAGGCGAGCAGTCTCCCAGGTTTGTCCCCTTTCAGTGCTTCATGTAGCTGAACTTACCTAGTCTATCCCACTGCACAAAGCATGCTTGTTTCAGTGTAATTATTTCCTCTATGTGTTCTTTATTGTGCTTGGCTTCCCCCTCCAGTACTCTCAACTTTTCTTCAATATTCTCCAGTTCCCTAGTGATGACTTTCTGTACCAATCCGGACTCTGCTATCATATCCCCCTCTAATCGCCACTTTGTATGCCTCCCAGACTGTGCACACCTTATTTACAATTCACTCATTTACTGTGATGTAGTCTACGGTGCTCCTCCTGATGTGCTTGGCAAATGCCGTGTCCTGGAGTGATTCGCTCCTTAGTTTCCAAGTGGGGATAGGAGGTCTCGGTGGAGACACCCTCCATCTCACCACGAGTGGGGAGTGATCAGATAGTACCCTGGGCAAGTATTAAAATTCTGAAAATTCCAACAGGGAGCATGTAATCTATTCGCGTGTACACCTCATGGGGGGCTGAGTAATGGGAGTATACTCTCTTCTCCCCTTGCTGTGCCCTCCACAGATCCTTCAGTTGTAAGTGTTTCAGAAGGGCATTGAGCACCTTGGCTGGGAGGGGCGGGGGGTAGCTTTTTATGTTTCTCATCCGACCAGTCTTTCGTGGGATCGATAGTACAGTTAAAGTTTCCTCCCCAGAGTGACCACCCCTCTCTAGAGGGCACCAGCCTTGCATACAATTTTCTGAAGAACACTGTGGCATCAGGCGGGGCGTGGCCAGGAAGCCATGTGAAAAGACGTGTCCATACGGGGGCTCCTGCAGATCCGCACATTATCCGACTGAAAACCGTGCAAGGACTGATGCAATTATGCTGTGACAAAGAGGATCGTGTACACGAAGCTTGGGTGCACGTGTGGATACATTTTGGCACGGACCCGTACTGAAGGAGCGCTGCCAGAGGCTAAGGGAAAATCTCGAGGTGAGAGCGTAACGAAGAAGAATATGGCCGCCGCCGCATAATCAAGGAACAAAGGAGAGGCTGGCCTGGGCGCCTGGCGACTTGTCTGCCCGCGCGATTGCAATGGAGGTGCGCGGCATTGGAGGAGCATGGATCGGGTGTGCTACAAACATTAAGGGCACCCGACACCCAGTCCAAGGCCCGCGAGGTGTGCAGCCTCTGCAGTGAAGCGGCTCCGTGCAACGCGGCCCCGAGGCCCGGGAGTTGCTGAAGCAGCCTGGTGCAGGAGCATCAGGATCGGAAGGTATGCAGCCTGCACGAGCGAGCGGCTCTGGGCGCGGCGGCTTCAAAGCCCGATTCACCGCTGCGAAGAACAGCGCGTAACTGAAAGGGAGCCGGGCCTGGTCAGAGATACATTGTATCTCGTGTTACGGAGGATCGGCCGCGGGAGCAGCAGTGCGGCCAGTGGACAGCTGGGGCATTGAGCCCTGACAATAACGCGGATGTCTTCCTGGAAGGCTACAAATGTAGCGAGCGCTCCGAACACGGAGTGAGGCCCCTGACATTTTGTAGCCCAAGCGCCGGGGCTTTCCATAAGCATACAGCTGAGGCTGAATGAGGTGAAGGCAGGGCTTAACAGGAGGTGAGAGCCTGCAGTACAATATTGGATTGTGGAACTGTTGGCAGGCGAGGGAAAAAAAGCGCAGATAAAGATCCCAGAGGTTGCTGAAAACACACATGGGCACTTCTGAAAGTGCTGGGAGCGCCCTCAGAACTTTTCAAAAGAAGGAGAAGCGCAGTTCCACCCATTATTGGATTGTGAGAGTCAGAGAAAGAAGATATAATGGCCGGAGGGGCCAGGGAACAAAGGAGCCTCGTGACAGAAATGCAACGGTAGCGAAGGGAAAGCAAAAAAGTGCACTGGGACACCCTGCTGCAGATCCAAGCGCGGACAGGAGGCTGCCTCTGACGGGAGAAATGTCTAATAAGCCCCTGAGAGCGAAGGGTAAACAGCCCACGCTGGACGAATACGCAGGACACCGACTGGCCCGGACGGAGCCAGAAGTAAAGACAAACCCCCAGCAGGGGAAATGGCCGCGGGGGGCACGAATCAGGAGGTCCTTGCGGCGATCGTGGATCTGAAGGTGGCCTGGGAGACCAGGCTCCAGTTGGCTGTGACGGAATTGAAGACGGCAATGGAACTCCAGGTCGGGGCGGTGCAGGAAGACGTGAACCTCCTCAGGCAGGACGTGAGGACTCTGGCGGAGCGCACGGAGACTCTGGAGAAAGAAATGGGCCCTACTGCGGCAGACTGTGCTGCGCAGAAGCGAGAGCTCCATGCCCTGGTGCAACGTGTGGGCAACTTGGAGAGTAGGGCGGAGGAGGCGGAAGGACGCGCCCGGAGGAACAACATTCGCATTGTTGGACTGCCAGAGGGAGCTGAGGGTCACAACCCTACGGAGTTCGTGGAAAATATGCTGCTGCAGGAGATGACTGGGGGAACCCTGTCTCAGGGATTTGCAGTGGAAAGAGCGCACAGGGCCTTAACGAGAAAGCCGCCGCCGGGAAATCCGCCCAGGCCAATGATCGCCAAGATCCTCAACTACCGGGACCGGGAAAGAATCCTTGAACACTTCCGCAAAGGGGGAACAATACAACGAGGAGCAGCAAACATAACTGCCTACCCTGATTATACCCTGCAGGTACAGCGAAGCCGTATGAACTTTGGATCGGTCAAGAGGAGATTGCGGGAAGCTGGGTACAAATACATGCTGCTCTACCTGGCCAAGCTAAAGGTTTTTTATAAGAGCAAGATGCTGTTCTTCGACACCCCGGAGGATGGTATGGGGTGGCTGGACGTGCAGAACTGCCCTCAAGAGCCAGATATCCAGAAGGCAGACGGAGCAGGACGAGATAAGTAAAGCTGCGGGCCTGGTTGGGCTGTGGACTGTGGGACTTGATTATAGTCATTGAAGCAGTTGGAGAGCAGGTACGCGCTAGTTGGTAGGAAACATGATCCGTGGGCACGGATACTGCTGCGAGAGGAAGGAGCCTCCTGGGGCCGATCTTTATATCCCCATTTAGAGTTTAGTTTGGTCACCGATAGTGAGGTGACACCCTGTCGGGTTCTCAAATTGGGCTTCCAAGGGAGAACCAAACGCGGGGATGCCCGAGATCCAGGGATGGAGCTGGGCAGTTGGTTGGGTTTTGGGGTGTTTAAGTTTAAATATGAGCCTTGGGGGAAGAACTAAAATCAGGAATCTGTTTGGTGTGGGGGGGGGGCTGCTTGGAAGAGGGAAGGGGAGCTATTGATGCACCATGGGGGACCTTAGGATATTAACGTGGAATGTTAGAGGGCTCAACAGTTATTTGAAGCGGAACAAGGTTATGCTGTATCTGAAGCGACAGAAGATAGACGTTGCCTTGCTACAGGAAACGCATCTGACGCGAGAGAAAATGGAGTTGGTAGGGAGGAAATGGAAAGGGACAGCGGTGGGTTCGTTGTACTTTGCTTATGCAAGAGGAGTACTTGTCTGGGTGGCGCCACATGTCCCATTTAAGTTGACTGAAGAAGTTGTGGAGGCGGATGGGAGGTTGGTTATAGTGAGGGGGCTGATAGAGAACAAAGAAGTATGCATTGTAAATACATACGCCCCCAACCAAAACACGGCGACATACTTTAGAACGCTGTGTACCAAGCTCAGTGCGTGTGTGGGGGGTGCGGTGATGTGGGGTGGGGATTTTAATTGTGTATTGAATCCTAGGGTAGACAGGTCGGATGATCAGACGGCCAAGCCCAGCCCAGCGGCTAAAGTATTGCAGACGCTGCTAGCAGACTTTGGCTTGGTAGATGTGTGGAGAGCGAAACACCCTGACGAGAGGCAATACTCGCACTATTCGGCTCCGCATCAACTACATACGAGGCTTGATTATTTCTTTGCCACTCTGGACATAGTTGCGGATAGAGACCATATAGACTACAAAGCAAGAGTTCTCTCTGATCACTCGCCCCTGGTCCTGAGGTGGCAGTATTGCCCCCCAAGGGCGCGCATACCAACATGGCGCCTCAGGGCGGAGGCGCTCAAAGACCCAGTCTTCAGAGAAGACATAAGGGATGAGATTATTGCTTACTTCGAGGTGAATACTGGTACTATAAAGTCGGCTGGTACTTTATGGGAGGCTTTTAAGGTTGTGATGTGGGGGATCGCCATTGCGAAGTCAAAGGGATTGATGGGTGGAGTTCTAGCTGATCTACATAGAGCTGAGATCGAGCTGGAAAGAGTGTTGGAAGGTGGCGGGGCTGATACAGAGGTAGTCTTCAAATTACAACAGAAGTGCGCAGAATACTGGGAAAGGCTCTGTAACTTAAATTATAAAAAGTATATAGAGAGACAGCATGCGGGAGGAGATAAAACGGGCCGACTCCTAGCGTGGTTGTACAAGAGCGAAACCCCGAGATCCCCGATTCGAATTGTAACCAATGAAGAGGGCGAGAAGGTGGACACCCAGGAAGGTGTAAATAGGGCATTTGCGGAATACTATAAGGCATTATATGAAGATGATGCGGGGAGCAGCCAGGAGGAGATAGACGAGGTACTGGAAGATATAGGCCTGCCTAAGGTCAGTGACGAGGAGAGGGAGGAGCTGGATGCTCCGATCACTCTGGAGGAATTGAAAGAGATTGTAAGGCAGTTACCCACCAGCAAGGCTCCAGGTGCAGACGGGTTCCCTAGTGAATTTTATAAAGTGTATGGAGAGGAGGTGCTCCCACCCATGCTAGAAATGCTTAATGAAGCGTTTGAGGTGGGACGGTTGCCGGAGTCACTCAGGGAGGCGATCATAATACCGCTCCCCAAGCCCAATAAACCGGGACACAGTTGCGGTTCCTACAGGCCCTTGTCGATGCTGAACCAGGACAGCAAGATACTGACAGCTGTCCTGGCCAACAGAATGCGGAGAGTAATCGGCAAGTTAATTCACCCTGACCAAACGGGCTATGTCCCGAGCAGGAACATCACTCACAACCATAGACGACTCCACCGAGTGGTCGAATGGGGGTGCAGTGATGACGGCGAAATGGCGATTGTGGCATTGGACGCAGTTAAAGCGTTTGACTCTGTTAAGTGGCCGTGGTTGTTGGCGGCCCTAGGAGGGTATGGAGTGGGGCCAGGTTATATTAGATGGGCTGAGATGTTATACAGTGAACCGCTGGCCAGGGTCCGTACGGGTGCAGTGGTGTCTGAAAGATGGCAGCTGGGCAGAGGCACTAGGAAGGGGTGCCCCTGGTCCCCGATGCTGTACATACTGGCCCTGGAGCCCTTAGCAATATACCTCAGGCAACAATATGACCCGATCGGTATTGAGGTGGAGGGGAGCGTCACCTTATATCCTTGTATGCAGATGACTTGTTACTATATCTGAAATACCCGGAAGAAAATATGCGGTATGTTTTGGAGGTGATGGGGAGATATGCCAGGCTGTCCGGTATAGCGGTGAACCCCCAGAAATCTGCTCTATTCCCGCTGGGTAGCTATGTGGGAACTCCTGTAGAGAGGTTTGCCGGTGTTGCAGATCCCATGGGCAGCGAGCTCTTTCCGCTACCTTGGAATTGATGTGTATCACATGACGGAGGAAGAACATAGGCGCAATACTGAAATAGCCATTGGGAAAATCGGGAAATGCATGAGGTTCTGGGAGAGATTGCCCTTAGCGATGATGGGCCGAGGTGCTATGCTTAAAATGGTGGTATTACCTAGGCTTTTGCATTACTTCAACAATATCCCATACATGATACCTAAGAAGTTTTTTGTTAAGCTGCACAGTATGTGCAGGGAATTTTTGTGGCACAGTACCCGGAACAGAGTTGCATTATGGAAGCTGCAGAACTTTTACGAAAAAGGCGGTATTAAACTGCCTAATTTTGAAGCCTACTTTGTAGCGGCGCAACTGCAATATGTGGCTAAGTGGCTCTCCGATGAAGAGACCCCTGAAAACAGGTTGTTCGGGAGGGACTGTACCCCTTTTTACTTGCGGGAAATGATCTGGGTGGCCAGCGCAGACATGAGGGAGCGCCCTAGAATGCTGTTTTTGGGGTGGAACATGTGGCGCCGAGCCTGTCGGATGATGGGGGACCCTTTCC
This sequence comes from Ambystoma mexicanum, assembly GCF_040938575.1. Classification (NCBI taxonomy): domain Eukaryota; kingdom Metazoa; phylum Chordata; class Amphibia; order Caudata; family Ambystomatidae; genus Ambystoma; species Ambystoma mexicanum. The sequence continues at coordinate 150,749,254 of NC_090930.1, read as the reverse complement.
CGTGTGTTCCGCAGATACCGTTGGTCGCACTGGCAAAGGGAGACAGGCAGCTGAGGGTAATTATCAGGACATACTGGGAATCAGTGGGACTAGTCACTTTGGGAGACATTTGGCAAGACAGGACTATTATGGAGTTTGGGGAACTGGGGGAAGTGGCGGGATTGCACAGAGGCCAATATGTCACTTATCATATGGTAGTGCAGGAGATTCGGAGCAGATGGCCTGCAACTACTTTGGCGGGGGAACCGGATGCTACTGTATGATATATCGGAGGGTGGGCATGAGGTTTCCAGAGTGTATGAGATGTTGATGGCTAAGGTTGGAAGGGACCTGGTGCACTTGAGATTAGAATGGGAAACAGAGATGGGAGCCCCGATGGAAGATGGGATGTGGGAACGTGCTTTGGGATATCATAAGAAGGTGTTGAGAAATGCCAGGTTCAAACAAATACAGTTATATATAACGCATAGGGCGCACATGACCCCTCTGAGAATATCAAAGTTCCGAAATATTGGTCGCCAGGCGTGCCCTAAGTGTGACGAGGAGAATGCCGACATGATACACATGTTCTGGGCGTGCCCGGTAATTGAATGCTACTGGGGTGAAGTGGCACAGAAACTAGCAGGAAAGGGGGTCACACTTAAAATAGACTCGGCCTGAGCCTGCTTGCTGGGAGGGTATCCCAGAGCGCGAAAACTCAAACATGTGGGGAAACTGAGAGATTTGGCAGATGTGCTTGCGAAACGAAGGATCGCCATGGGATGGAAGGAGTGTCATAAGCCGCGGGTGGAGGTCTGGTGGAAGGACCTACAAAAATGGGCAGAGGCTGAAACAGTGGTGTGGCAAGAGGCTAGTAATGCGGGGGGGGTGAAGAAATGGGCTCCCTCATGGCATGGAAATTATTGATAGCTGAAATGTTTGGAGCAGTGTCGGCTCCTGTTGAATCTGAGGGCAGCGATACCCTGACACACGAAGCGGATACTGAATGTGAAGAACAAACAGGCTCATAAGGGGGAGGGACTGGGATTGCAGTGTTTATGTTGTTCAATGTGTTTAATTATGTTTTGTTGTATTGTTGTTTGGTTTGAATAAAATAAAAATCATTTTTTTAAAAACACTGTGGCATCATGGTTCGGGGTGTATGCATTTACAATATACATTTCTTTATTTTCTATACTCCTGTGTAACAATACCATTCTCCCTTCATTATCTGTCTTTGAGGTCAGCACCTTGAATGGGACTGTGGGGGCTACCCAAATGAGCACCCCCCTCGTGTATGTCGAGTATGTGGAGCCCACCATCACGCCCATCCTCTGTCGGCATCTGCTGAGGTGAGTGGATTGTGGCCCCAGGCCCTACTTGCCAGCGTTCATCTTGCCCATTGAATTTGAGCCCCCAGCTCCCATGCGCGGCCTTTGCTTCCCAAGCCCTCTTCCTGGTTCCTTCGAACTCCCGTCCCGCCCACCCACCGTGCCCGGATTGGTCCTCCGACTGTTACCCTGGCCATTACTGCCCTTCCCAGGGCAGCCCTCTGCCCGTGCAGCCCCTGTTGCTAAGGACCCCAGGCAAAGGACAACTCCTGGTCGTATCTGCAGGTATCCGCAGGAGAAGCAAGAAGCCAACAATAAGTGTGGCAAGGGCGGGGACTGAAGCAATTACTTCAAGCCATACTACCCTACCATTCTACCCTATAGGCGAAAATGGTCATAAAACCTTTCCATCTGTGGTGTAGTTGCATTTAGAGGGTCTTCCCAGTAGCATATCAGTGGTATAATTGCATTCAGAATGTCCGCCTAATAGAACACCTGTGGTATAGCTCCGTTAAAAAGTGTGCCAAATCATATCTGTGGCTTAGTTGCATTCTAGAAAGTCTGCCTAATAGAATATCTGTGGTCTAATTGCATCTAAAGTCTGCCTGATAGCTTATCTGCCGTCTAGTTTGCACTTAGGAAATCCACCTAATAGCATCTCTCTGGTATAATTACATTCAGAAAGCTTGCCGATTAGCATATCTGCGGTGGAGTCTACTTTTAGAAAATGTCCCTAATAAGCATTCTGTGGTATAACTGCATTTAGAAAGTCTGTCTATCGCACATCTGTGGTATAATTACTGTTAGAAAGTCTGCCTAATAGCATATCTGTGGAACAACTGCATTCAGAAAGTCCGCTTATTAGCACATCGGTGGTGTAGTCTACAGTTAGAAACTGCCCCCGACAGCATATCCCTGGTATAATTACATTTAGAAAGTCTGTCTATATCATATCTGTAGTATAATTGCACTCAAAAAATCTGACCGATAGCACATCTGTGGTGTAGTCTTCATTTTGAAAGTCCACCTAATAGCATATCTGGTGTACCCTACACTTAGAAAGTGTCCCTAATCAGTGGTATAACTGCATTTAGAAATTCCACCCAATAGCATATTTGTGGTCAGGTTCCATTCTGAAAATCTAAATAGAAACTGTGATATAGTTGTATGTAGAAGCAGTGATTGATCCCACCCTGTGGTATAGTTGTAGTTAGAAACTGTGAATAATATAACCCTGTGATATAGTTGAACTTAGAAAGTGTGGGGACTGAAGCAATTACTTCAAACCAGACAACCTTACCATTAACTCCTACAAGCCCTACGGTTGAGAATTTAGAAGTGTGACCGATAGCGTGCCCTGGTTGCATTTAGAAGTGTGCCCAATATCCTCTCGGTGCAAAGTTGAATATAGTTGCCTAATATCCTCTCTGTGCAAAGTTGAATGTAAAAGTGTGCCTAATAGCGTGCCCTGGTTGACTTTAGAAAGTGTGCCCTATTGCGTGCCCCCAATTTAGCTGCCTAATATCCTCTCTGTGCAAAGTTGCATGTAGAAGAGTGCCCAATATCCTCTCTGTGCAAAGTTGCATGTAGAAGTGTGCCTAATATCCTCTCTGTGCAAAGTTGCATGTAGAAGTGTACCCAATAGCGTGCCTTGGTTGAATTTAGAAGTGTACCTAACAGCGTGCCTTGGTTGAATTTAGAAGTGTGCCCAATATCCTCTCTGTGCAAAGCTGAATTTAAAAGTGTGCCCAATAACGTGCCCTGGTCGAATTTAGAAGTGTGCCTAATAGCGTGCCCGGGTTGACTTTAGAAAGTGTGCCTGATAGTGTGCCCCTCAATTTAGCTGCCTAATATCCTCTCTGTGCAAAGTTGAATTTAGATGTGAGCCTAATAGCGTGCCCTGGTCGAATTTAGAAGTGTGCCTAATAGCGTGCCCTGGTCGAATTTAAAAGTGTACCTAATAGCGTGCCCTGGTTGACTTTAGAAAGTGTTCCCAATAGTGTGCCCTTGTTGCATTTAGAAGTGTACCAAATATCCTCTCTGTGCAAAGTTCAATTTAGAAGTGTACCCAATAGCGTGCCCTGGTTGTCTTTAGAAGGGTGCCTAATATCCTCTCTGTGCAAAGTTGAATTTAGATGTGTGCCTAATAGCGTGCTCTCTGTCCAAAGTTGAATTTAGAAGTGTGCCCTGGTTGCATTTAAAGTGTACCTAAAATCCTCTCTGTGCAAAGTTGAATTTAGTTCCCTATTATCCTCTCAGTGCAGAGTTGAATTTAGAAGTGTACCTCATAGCGTGCCCTGGTTGACTTTAGAAAGTGTGCCCGATAGTGTGCCCCACCAATTTAGCTGCCTAATATCCTGTCTGTGCCAAGTTCAATTTAGAAGTGTGCCTAATTAGCATGCCACGGTTGAATTTAGAAGTGTGCCTAATATCCAATCTGTGCAAAGTGAATTTAGAAGTGTACCTAATATTCTCTCTGGGCAAAGTTGAATTTAGAAGGCTGCCGAACAGCGGGCCCTACTTGAATTAAGAAGTGTGCCTAATAGCGAGCCTTGGTTGAATTTAGAAGCGTGCCTAATATCCACTCTGTGCAAAGTTGAATTTAGAAAGCATGCCCAACATCGTGCCTGGTTGAATTTAGAACATGTGCCCAATAACGTGCCCTGGATGAAATTAGAAGTATGCCCAATAACTCCATCTGACATTTCCATCTAGAAAGTCTGCCCTATAGCTTACCCGTGTCATAATTACATTTAAAAAGTCTGCCCTACAGCATATCTGTGGCATAATTGCTTTTAGAAAGTCTGCCCTATAGCATATCAGTGTCTTAATTGCATTTAGAAAGTCTGCCCTATAGCATATCTGTGTCATAACTGCATTTAGAAAGTCCTCCGAAACTGCACTGTGTTGTGGGTATATTCGAAATCCTGCCTAATAGCATACTGGTATCCCAGGTTGCTAGAAGAAAGCCTACCTAGTAGCGTAGCTGGGCTGTAGTTGCAACTAGATAGTCTGCCTAATAGCATATTCTATGATCTAGTCACATTTCAAAACTACCTAAAACGCATATCTGCTGCCTAGTTCACAATTAGAACATTCAAACTTAGAATACGTGAATATTATCACCCTGTTTAGTTGAACCTAGAAACTGTGAATAATCTCACCCAGTGGGATAGTTGAACTTATAAAGTGTAAATATAAAGCGAAATTTGAATCTGAAACTGTACCTAATAGCAGGTACTGCTGTGATACTGTCAATCATAGAAAGAGTAAAAAATGAACATCTGGTGGTATAGCTAAGTGGGATGGTGTGAACAAAATCTTACAACCATCTGTATCACAGTTACTAACCATGAGTACACTCAAACCACCAAGGTCCGCCGGAAACTACCCCTGTGCACCGCCCCCCCCCCGTCCGGCCAGCCCGCCCTCATGTCCCCCCCTCCATAAATAATCCCACCCTACACCACATCACCTACCCATTCCCTTTCCAAACACCAAGCCAGAGGGGCAACGATGGCGAGCCAACCACCCTAAGACCTCTGCTCCTCTGAACCCCTCCACCAATCAGCCTACTATGATCATACCCACTCCCCTCTAGCCTCCTATGCACACCCAGCCCAACAATCATTCGTCCTCCCTTTCCCCCCCGCCATCATCCACCCCCGACCACACTCCTTCCCCTTCCCCTAAAAACTGCACGCCTAGCCCTAGCAAGAACAGAATCCTCGTCCATCTCTCCCTCTGACCCCCCCTACCCTCTCGCACACACCAATTGCAACAAAGACACTAAAGAGAAAAATTACCTGGTCCGCCTCAATCTCTCAGCACTCATTGCCTCCCCTGTCTCGACCAACCACCTCATCCCCCAAATCAACACCCTCCCCCCACGCCTCACCCTGCCTGAAACCCCTTTCCCTCGATTTCTCACCAACCTCAACTGAAACGCCGAACCCCTCACACCCCCCCTCCAAATCCCCGGTGCCAAACCCAATCATCCCAACACACGTGTCCATCCACTCCCACCCGAAACCCTCCAACCTTTCTGCTCGCCCACTCTTCCCACCGACCACCCCTCCCGCTCTCCAGTTTTCACCCTCTCCCCCCTCAGCCCCCATCTCTGCAGCTCCGACATCACCCTCATCTACAAAAGTGAATTGCATCCTATTTAATGCCCGATCCGTATCAAAAAACAGACACAGCATCTTTGACCTCCTCGCCTCTGACAAACCTGACCTGGTCTTCATCACCGAAACTTGGTTCTCTGGCGACTTCGCCCCTATCGCCAATGAAGCCCTCCCCCCAGACTACTCCCTCATCCCACTGAACCGTCCCTCCAGAGGAGGAGGAATAGCATTCGCCTTCAAGTCTCACTTCCACGCCTCAATCATCGACAAACAACCTTCCATTCCATCCTGCGAATCACTCCTCGTTAAACTATCTCTTTCCCCTTCTTTCTCTCACAGCTTCCTAATAATCTACAGACCCACTGGCTATGATAGACAATTCTCAAACAACCTCTGCGACTCTATTGCCACCCTCCAACTAAACCATCCCAACCTCACCCTGCTAGGAGACTTCAACATATGGCTCGACATTCCCACCAACCCTATGACACACTTGTTGGTTGACGGCCTAGACGCGATTAACCTCCAACCCCACAAACGGCCCGACTCACTATAAAGGAGACACACTTGATGCCATCTTCAGCTCCCACAACCTGATACATTTAAACCCCCCATCCCCTAACATCAAACTAATTATCCTTCCTGACCTAGCCGACGCACTCCTCCAGCCTCCTCCGCCTACCTACTCAATCGACTAACCCCGGACGCCTTTGACTCATGGCTCAACACCTTACTAATGCGGATCACACCCTCTTGCAAACCATCAGCCCACCATGGCCTTTTCCCTAGATGGTTCACACCTGAATTGAAGACCAGTAAACAACTATATAAATACCTAGAACAGAAATGGCGGAAAGACAAAACACCCCTGAGCAGATCCACCTTGGACCGGCACCTTCATCAGTACAAAGCCGAAATCCGGAAAGCAAAAATAGCCAATTACAACGCCCGAATCTTAAACTGTAAAACACACAGCAAAGAACTTCACAGAATCATCACCGAATTCACCAAACCATCATGCAGCACCACCGTCCAGACCCCCTCTCAAACGCTGTGCGACTCACTCACTCTCCACTTTTACACCAAAGCTCCCAAAAGAAAAAACACTCTAACCAACAAACTAGCCCTCTTACACCCACCAGGCAACCCATCCTCCATACCGGCCAAACCATCCCCTGCGACCACTACCCAACCAACGTTCGACTCCTTTAATCCAATATCAGCTTACCAATTTCTCAAACTTCTCTCTGACCACAAACCATCCGACTCTCCGCTGGACCCTTGCCCGGCCACAACCCTCAAAGAAATTTTTGCATCTACCTGCGCAGGAGAACACGCAAGAACCATCATAGATTTCCTCATGAAGTTTTCCTGACGCATTCAAAACGGTTCATGTCAAACCTCTAATAAAAAAACCTTCTCCCTTGACCCTATCGAGCCCAAAAACTACCGCCCCATCTCAAATACCAGGTTCCTTGCCAAACTCATCGACCGAACCGCCTACTCCCAACTAAATGCCTTCGTCGAAGCCAACAATCTCCTAGACTCCGCTCAATGAGGTTTCGGAGCCCGACACAGAACCGAAACCACCCTAACCTCAATCTGGGATGACCTTAAAAACACAGCAGACTCTGCGGGATGCGCCGTATTAATCCTTCTTGAGCTATCCGCCGCCTTCGACACAATCAACCACTCAATCCTCCTTGACCGCCTCCACTCCCTGGGAATCCGTGGAACTGCTCTCAAATGGATAGCATCCTTCCTCGATAATAGGAATCAAATAACCCTACTCTCCACCTATTCCTCCCAAGCACGACCAGTCGACACAGGAGTTTCACAAGGAGCATGCCTATCAGCCCTCCTGTTCAACCTCTACATGGCCACCCTCCCACAAATAATTCGCTCACACAACATCCTGTGCTACAACTACGCTGATGACACTCAACTAATTCTAAAACTCCTGAACTCAAAACCCAACTGCCGACCTGACCTCGCTTCCCGTCTCCTCGACATAGATCTCTGGATGACCACAAACCACCTCTTGCTAAACCCCTCCAATACCGAAATCATGGTATGTGGTAACACCAAACTTCTTCCACACACACTACCCTGGCCATCTGCAACTCACCGACACCCTCTAATTCAGTAAAAAACCTTGGATGCACCCGAAACTCTGACCTAACACTCTCTCGTCAAGTCAACAACGTTTCAAAGTCCTGCCACTACCACCTTAAAAGGTGCATTTTTGCATGCCTCTCCTTTCCCAACAGACTCTCCTCGGTCCAATCAATTGTTACATCAAGACTGGACTACGCTAACCCCCTCTACCTCGGAGTCCACACATACCAACTGACTAAACTGCAAAGAGCACAAAACGCAGCAGCCAAACTGCTTCTAGCGCTTGGCCCTAGAGACCACATCTCCCCAGCCCTCAAAACTCTACACTGGCTTCCGGTTGCCGCAAGGGGAACCTTCAAAACCTTATGCATTTCTCACCGCTCACTGCATAAAACTGGACCTCAATATCTTCAAGACAAACTAAAACCCTATCACCCTGCACATACTCTAAGATCAAGCTCAGCCGGCCACATAATCATACCAAAAACAAACTCAGTCAGGTTAGGCGGATTATCATTCTCAGCCTTGGCCCCCACGTTGTGGAAAGCACTCCCATCCCACATCCGACTCACTGAAGACCTCATGTTGTTCCGCAAATTACTGAAAACTTGGCTCTTCCCCTAAAACCGACCCCAACTAACTCAAACTGGAGAACAGCATCTCAATGACTTTTGTCCAAATGCTAGATCATAAATAGAAATGCAGCATCAAGATCCGAGCGAAAAATCGAAAACTAATAACCTCTAAGGTTAGCTAAAAAGGACAAACAAAATAGAATGAGTGAAAGAATCAAATCTGCAAAGTGGATAAAAAGAATAAGTTGTACGACAGCAGTAAAGTAGCTGAAATTAATGAAATGGACGAAATAAATGTAATGGACAAGTGGATCAATGTGGACGAGAGGAATAAACTGGATAACAGCAATTCAACTAACCCAAACTACTAGATCATAAACAACAACAACAAAACATAACAATACAACACCGTGATCCAAGCGAGAAATCGAAAACTAATAACCTCTAATGTAAACTAAAAAGGACAAACAATAGAATGAGTAAAGTGGATCAAAGCAGTGAAGTGCATAAAGAATAAATTGGATGAAAACAGTAAAGCGGTTGAATTTAATGAAATCGATGAGATGACAAATGGACGAAAGGAACAAAATGGACATAAGGAATAATGTGAAGAGGATGGAAAGATGAATACATGAGATGGATGAGTACACAGAAAGACGGCATGGAATGTAAGAGTGCATGGTATAAGTGGAACAAACAGAATAGATGATTTGAGTACATAAGATGTGTGTAGTGCATGGGACAGACCGAGAGCACGGACCGGATCGAGTGCGAGTGACAAGTGACATGGGCTGAACCGATAATGCAGGATGAATGAACTGAGTGCGTAGAGCAGATGCAGGGCGTCGTGGCGGCGAGCGGATGCAGGGCGTCGGGGCGTTGAGCGGATGCAGGGCGTCGGGGGGCGTTGAGCGGATGCAGGGCGTCGGGGGGTGTTGAGCGGATGCAGGGCGTCGGGGGGTGTTGAGCGGATGCAGGGCGTCGGGGGGTGTTGAACGGATGCAGGGCGTCGGGGGGTGTTGAGCGGATGCAGGGCGTCGGGGGGTGTTGAGCGGATGCAGGGCGTCGGGGGGTGTTGAGCGGATGCAGGGCGTGGGGGGGTGTTGAGCGGATGCAGGGCGTGGGGGGGTGTTGAGCGGATGCAGGGCGTGGGGGGGTGTTGAGCGGATGCAGGGCGTGGGGGGGTGTTGAGCGGATGCAGGGCGTGGGGGGGTGTTGAGCGGATGCAGGGCGTGGGGGGGTGTTGAGCGGATGCAGGGCGTGGGGGGGTGTTGAGCGGATGCAGGGCGTGGGGGGGTGTTGAGCGGATGCAGGGCGTCGGGGGGTGTTGAGCGGATGCAGGGCGTCGGGGGGTGTTGAGCGGATGCAGGGCGTCGGGGGGTGTTGAGCGGATGCAGGGCGTCGGGGGGTGTTGAGCGGATGCAGGGCGTCGGGGGGTGTTGAGCGGATGCAGGGCGTCGGGGGGTGTTGAGCGGATGCAGGGCGTCGGGGGGTGTTGAGCGGATGCAGGGCGTCGGGGGGTGTTGAGCGGATGCAGGGCGTCGGGGGGTGTTGAGCGGATGCAGGGCGTCGGGGGGTGTTGAGCGGATGCAGGGCGTCGGGGGGTGTTGAGCGGATGCAGGGCGTCGGGGGGTGTTGAGCGGATGCAGGGCGTCGGGGGGTGTTGAGCGG